>NC_045635.1:5997807-6302369 GCF_009829155.1 Mustela erminea | reverse complement strand
CCGCTCTTCATGGAAGAAAAAACACCCCCGAGGGGGAGGCATTCAGAAAAGGTCCTTTCTGCGCTTGGCCGCCCTTCTGGGTTAATCCGTGGCTGGCTGGGCCTGCGTGCAAAGCCCGTGCACACATCAACAGCGGATGCTGACAGGGCAGGAAAAGCGTCCAGTCCCCGGGGTTACTTCCAGAGCCATCTGCATGCCTCCCAAGTGGCCGCAGAGTGCACTCTCCAACTCTGCAAACTCACCACCCTATTTACTGACATGTCTCTGCCTGTCCAGGGGAAGACCCAGAAGGAAGCCTTCCTAGAAGTGCTCAACCTAGTAACAGCAAACCACCTCTCAGCCTGCGTCCCAGGAGCCAGACGACGGACACACGACGGGCAGCTCGGCTGTTCTTTCCTCGTACCCTCCTCTGTACACACTGTGACGCAAACTCAGACACCCGGGACTTCACGGCAAGCTGCCGTGGAGATGCCGCCAGAGACAGCCTCCACGTAAGAGTTCTGCTTTTCCCATGATGTTGCTTTAAGCCAATACTCCCAATGAGGGTGTAAATCAGCATACAGACTGAACTATCTTCAGACTGAAAAATCGGAAGCGGCTTCTCTACAACGTGCAAGAGGCCCTCCCATGAATTTTAGGAAGACAGGCGGCCCGGCTATGGAGCCTCTGAGACACTGTGATTTTAACCCACATATGCAGGACTCTGGCCTCGATGGTTCCCTCGCCTGTGTCAGGAGTCGTGAGTGAGGTCATGTGCTCACAGATCGCGGCCTCTAGAGTTTCAAAAAATAAAGCCTGTGGCTTTCTCTAGAAGATAGAAAAGCAAGTGATGCCTCACAAAGTCTGCCATGGACTCTTTGAGTCTTCACAGAACATTTTTTGGTGCTTCTACTTATAAGAATAATGAAAATATGTTTTTAAAAAAACACTTAAACGGGCGCCAGGTGGCAGTTTCAGTTAAACACCTGCTTCGGCTCATGTCACCATCTCAGGGTCCTGGGATCGAGTCCTGCATCAGGCTCCTTGCTCAGCCAGGAGTCTGCTTCTCCCTCTGCCCTGTTCATGTGTGTTTGCTCTCTTGCTCACTCTCTCTCAAATAAAATCTTAAAAAAAAAAAAAAAAAAGCTTAAATATTATGAATTTAAGTATTAGATGAGAGTCCAATGATCGTCCTGTTTATGTCAGCAAATGTAGGAAGTCGGGTTTTTTAAAAGATTTCATAGATGAGAGTCCAATGATCGTCCTGTTTATGTCAGCAAATGTAGGAAGTCGGGTTTTTTAAAAGATTTCATTGATCTGACAGAGCGAGAGAGCAAGCACCAGCAGAGGAAGAGGGAGAAGCAGGCTCCCCACTGAGCAGAGAGCCCGATGTGGGACTGGATCCCAGGACCCTGGGATCATGACCCAAACCGAAGGCAGGCACGTCACCGAATGAGCCACCTAGGTGTCCCCAGACTGGTCAGATTAAATATACCAAGTACAATCCTGAGAGCAGCAGGGAGTAGGCTTTGCCAGTCTTGGCACTGCTGACACTGGGGACATCTGAATCCCAGTGGTGGGGCGTCTTATGCGCTGTAGGGGGCTAAGCAGCATCCCTGGCCTCTGCCCGCCACAGTCAGCAGCACCGTCCCTTGAAAATCATCTTCAGACAGGGCCGAATGTCCCCTGAGCAGGGGTGAGGCCGTGCTCTGAGAACTCTCAGGGCCGATACGTGGGTCCAGGACACACCTCATGACAGAGCCCAGTAGCCCCCAAATGCCTAGACGTCGCAGGTCCCTGAAGATCCGCAGGACCTTTGCTATGACCGCAGGACGGATTCCGTCTTCACCGCAGCATGGGCCTCACAGAGCTGTACCTCCAGATGCCCTCCAAGCCCCAAAGCAGACGTTAGAAGAGGCAGAAACAAACCGGCTGTGCTCCTGGAGGTAGGAGTCAGCAGACTGGGGCCTGGGGCTGAATCCCACCTATTGCTCCCCCTTGTCAGGCCCGTGAGCTAGGACTAGTTGTTACATTTCTAAACGGTTGAACAAAAAATGAAAAGATCTTTGTGTTGTGACTCATGGAATTGAGCTGACGTTGAAATTCCAGCGTCTGTACATCACGAGGCGGTACTGACACTCACCCAGGCTATGCATTCACGGGCGCTCAACGGCTGTTCCTACACCAGAGCGGCGGAGCCCAGCGGCCGTGAGCAGCGCCCGGCTGGCCCACGAGGCCTCAACGACTTCCCCTCTGGCCCTTGGCAGAAAAGGCCACCCTTGATCTGGCTTTTCAGCTCCACCAAAAAGGTTCCTGTCCACACTGTTGTCTACACTGGACGACAAGTGCCTGCTTTGTCCATTCCGGGCTTGAAAGTGGCCGCCTGCAGACCCGCGGGGGATGCCCCACAAAACAGAGGCACCTCAGGAACAAACCAGCCGCGTTAGCAGTGAGAGCCGGGAACACCACCGCCATGGTCTGCTCTGGTTCCCAAAAACCCAAAAATCCAAAGTCATCCTTTTAGGGATGACTCACGCATGCTCAACACCAGTGCCTCACGCACGGGAGGAATTCAACGTACACTCCATTCGATGGAACCCCAAGTGCGTTCCCTAAGCATGCAGTTTGCTCCCAGTCAAAACACCAGTAACCCACAGACCTCTGCCATCTCCCCTGACGTTCGGAAGATGGTTCGACAACAGTTCCAAAACCACCGACTGACGGAAGTCTGGCAGTTCATCGAAATGTTAAACACGGTCACCATACAACCTATTAATTCTACTCCGTGACATGCACCCAAGAGAAACGGAGACCCGTGTCTGCACAAAAACGTGCACAGATGTTCAGCACAGCAGGAATACGAATAATGAACTGCAAGGAACTACAACTCAAATGCCCATCGGCTAATGCAGAGACCGACAAAACGTGCTGGAACCACACAATGAAATATTAGTAGGCCATGAAAAAGATTCACGGTGCCAGAAGGATAAATCCTGAACATATATCATTAAAGGTAGTCACAAATTCAACACAATTAATATTTTACAAATTTTTTTTATTTTTTACTTTTTTAGCAAACTACATTTTTCAAATATTTATTTTAAAGATTTCACTTATTTACTTGACAGAGAGAGAGACACAGGGAAAGAGCACAAGAAGGGGGAGCAGCAGACTTCCCCCTAAGTACAGAGCCCAACTCAAGGCTTAATCCCAGGACCCCAAGATCACGCCCTGAGCCCAGTACAGACGCCCGATTGACTGAGCCACCCAGATGCCCTTATTCTTCAAAAAATTAAGTAAAATATCAAGATTCTTATACATCTACTTTGTTATTTTTACATACTTGGGTCTTGGGAGGGGGGCAGACAGAGAATCTTCAGTTAGGCTCTACACCCAGTGCAGGGCTCAATCTCACAACCCTGAGATCATAACCTCAGCCAAAAGCAAGAGTCCAATGCTTGACTGACTGAGCCATCCAGGTTCCCCTTTACATACTTGGTTCTAAACAAAAATACCTCAATAAGATTCTTGCTGTAGTTAGATTTAGGACCACCACTTTAGTTCTGATTGAATTTTTTAAAGCAATAGGCAAAATTCTTCCCAGATTTCCAGCTTTATGTTTTTAAAATTATGAATGTTTCTGTGGGCTTTTTTTTTTTTTTTTTTAAATTAAAGACAAAAATAGGAAACAAACTGAGGGTGCTGGAGTGGAGGCGGGGTAACTGGACATTAAGGAGGGCATGTGATGTAACGAGCACAGGTGTTATGTAAGACTGATGAATCACCAACCTACACCTCTGAAACCAGTAATACTTCATATGCTAATTAACCGAATTAAAATTTAAAAAAAAAAAACTTAAGAAAAGAAGGCAATCAAATTGATAAAGAAGATGCAAATACAAACAGTAAACAGTACAGCAAATACAAAAAGTAAACAATAAAATCAAACCGTATAATCCCATCTACCAAAAGACAGAACTGTTACAGAATTGGCCGTCACTTTCAGCTTGGCATATGGGCTTCAACTCTTGGAACCTGTCTGATTTGTTCTTCTGGAAACCTTATCATCTCCTAGATCTGTAAGTACTGGTCTACATGTTGTTCTAGTAAGTTTCAAGGTTAACTACAAATCAGTTTGCAGATACACACAAACTGTGTTAAGAAACTCATGAAGTCCAGGGGCACCTGGCTGGCTTGGCCAACAGAGCATGCAACTCTTGCTATCAGGGCTGTTAAGTTCGAGCCCCATGTTGCAAAAAGAGATTACTTTAAAAAAAAAAAAAAAAATCTTAAAAAACCCTAGATTGGGTTTTAGAAGGTGTCATCCTCTCCTGGTAAGACCCCAAAAAAGTTTGTAATAGCTGGTTCAGGATCCAAAATTCTTGGAAGGCAGTAAAAGGCAAGTTCATCACTTCGAGTTAACTACATATAAGCCCACAATGATTTCCGGGTGTTCTATCTACTACCTGCAGCTTCAGCAAGACCTGCAACTTGAAAAAAGTCCCTTTAAAACAGAAGATGTTCAGTTTGGGCAAAATGCACTTCCACTTCTCCAAAGGATTTCAGCTCAAGGACAAGTATGCAACAGCAAGTGGGTTGCTTACCTTTATGGTGACTTCATGTGTAGACCTCTGGACCCGTGAGCTCCCCAGCATCCGCTCGTATAAACTGCAAAGTGTCTGCCAGGAGCTGCCTGGTGAGAACCAAGGAGAAATGAAGAAAAAACTTGAAATTCTTTGCAGAGCATTCACCTCTGGCCTCTCCCATTTGTGGTTTTTCCTTTTTCCAAGCGTGGCACTGGTTCCCTTTTCCACCTCAACACAAACTTCTACGTCACGTTCTCTGTCTTACACTTGCACACGGATATGCAAACCGAAAGACGAGAAATGGAAGCGGCCGGTCCGTATTACCGCACGTGCAGAAATCCCAAGAGTCTCAAAGCAAATAAAATTAATTTTAGTTCAGATATTGCTGCTGCTGTCCTTTAATGATAATCAATGCCTGCCTGACAAGCTCTTGTCTTGGGGACCGTATCTTACGCAACCAAGAAACTAGACTATACACACCTCGGAGAGAAGAAAACGTGTTTTAAGGAAGCTTTACAGACATCACTTAGACGAACGTTTACAAGAGCCTTGCATGCAAGTCCATGTGTATAGCTACGCCCTTACAAACACACAGACACAACATTAGAATCTTTTTTTCCCCTTTTGGATTCCCTAAAATAAAGCCAAAGAAAGGCACTGACTCACTCTGGCTCAACCTATCCATTACTGTTATCATACATTGCGATTTCACAAGCGTTCCACCATTTGCACTTCTGAACAAGCCAGATGTGTAAGCTCCCAAGTTAACCTTCGTATCGAAAACATGTTTCTACTTTTCGGACAATATGAACACTGAGCAATCAAACCAGCATTGACTTAACAGTGTTTACCTTCTTCCTCATAAAATTCCCTTGGTTATGAATGAATCCAGCCTCCTACATTTAAATGATCTACAGGCTCAAACTCTAAGGAAATTAACTGTTTGCCATCTTCTCTTAAATTCTGGTTCAATCTAAGTGATAAAAAGGAACAAGGGTTAACAGAATTCAAATTCATCAGTGAAGCTTATGAATAAAGGTGTTCCTTATTATTAAACACAGAACAACATGAAATGTTTTAAGGAAATTCAAGTAAATTATTCCCAATGAGTCATTTTTATAGCTACGCTGTGCAAAGAAAGGCAGCTAAAAAAATTCTACAGATGGGTTCACAGGCCCTTAAGTTTCATTACAGTACATTTTCCTAAAAACACCATAAGGATATGTAAGATAAAAGTAATAAACAGGGCAACTTTTAAAAATCTAACATTGAAGAAAAATAGTAAGATTCAATCAAACAAAACTTCGCTACAGGGCACCTGGGTGACTCAGTCAGTTGAGCGACTGCCTGCCTTCGGCTCAGGTTGTGATCCCAGACTTCCAGGATCGAGTCCCGCATCGGGCTCCCAGCTCCTTGGGGAGACTGCTTCTCCCTCTGACCGTCTCCTCTCTCATGCTCTCTCTCACTCATTCTCCCTCAAATAAATAAATAAAATCTTTAAAACAACCCCCCCCCCCGCAAAAAGCTTCCCTATAAGTCTTTCGGTAGATATTACTCACCAGAGTGAAGCAGGCATAAAGGAATATTGAATTTGCTCATAAAATAAAAATACATTTCGTAATGAAAAAATTTCTGTGGTAGAGATAAAATAAGACAACACTCCTTATAGGACCTGAAGAAGAAAGCAAATTACTGTTTTCAGGACTGAGCTGTAAATTACCACGGGGGGGGGAAATAGCCTTATAATGAAATCACTAAATACCATAAAGTATCAAAATATGAGCAGATGTCACCACAATAAGCCCCAAATTGCTTGGAAATTAAAACACTAAAATCCATAATAATTCAATAAGTAATTAATATATAAACAGCTCTTATTACAAGCTGTTCAGCAAAACCTTTAGAATCAAATTCTTATTCTTTGGTCCAAAACAGATGGTAACTCACAAATGAGAGTCTTGGAATGGAAGATTATCTTTTATATATGTTGTTAAACTCCGTAAGTGTAATTAACATCATCTGCGTGTTATAAACACACAAAAACGGGAAAATAGGACTGGTTAGCAACGCTCTTCTGCTTATGCAACATGTCAAAATTAATTAGTTTACTGATAGAAACAATAAATTAAAAATGATAAATATGTTCTTCTAATACCTAAATTGTCACTGATTCTCCCATGATCAGGGCCCAGACAGAACCACCACCAAGGCGCAGTACAGGCAAAAAGGTTCATGGACTGCAAAGTGTTGGTGTGAAGGGCCAACTACTTTAACAAACACAACATATCCTGCATTCTCAAAGGCGGTCACACACATGTAAGGGACTGCGCAATCTTCTGGTTGCTCCTCGGCTCCAGGCAAGGCACGGTGCAGACCTACCCAGGCAGTCCTTCCGTATGGGAGGCACAGAGCCCTTAGAACACTGCAATGTTGTGCAAACATCCCCTCCTCAGGCCCCAAAACATTTCTATCACTCCAAAAGGAAACCGTGTACCCAATTAGGCAGTCCCTGCTCATTCCCTCTCCCAGCCCAGTCGACTCTGTCTCTTTGGACCGGCCTATTCTCAACGTGTCACATCAGTGGAAACACACAATACCTTCTGTGTCTGGCTCCTTTCTCTGAGCAAAAGGCTCCCGAGGGTCAGCCGTGAGGAGGCGTGTGTCGGCACTCCGCTCCTTGTCGCGGCCAACCACTACTCTACCGCGGGGGTGGACTACACTTGGCTCTGCCACCCACCCATCAGATGCCGGGCATTCCGGCAGGAGTTCACTTTCTGGCTATCGTGGTTACTGCTGCCATGAAATTTTGGGCACAGGCATGTGCTTGAGTCCCGGTTTTCCATCCCGTGGGGCATACACCCTTGGAGGGGAACTGCCTTATCAGTTTGCCTTGCTCCTCCTTTGTGGAAGCCTCCAGCTCTCCAGGACTGACCGATGCAAAAGGGACGGCCACAGAGGGCCGCGCAGGCAACGGAAGTACCGGAGGGAGCCAGGGAAGCTCGGGGCCTCCACGCTCCCACCGCCAAATGGCGGCCGGCTAACAGCGGATGGCTAACGGCGGCCGGCTAGCGCTGTGCACAGCAAGCACCAAGATGAAGAATGCACTCTCTGCTTGCAGCAAAGCAAACTACCTTCCCACGCAGGTGCTCCTCAAGCGCATCAGGCAACCAGAGAAACTGGATCGGCTTCGCTTTGCCCTTGCCCCCCTTTCCCACCTCCTCAGTTTAGCACCAAGTCTGAGGTCAGGGCTGCTCACGTTTCCACTCAGATTCATCAGCGACACCTGAGTTTGACAATGGCTGTCGAGGGACCTTCTCAAATGCGATACTGAAATCGGATAGCGTTCCATGCACACGACACGCCGTAAAAGCCTGCGATTATCACGGCGCACCCACATCCGAACACAGCCGTGCCCACCAGGGCCCCCGGTGCCTCCACCCCAGGATACAGCAGGCGCGTTCTGGAGACACTGTCGGCTGTCACACCTGGAGAAGGGGGGCCAACGGCAACGAGTGGAGAGAGACCAGGGAGGCCACGGGACATCCTCCACCTCACAGGACAGTCTCCCCACAAGAAAGACTGATTCGCCCAAAAATGGCAATATTGCTATGGCTGAGACACTTTACTAGAACGGGTTTGAGACTAAGGTCTTCTCTTCATGACTTCTGATTTTTGCTGTGAAATATCAGAGGGTGAAATAACGCTGTCACGCAGGTCTTAGATTCCGATGACAGCGTCTGGGGGGGCTTCTGCCGACTGCCATAAAGCTTCCTCCGTCACTGCCCAATTTTTCAACACAAATAACCCATGTGGACCTCTAGGTCAAAGGGACAAACATACCTTTTTCCTGGTCATAAATGCATAGCATATAAATATTAATTCTATTTCTTGGAGGACTACAATCCAATATGCACCCTGAAGTCTTTTTTTCTCTGCCTATGGAGAAGCAGGCATGGCGCAGAACGGGGGCCTGCTACAGCCAGCCGGCGCCACCCCCCAGCCACGTGAGGAGGCCAGCCCCGCAGCAGGCCGGCCGGCCGCGGTCGAACCGTCCGATGACTGCAGCCCCGGCTGAGCTCCTGGCTGCCCTCGCAGAGAGGCCCCGGCCAGAACCATCCCGCCGAGTCGCGCCAGCATTCCTGCCCTCTGAATCCAATGCACGGGGAAGGGCCGCTGGGAAAGATACGTGGGGGCAGAGCCCTCACTCCAGCAAGCGCTTCCGCTATCCACAGACGGGAGATGATGACGTGCACAGCTGCTGCTAGGAACACCAAGAACCAGATGAGCTGGGAAGCCAAGCGGCCCGAGGTTTAAGAGAAGTAAGCAAGAGTCTGCCAAAGCGAGTTCCTCAGAACGAGGCTGTCTAGGTGGTTGGCATGCGTTCAGTCGGCACTACCTGAAGAACGGTTCCACAGTCCCAGAGGACTGGAAACACTGGGTTTTGTGAAGCTATTAAAACGCAACAATAGGGGTGCCTGAGTGGCTCAGTGGGTTAAGCCTCTGCCTTCGGCTCAGGTCATGATCCCAGGGTCCTGGGATCGAGCCCCGCAGCGGGCTCTCTGCTCAGCGAGGACCCTGCTTCCTCCTCTCTCTCTGCCTGCCTCTGTGCCTACTTGTGATCTCTGTCAGATAAATAAATAAAATCATAAAATAAAAAGCCAACAATAGTAAGAACAGGCAAAACAATAGTGGTTAACATGAAACCGTACCTATTGTCTGCCCAAGCGTGTTCGACATGCTTTAAACGCATGCCATCCTTTCTGAAATAACGAAAGAAGCCTACCTCCCCGGACCTCATGCCACATTCTCACTGCTGCACCCCAGGCCCTACCAACAACCATGTCACGCCAGGCGATCACACACAGTACGTCGCAATTCTGGTGTCAGGGCCTGCTCACCGCTGGGAGCCACGGGCAGCAGGAATTCTGCGAGACACCTTCTTCATCGAGCTGCACTTCTAGCGGGTCCTCCAAGGACCCTGGCGTCCCATGGGTGAGGACGCCTCACGGTCACTACGCTGTGGTTTGCCGGCCACTGCCCAAGTCCTCTCGGAATGGCTTTCCAACACTGTGTTGAAATTCAAAAGACAATTTTCTGATTGACTGAACACATCACTCCCAAGACATTCCAATTAATTGAGGTTTTGCTATTGGAAGATGGTGTTCTCCAAGAGAAAACTGAAAACACACTTCTTTAGACTTTGGAAGCTTGAAATCTAAAGATGACGGTACTTGACTAAAATAAACACAAGTGCCAAGATGGTAATGACTTATAAAAATAAATGTAACTTTTAATACTATAATAGTATCAAGAAATAGGGCAGTTCTAGATAAGCCTTCATCCATTGGGAATTAATCAGGCCATCATCCTCATTTCTCTCTTTACTCACTGAACTAGGAAAATGGGGACCACGCAGTGAAAAGTCACAATGCCTGAATTACTTCCTCATATCTTATCTCACCTTTAAAAATAAAACAAACTTACTTTTGGAAGACCCTTAATTTAGGTGGATTAATTCTTGCCACTGTAGTAGATGTATGCCTTTGTCTAGTTATATGTTAACACCAAAGAGACCCCTTCCCTTTGAAGTTCTACTATGACCCAGGAAAAATGCTTTTGTATTGTTAGTGGTAAAAGATGCTAATTTGGTACACAAATTCCAAGGCCCTAACCTTTGATGTTCTTCAAAAATAAGCTTATATGCCATAAGCACATAAGTTAAAAACAAGGAACATCTTAAAACATTTTTCTTTTAAACACAGTCTGCATAGTCAGGGTGCCTGGGTGGCTCAGCTGGGTAAGCATCTGCCTTTGGCTCAGGTCAGGATCCCAGGGTCCTCGGATCAAGTCCCGCGGCAGGATCCGTGCTCAGCGGGGAGTCTGCGTTTCCCTCCTCCTGTGCCCCTCCCCCCATTGATTCCCGTTCTTTCTCTCTCTCTCTCAAATGAATTTTAAAAAATCTTTAAAAAAGTCTGCATGGTCAAATGACAATATATGTTGTCCGACGCCTACGGAAAACATTTAGACTGATGTTTTTGGAACTAACATTTTACAACTGGTAGCCGCAGGCAGTAATCCTGGGTGTGCCATATTCTCCTTTAGGGAACAGGAACTAGGCAATGGATCATTCCTGTCCAGACATGAGAAAGCTTGAAAAATGGCTACTCGTGAAGTGTGCCCGCACGGCTGGCAGTCACACACAGTTACGGCTGACACCCCTTTTGCAAGCCCTGTTTGTACATTCTGCACACGACCAAGGATGTGTCCAAGAGCTTTTTCTGCATCATCCCATTCTCTATGGTCCGAGTACATAGTACGGACTTACAAAGCATGAAGAACCAGTAAACACGGATTTTCATGGTGCCCGAACATGGGCAAGGGTTCATGTTAGTGTCTGTTCATAAAACACCGGTCTTCAGATATGATAACGTGTATTACTTAAAGCAAAGCTTCCAAGATCAAGTAAGGTTGGGAACTTCTAAGTTAAAAAAGGTAAAACAGATCCAAAAGTAGATCCAAAAAGCTGAACAAAAACCCCAAGCAGGATAAACACCAGAGAAAACACGAACAAGACACAATCAATTTCCTGAAAATCGGCAGTAAAAAGAAACTGTTAAAAGCAGCCAGAGAAAAAAAACACAAATTACACCCAGAGGGGAAGTTAACAAAACTCACAAACTTCTTGTCAAAAACAATGTAAGCCAGAAGACAATGGAATGAAATCTTCAGAGAACTCAAAGAATGTGTCAATTTAAAATTCTACTGTCAGACAGCATAGCTTTCAGAAATGAAGACAAAATAAAGACTCTTTAAGACAAACAAATGCAGAGAGAATCCGACGCCGACTCGCCCGTCCTACAAGAAACACTGACGCCGCTCTTTAAGGGAAAGAACAACTAGCCCGGCGGTCGCACCACCGCACTTCTGCGAAGGAATGACGCGCGGCATTACGGGTAAACACGGGATCGATATGGAAACATTTTCTTCTCACCTTACAATCTCCTTTATATGTAATTAACCGCGTCATGCAGAATTAGTAACTGTACTGTGCTTTCTCAAACATACGAAAGTAAACGGTGTGACAACAGTAG
This sequence comes from Mustela erminea, assembly GCF_009829155.1. NCBI lineage: Eukaryota > Metazoa > Chordata > Mammalia > Carnivora > Mustelidae > Mustela > Mustela erminea. The sequence goes on along the minus strand of NC_045635.1, from coordinate 6,290,713 downwards.
TGCGAAGAAGTAGGAACGGAAGAACAGACGCACACCCTTGTTAGGTCCTTACACAGGACCTGGTAAGAGAGACCAGTACAGACTGTGACAAGTTAAAGACCGTGACCGCAAACAGGAGAGAAACGCTAAAAACTGGGGCTCCTGGGTGGCTCAGTCGGCGGAGCGTCCAACTCTTGATTTCAACTCCGGTCATGATCGCAGACTCCTGGGATGGAGCCCTGGGTTGGGCTCCCTGCTCAGCGGGCAGTCTGCTTCTCTCCCTTTCTCTCTGCCCCTCCCCACCCCCAGCTTGTGGCCTGCTCTCTCCAATAAATACACAAAATCTTACAAAAAAAAAAAAAAAAAGCACTGAAAATTAAAACAAAGAAGTATAGGTAATAAATTAACAGTAAAGTAAAATCAGAAAAAATGATGCTTAATTTATGCAAACATACGCAGGAACAAAGGAAAACACACACAGAAGGGTACAAATAGAAACAAATAACCAGTAGTCAATGGTATTACCCCTCTGATTCAAAGGCTGATAGTGGGACTGTATAAAAGGCAAGATCAATTTGCAGTCAATGACCAAGCCACTCCGGACAAGCACGTACTCCGTCTCTGAATGCGGCTGTACGTGTGCGTACCCCTCACCCGCCACTGGCCGTATGTCACTGACCCGTAGGGTCTCTGACAGTATGTACTCTGCTCCGTTTAGCATTCTGCTCCACAATTTCTTCCATTTCTCACCTGCCTCATTAGTCTGGGGAAGGCGCATTAGAGGCGAAGAAAACACAGAGGAAAAGGAGACAAAGAGTGACTCCTGGACACCGACAGCAATCTGCCTTCTGCGCGGGGCTCCCCGGTGATGCTCACACGACACGGAGGCCCTGGTCTGCTGCAGACCGCACAGAGCCTGACCACCGGCTCCTTAAGAAGTCTGAGCGGGGCGGGCCTGGGTGGCTCAGCGGGTTAAGCCTCTGCCTTCGCCTCAGGTCGTGATCCCGGGGTCCTGGGATTGAGCCGCGCATTGGGCTCCTTGCTCCGCGGGGAGCCTGCTTCCCCCTCTCTCTCTGTCCCCGCTTATGTGCCTGCTCCCTCTCTTCCTCTCTCTGTCAAATAAGTAAATAAAATTAAAAAAAGAAGTCTGAGTGGGAGCACACAGACACTGGCCGTGGTTCACCCAAGACACAGGCCTCGCGGTAATGGATTAAGGAACGTAACGGTGAGAGGTCACATCTCTGCTTTTGAAGACAAGTTCAAGCTAAAGACCACCTTGACCGGGGTGTTAAGACTCGAAGGCTTGGGGCAGAAGTGGCTTTCCAGAAGGCACGGCAGCTACACGCCCAACTAGCCCTGCTCGCCACTGTCCAGCAGGTGTTGGCGTGGAACCCCAGCGAACCTCCCGCTTCCTGAGAAACGGCCTCCGCGCCCCGGCCGCATGAGCAGCCGGCACAGTACGGCACGCGACACGGGCCTGAGCTGTCCAGCACCTCCCTCACAAATGCCACTAACACGTCTTTTCAAAATCACAGAACGTGCTCTTTTGTATCTGGGGAAAGAGCGTACGAGCCAGGCGTTTTAATAAATACACACTGGGGACCATTATGGGGCTCTGACACGTAGAGGAACTCCCAGGGGCTCCCCGAAGTACTCAGATGAGACGCTCTCGGTGCCCTCTACCACTTGTGTCGGTCAGGCTCCTCTCTTCGCTCCCCTCCCCTTTGCGGAAGTTGAGCTTACCAGTTGGGAGACCTACCTGGACACGGCAACGGACGGCAAATACCAGGGCCATGAGCAGGGCAGAGCATGCTTTTTCTTTCCAGGGCCAAAGAGTAAGTGTCTGAGACTCTGCAGCCGTACCCTGTTACAACTAGTCACCTCCGGCCGGAAGGTGAAATGCAGGACCTGACAATACGCAAACAGATGGGTGTGGGGCTACGTGCCTCAAACCTGAGCTCCAAGAACAGACAGTGGGCTGGGGTGGCCTCGGGGCGGTAGTGTGCCCACCGCTGTTGGATGTATTAAGCTGTGCACCCACAACTCATTACTAAATTTAAACAGACAACCTAAAATTGCATCCGGGTGACTTGCGATAGTCAACGTGCAAAGAAAGCAGCGCTTTGTTCCAGAAGTAAAGCAGGTGTGCGCTTTGTTACGGAGAATGAGCACAGCGAAGGGTAAATGGCAGGACGGGCTTCTGGTCCTGGGGACCTTCACGCAGCTGCCCCCAGGAGTCGTCCGGACAGTCGTGCAAATGTCACATCAAGTTAACACGCTTTCGGGACCCAAGTGCAGAAAGTTTCATTAGAGCTTCTCAGTTCTTTCACGGGTCACAGAAGGGTGAAATTAAACAGAACAACTGAATCAGTCTGGAAACGACATCCTTCGTTTATTTTGCCTTTAAAAATTATTATATTTAAGGGGCGCCTGGGTGGCTCAGTCGGTGAAGCCTCTGCCTTTGGCTCAGGTCATGTTCTCAGGGTCCTGGGATGGAGCCCCGCACTGAGCTCCGCGCTCAGCGGGGAGTCTGCTTCTCCCCCTGCTTCTGCATGCGGGCTCCCCCCCTCTCTCACTCTATCTCTCAAAAGAATAAGTAAAATCTTTTTAAAAACTTACATTTAAACAGACTTCAGTTTTTAGAACAGTGTTAGGTTCACAGCAAAAGCGAGCAGAAGGTCCAGAGATTTCCCACACGATCCCGAACAGCCTCCTCACTCTCCACATCCCCCACCAGAGAGGCCATGAGTTCACGTTCACGAGCCTACACGGACACGTCACCATCACCCAAAGCCCACAGTTTTCTTCAACGGTTCACTCTGGCTGCTGCTCACTCCGGGGACCGAAACGAATGTACACGCACCCTTCCCTACAGTAAAATCCCTAAAAAATCCCGTGTTGTCTCAACAGCTCTTCCTGCCCCAAACCTTGGCAACCACTGATCTTTTCACACTGTGTCTGGTTTTTCCTTTTCCAGAACAGCCCAGTGCTGGAGTCATAGGGTCATTCAGAGTCGTTCAGACTGACTTCTTTTCACTTAGTACCGGGCATTTAAGGTTCTTCCATACTTTTCATGGCCTGATTCAAGCCCATTTCTCTTTAGTGCTGAATAATATTCTGTCGTTTGGACGGCGGACCACAGTTTACTTATCCGTTCACTTCCTGGATGTCATCTCATCTTGGTTGCTTCCAGGTTTTGGCAATGATGAATAAAGCTGCTATCAACATCTGTGTGCAGGCTTCTGTATGGATACGTTTTTAACTCCATTGCGTAAATTCCTGTTTCTAAATGCCATTAAATGGGCACCTGGGTGGCCCAGTCGGTAAAATGCCCGCCTTCAGCTGAAGTCAGGATCCCAGAGTTCTGGGATCAAGTCCTGCATCAGGCTCATTTCTCAACAGGAAGCCTGCTTCTCCCTCTCTCTCTGCCCGCCACTATCCCTGCCTGGGTGCTTGCGCTCGCGCTCACTCTCTGCCAAATAAATAAAATCTTTAAAAATTAAAAAAAGGGTGCCTGGGTGGCTCAGTGGATTGGGCCACTGCCTTCGGCTCAGGTCATGGTCTCAGGGTCCTGGGATCGAGTCCTGTGTCGGGCTCTCTGCTCAGCGGGGAGCCTGCTTCCCTCTCTCTCTCTGCCTGCCTCTCTTGTCTACTTGTGATCTCTCTCTGTTAAATAAATAAATAAAATCTTAAAAAAAGGGCGCCTGGGTGGCTCAGTTGGTTGGACGACTGCATTCAGCTCGGGTCATGATCCTGGAGTCCCGTGATAGAGTCCCACATCGGGCTCCCAGCTCCATGGGGAGTCTGCTTCTCCCTCTGACCTTCTCCTCACTCATGTTCTCTCTCACTGTCTCTCTCTCAAATAAATAAATAAAATCTTTAAAAAAAAAATCTTAAAAAAAAAAAAAAACCATTAGCCAAGGGAAATCAGAAAATATTTTAAAAATAAATAAATAAATATTTTTTAAAAAGTAAATATCATTGAAATGAGGTGAGTAACACATGTTCATGGGAGAGATTTTCAGTGGTTCCCAAGTGCAGGTAGTTATGACCCCTGAAGGTCATCTGCCCCAAGGGCAATGTCTGGAGAGACTTTCTGTTTGTCACAAGGTCAGGGGGGAGATGCCACGAGCATCTAATGGGTAGAGGCCATGGAAACTGCTCAACGTCCTACAGCGCAGAAGACATCTCCCCTCCAAGAAAGGATTATCTGGTGGCCAACGTCCACAGAGCTGAGGCCGGGCAATCCTGGTACGAAGGTAAAATGTCCCAAGTCTTCCAAGTCACTCTGGGTTGCTGGCTCTCGGTGTGGAAGGCCTCTACAGTAAGCTGCTGATTCTAACAGAGATACAGTCTAGGAAGTATAGACTCTTCATTCCCCCTTTTGTCCTACTAGTCGTTCTTTTGTGTTTTTAAAGATTGGGGGGGGGAGACCATGAACCTAAAAATACTGCATTCAGTAATGGGAGGCACCCATCAGCTGTCTCCACCATGAAAGCCCCTGAGCAGCAAGGCTATGCCCTCACCTGGACACGATCACGCCCCACCCCGCCCCCACGTGCGGAGAAGTGTATCTTCTGTTAAAGCCCCTTCATGTCCATCCTGGAACACTGCGGCCCTCTTCGTGATGCCCATTTTGTAGGTAAAAAGGCTGAGTTCTTCAGAGTTTCAGGGCATGGTCTAGACTAGTTCCGCAGCTTCTAAGCGGTAGGATTTGAACCCCAAAGTTGTGGCTTTGGTCTGTGCTCGCATCGCTTCACATCACACCCGTTCACACCTTCCAGTCATCTGGACCGGGGGAGGGAAGAATTCATTCCGCACAATGGAATCAAACAGGAACTGGCAGCTGCTAACAGAACTTACTGAACGGAAGTGTCCCAAACGCTCTGGGAACTCGATTTCAGAGAGGCAACGTGCTCCGTGTCCTTCACTCGGCTCCACTAACGCCCTCAGCTGATGTGAAATGGATTCAGCCATTTACCCTCTACCATCGAGCAACTGGGTTCAACTCGTTTTTGGATTTTCTCTGAGCTTTTATTTTTCCTGACCAATTCACATCAGGCTCCTGCCAGCCAGGGAAGCTCTGACACTCGGTCAGGTGTCTAGACCCCGGCAGCCGGAAGGAGAGGGAGCTACCCTGGGCTCTGCATTTTGCTCACTCTGTCTTGTTAGCCAAAATCTAGACTGACTAACGTCTTCCACCAACATGGAGTATCTTATTTACAGAGATCATTCATTCGCGGATGAGGTCATCAGCTCACCAAGCAAGTATCAGGATGTGCGGTCCGTTGAGGAAGTTGGACTGCGGAAGACAAGACTGCTTTCTTTCTGACCCACGGAATTCCAATCTTTAACAGTGGGCACCATGCCACTTCTACACGCTGTCATTCCTGCGAACGCTTTCGCTCTGCTGTTCCATCTGTCTTTAAGACGTAATGCCTCCCTTATTCCATCACTGGTCCTGGACAGTTGCGAGGACACAAGCAGCACGGATCATTAGAAGCAAGGATTGTAAAATCAAGTGGAATACACATGACGTACCCCAAAAATATGCATTCACGCCAGGCCTAATGTCACGTGTCTGTAGCTACCGAGCAGGAGCACCTCCCCATTCATAAGACAACTGTGGCTACCTCTGTAAGAATGGCGACCTGTCGATCCACTTTCCTTGCTCACGCTCTGACGTTGCTCCCTTGAACCCACTGCTAGGGTGGATGCCGCTCAGTCGGCCCGGGGAAGACTGGAACTTGCAAGGCCACACAATTTGGCTCTCTTGGTCCTGAGGACCAAACAGTCACATCTTCTTCCTGGATGTAACGGGACTGCATCGCTGGGACACCGGTTTACTCCCCCGTGCGATGGCTGCAAAGGGCAGTGTGCAGTGTGCAATCCTTTGCGGAAACAAATAGTTGAGGCAGTTGGCTTGCAGGACCAAGAACTTGACCATTTCACTAAAACGCACTCTACCATAAATCATGGGAGGCAGGCAGGCACTAGCTGTCCGCTGTAAATGAAGGACACAGGACGCTGAAAGGAAACACACCTCATGCCCAGAGCAGGGCCTAGCAGGACACCTGCCAGAAAACTCGGGGTTTCCGGGGCGCCTGGCTGGCAGGTCAGCTAGTCGAGCATGCAACTCTTGATCCTGGGGTCAGGAGCTTGCGGCCCACGCTGAGCACAGAGATTACTTAAAAACAATGACACAGCACCAACCAAAAAATCAGAAGATGATGACAACGACAACTCGTGTTTCCCTACAATTTAAAAAAGGTGACTGAGGGACGCCTGGCTGGTTCAATCAGTAGAGCACACAGCCCTTGATCTCGGGGTCCTGGGTTTGAGCCCCACGTTGGGTGTAGAGATTACTTAAGAATAAAACCTTAAAAGTATAAAAATAAATACCAAAAAATACAAGGGCAAGGGACTCTTGTGACAGAGAAAAGAACACATGATTTAAAGCCTTTTGAACTTTCTGTGAGTCAAACAGCTCAGCACGCATGGGTCATCAGAATCCCCAAGTTCCCAAGGGCTTCTGACGGTCCCACTGGCTCTGGAGCCTGGGCTGGGATGCTGATGTATCATAAAGCAGAGAGGCATCTCGTCTTGCCCCATCAGGAATACGCCAGCCAAAATGTCCATGTGTGGTGCAAAGAGAAACAGCCAGCATCTATGCGAAGCTTCGAGGCTGCAGGAACGCAAGTTCAGGGCACCGCGGTCCCCCTACACTGTCACCGCCCACCCCAACCCCGCCAGCAGCCCAGAGACTTTGCAAGTGTGTGTGAGGAAGCTGTGAACCTGGAGGCAATCCTAGGCCAGCTGGCCCTAAACCCTATTGCCCTCCTCAAAAATGTCTGTCTTCAGGGTGCGTTTTTAAGCAACGTTTAGCCATAGAAGACAGGACGCCCCGCTGTGTCGTTCTAGTGGTCTCCATTTCCCCTGAAGGTCAAACTCTGGCCTCCATTCTGCCTGCCCTGTCCGTCACGCTGTGCTTTTACCCAGTCTTAGCTGGCTTCCTCCTCCCTGGATTCCAGCGTGGTCGGTTTCCCAGAAACTACACTCCGTGCCGGGAAAGGGTCATGTCTCCTTTACAAGGCAATCTGGCAGACTCCCGCGGAAGCATCACGGCCCCGGAGTGAGGCTGGCCATGGCGAAACCCCAGAATCCCCTACGGGACCTCTGTGTCTCCTGACGAACACTGTAACGTCTCTGTGCCACACAGAACGGCGCTGGACACTTACACCGCACAGATGCGCGTATCCAAATATACATAAAGCCAGGCATGCAGGTAGGTAACAACGAAGTTATGATTATAACCATAGCATGGCCACAGCCGCGAAGCCCTGGCCACTAGAATGCCCCGCTCCTTCTCTTCTACTAATCATTCTCTCGTGTTTTTAAAGGTGGGGGGAAATCCATGACCCTGAAAATACAAAACCAGATGAACCTTGTTTGTATTTTACTGCCATGAGAAATGTTTTAAAGAAATAAAAATTAAAAAGCCAAGATGAACCTAAAAGCATGTACGCCACTCACTACTCCAAAGGAACACGTTTCGGGAGGTTTCTTTAAAGGGGCTAAAACTGTCACACCAGTAAACGTGTGAGGGAATCTAGTTATCCTCTCAAGTGGGACACAATCCCGTTTATCTGTGGTTTCCTTATACGGAAACATACTACTTGATTCTCAAACAACTGAATTTTTAAATGAGCAAGAGTGTTTGAGAAAGAAAGTGAGCACAGTTGGATGAGAAAACAAACCGGCTCAGACCAACAGCAGATTGGACCAGCCGCGGGTACTCGCACTCCGGAGCGGAGTCACAGGCGTGGCCGTCCCACTCGGCTCACCGAACGATTTCACCTGCCTGCCTCTCCGCTTTCGCCGAGTGACCTCACCAGCCGCGCGGGGAACACTCGTCTTCGTGCAAACACAATCGCCAAAACAAGAAAATGCCAATGCTCCGTTTCCTTTAAAAAGGAAATACAGGGAAAGTAAAACTTCAGGGTACTTTCTCGATTAAGCTTAGCCGGTTTTCCTTTGAGCCTGTTCCAATTTCTGGGAGGTCCTAAGATCATGTTCGTGAGGGACAGAAAATCCTCTGGGGATGCACCTACAGGGCATCATGCTAAGGGAAGTCAGAGAAAGACAAACACTATGATTTCACGGATACGAAAACAAACGAACGGCTTCTTCCCCAGGGTGGGGGCGGCAGACACAGGACACGGGGGTAAATACGGTCACCGTCTAAGTGTATCCGTGCCTGTGGTACAGCTGTCTGGGTCCATTAGGAAGCTCTGGCGGCGATGTGTCTCACCACAAATTAAACTCTGAGCAAAGTGTGACCCTAAAATGATATTCTGAAGATCTCACTAAAATGAAGGAAGACGTTAAATGGTGGAAACGGATGCTATTTCAGATTTCCGGTTGTGTGAACAGAACTTCTCACAACCCGTACACAGCCCTTGCTGCGGAGAAAAGCTCTTTGCAAAAAAAAAAAAAAAAAAAAAATTGTTGAAAACACCCTACAGTTCCAAGTATGACATTTACATGGTTTTATTGAAATATCACAGATTAAAAATAGAAGACTGCCTTTTAGTAGGGCACAGACCTTATCCAAAAAAGCGGGGGGGTGGGGGGTGGGGGGGAGTGAATTTTGAGAAACCATCCTCAAATCTGGTTCCTTCATTAGTCAGAGATTTCTCTCTTATTCGCCGGGAAGAGAGAATTCCTTAAAAGACGGGACAGAGAAGCAAATTTTGGAACTGGGAATGGAAAAGGACACGTATCTGAAATGCGCAAGTCTTGAAACTCGGCTGGGGTTAGTGTGGGCGCCCGGCCGGCTCGCTCAGTAGAGCCCGCAGCACTCCTGATCGCTGTGTGAGTCTGAGCCCCACACTGGGTGTAGAAATTACTTAAAAATAAAACCTTAGGGAGAAAAATAAAAGAAAACAAAACGACTCGGCTGGGGTTTTAAACTCTACACCTCTGTGGGGCCTTGGCAGGCTTGGAGGCTTCCACGGGAAAAGGGGAAGGAAGTGAGGGCTGGGACCGGGTGACGAATGCGGTGGGCGCGTGATGCACCTACCCTTATCCTAATCCTTACCCTTGGAAAAGCCCGTGCTCCGTAGGCGCGGTGGTCAATACACGTAAATATGCTTGTCTGACTTCGCACGAGACCCTAACCTGTTCGCCCAGAGGCTAGCAAACTTGTCCTTTAAGCATATGAGGGTAATGAGTTTCCGCTTCGCAGCCCACAGGACTTCTCTGTCACAATCCTCGACCTCCGTCGCGCACAACGCGCAAACCAACGGGGGTAGCTGAGTTCCAACGAAACTTTAATGATGTACAATAAAATCTGAATTTCACAGAACGTTCACGTATCAAGACATTATTCTTTTGATATTTAAAAATGTAAAAACCACCCTGAGCTTGTTGGCGGTAGGAAAGGAGGCACTGGGCTAATTCTGGCCTGTGGGCGTTCGCGAGCTCTGAGCTGGATCCCATGAGTCACGGTCGGATGCCGTTTCCATCGCGTCCCCCCAAGATTACTTGGAAATGAACCCTCAGGAGAACAGTGTGATGGTTCCCCAAACATTAAATATAGAATCAGCACGTGACCCAGCGATACCTCTTTTAGGTACAGAACCGAAAGAACTGAAAGGAGCAGCTGAGGAGATATTTGGCCCCTGGTGTTGGTAGAGCAGCAACGTATTCCCAACAGCGAAAAGAGGAAAACCACCCACACGCCACGGATGGACAAACGGAGCCACCAAGCTTGTATAAATTATACACACACACACACACACACACGTACACACGACGGAGTACTAGTCAGCCTCTGAAAAGAACAAAATTCTGATACGCGCCACACTACGGGTGAACGACATCGATGTGACATTAAGGAAAATGAGCCACCAAAGGGCAAGAGCGTGTGACCCCACCCATGTGCGGCAGCTGGCGACCTTACAGAGACAGAAGGCAGGGCGGGGGTTGCGGGGAGAGGGCAGCTGGGCGGGAGGAAAAGGAGTCACCGCCCTAACAGCTACGGGAGTTTGGGAAGAACAGTTCTGGGGATTGACCGTGAAATCTACATAATGCCACTAAATTGTACACTTAAAATTTACCATTTTAACCACGTTTTCTTTTTAATTTTTTTAAAGATTTATTTACTTGAGAGTGAGCATGGCTGGCAGAGGTGCACAGAGAAAGCGAGCGAGAAATCCCCAGCTGACTCAGCACTCAGCATGGTGTCCCACGCAAGGCTTGATCCCAGCACCCCCACGCCCCCGCCCACCCCGAGATCATGACCTGAACTAAAATCAAGAATCGAATGGACATTCAACCAGCTGAGCCACCCAGGTGCCCCCAAATGGGAAATTCTGTATTTTGTGTATTTATACCACGGTAAAAGAAAATCTCAAAGAAAATCAACCTTCAGTGCAAATGCATTTCTTCCAAAGACCCGACTTGTTGGTTAAAAAGAAACTTAGATCAAAACGGTGATGAGACTTAAATCACACATCAGCCATCTTATTTTGAAGTGAGTGTCAAGAAAAAATGACCACTTTCTCTTCCTGAGCCAGTCTCAAACCCTTAAACCAGGAAACACAAAATGGACTCCGTTCTCTCCAGATTCCTTCTTGGCTCTCTGACACACTTCCTGCTGGAACAGAGCCGTTCTCTAGAAACAATCTCAGAATCTTGGTACTTTCTGAAATATGTGCACATTAGTGAAAACTGGAAATTCTTAGGTCAGTTTCTGTCCTTGGGGAATTTAGCTACATGGTAGCAGAATGACACATTTTGGTTAATTAAATTCGTATTAATCTTTGCAGCTGGGAAATGGGACGAACGTTCTTGTTCAATCAAGATCCTAAAAGCCATTCAAAAAAAAGGTGAACACCCTATGCTGTTAAATGATGTTCAACACCGGCCTTGTGGTTACTGGCAAAAGCTCTAGAAGCCTGAGAAAAACAAGAGGGATTCAGATTCAATTAATCTCAGCCAAATAATTTCTCCCTACCTGGGATGAAAGCTTCAGGGGAAAAATGGAAATTTCGGCATAATTCTTAGTGGAAGCTGTTCCCCTTACTCTGAAACAAGGAAGGAGTGAGGAAGAGGATGACATTAACAAATCCCTGTCAGGTTTCCAGATGGCGGTTCACTAACCACCAGGGTGGTGGTTCACTCAACCCTGATCTTCTACAAGCCTGTGTCAATCTTTACGAAAATACACGGGGTTATCAAATGACTGTGGCATGTTAGTGAAGCTTCTGAAAGGCATCGTTTCTGACCTCTGGGCCTCTCCCACTGACTGTGCCGTGGAGCCTCGAGCTAGGCCTGAACCGCCCTTTACCTGCCCCCCAGAGAACTCACCCTGTCCCTGGCTTGAGCCCCCAGATGCATTTCTGGTCCTGGCCCTCCCAGCTCCACACTGGTCCCACATGACATGTCCTCGTGGAGGTCCAACCAGCAACCCAAACACTGCCTGTCCACGCTGGGGCCCTGCACCCACCTCCCACACCAACACGAACGCGACCCTCCTCCCACCTGCTGTCCCAGCGGACGACACCTCCCTCCTGGCCTCCTGTACCCGGGACATCTGCGGTGATCTCTGCTCAAGTATCCCAAATCTGGGCTTTCCTTCCTGGCCCCATGGAGCTCCGAAAACGAGACTGTCTTCTGCCTGGGAGCGGCCTACAGCCACTGCAATCCCTCCCTGACATAGGAGCCACCACCTGCTGGTGCCGTGGGAAGGCACTGGAGGGTTTCAAGTCCGGACGCCCCACCATTATTACTACTGATGGTTGTTCCCCGCACACAGCTCGGATCCCCTCCCCTTGTCAGATGCTCACTCACATCACATCACACCTGCCCGGTCTGGCTTTTCACCTCTCATGCTCCTGAAGCTTGGTCCTACTGCCTGGTCTTTGCGCATGCTGTTCCCGAACTGCCTTCTGGCTCTCGCCAGGTGCATCCCCAAGACTTCAACTCAACCATCTCCTCATTAAGAAGCCTTCTTGCCTCTACCATGGAACCCCTTCCACCCAAGTCACTTGGATACATGACCCTGCTCCTGACCTTCGCAGCCCGTGTGTCTGTTTTTCTGCTTCCTGCCTGTCTGGCTGCAGCAGGTCAGGGCATCAGCACCTGCACCCCTGAGCTCACAGGGCATCCAGCTCAGCACCTGCAACTCCACAAAGCTTAGCTTTGTGCTTCAAACAAGAACGAAACTTAACAGATAAGCACCAAAAAAGACACACAAAAAAAACACACAAACAACAACAACAACAACAAACACAACACCTTCCGACACCTTACTGTTAAGTACAGTAAGATGTACTTAACACCGAACTCCACTGAACACTGCATCTTCCTTCTTGATGACTCATGCACCATTTTCGGGTCCTGCAGGGCTCTATAGTAAGCGTCGATGATAATCATATAGTAAGGGTAGAAGCAGAAGCTGGGTGAGATCACAGCCGTCCAAATTTATACCCTTATGAGCAGACGGCGGTGCCTCCCCGTTGTTACTTACATGTGAGAGTTTGGTATCATTATCACATAAACCTTACCACCAAGCTAGTCCAACACATACGTCGCGACTAGACTGCACCCTTTACTGTACGGTCTAACAATCAGAAGATAAGTCGCAGCCAGTTCTTGTGAAGGATTCCGCTACTCCCAGCGGCCGGGATATCCTTCAGACACGCAGTGTCCCCAAACCCATCCGTTCAGCTGGCCTCGCTCCCGTTAACTGCAAACTACGGAGACATCACCCAAACGCAGGAAGTACGAGTGCGCACGGAACCCTTTACTAGCTCTTCCCAGAAATGAACCTGAAGGCCCTTTAGACGGATTCAGTGCAGGCAAGACAACCCAGCAGGCTGGGGATACGGGGGAAGTCTGGTGAGACGCAGATAAGAGACTTCTGTGCTGCTTTCATGTGGGAGGACCAGAAGACAGAAACCCTGCAAAAGATGCTGGGCGCTCTGGGTGGAGTCCCTTGGGGGAGTTCTGGCTGGGACTCCTCAGAGCAAAGGGGAAGCCGGCCCTCGGGAGTACTCACCGATGACTGGGCATTCACGTGCCTTAGGGGAAAACAACAGAAAGCAGAAGATGTGTACGCCTCCTTTTTGAGGATCCCCAGCTTTTACTGACTTTTTCAATGAACATGGCAATGCTCAGGCCAGATTTGGGGGAGGGGGATAACGGCTGACTTCCGTCTTTTCACAGAAAACTCCCTATAATCTCTCTCGGTGATGAATATACATTTATCATGGGCATATATCAAGAAGTCATTTGTGCTTCCACCATGAAATGGTACATAGCTAGCAGTGACTGCGTACTTTCTGGAGTCCAGAGAAAGCCCACGCTTCTATGGCTAGAGCTTCACAATGTGAAATTATGCAGTAAAATCACTACAATATTCCAGATACCACCCCCCAAATCCTCTGAAGTTCCTTTACAAAATGTGTCCAAGTGCCTACTATGTAACATAATACCATTATTTTCACTAAAACTGGAATAAGTTAATTCAAACTGAAACATTTTCCACGTTGTGAAAGGTTAGCTTATAAAAACTCATTTTATGAACATTTTGTCCTAAACGCAGCTACCTGCAAAGGGAAATGTGTGCTTAGGAAATGGGATAAATTTTAAATAGAAGACAAAATGCTGATCTTTGATCTAGTCCCTCAACGTCTTCACCTCCACCTTCAAAGGATGCTTAAAACTCGTTTCTTCCAAACGTCGGTGAGGTAGAGCCTTCCTGACCCCAAGAGGAATGGTTTGCTTATGGCCACCTTGGGCTCCCAGGGACCCCATGTGCAGCGCATGGAAGGACCAACTGCAATCGCGGAGATGGCCTCCCTGTATGTCTCACGCCTCCTCCAGATGCCAGACCTAAGACCCCTACACCTGTCTGCACGTACGTATCCACTCCAGAGCTTCTCATCGGCGGGGTGATGATGTCCCCCTAGGGGACACTGGGCTCTCTCTGGACACAGTTTGGGTTGTTCTAACTGTTGCGGGGAGAGTTCCTGGTACCCGGTGGGTGGGTCCCAGGGCTGCAGCTCAACACCCCACAACGCAGAGGACAGCCCCACCACCAAGAACTGTCCAGCCCCATACGTGAATAACGCCCAGGCTCAGAAACCACTTCTGTCCCCTTACGGGAAGCTATGTGGTTTTCCTGCAGCCCGTGTTCATGTTCTATACAAGTTTAACTTCTCTCCTTGCTCCTAAGTTGTCTGCAAGACACCTTCACTCTTTTGGTCGGAATTCAATCTCGCTTTATCTTTCTAGTGTTCGAGGACTGTTCACATAGGTTCTGGGCATCACTGGAGGAAGGCCGGTGGTCCGCCAAGTCTCAATGTTTCTATCTTCTAAAGCTACTGTCCTTAAAAAATAATGGTTCAATATATTTGTTCCAAACAAATATATTCTGCGTAAATTTAACAGAATAAAACATTTACCATATGGCATTCAGCTTTATTAATTAGCAGGTTAGGTGACACCGCTAGCGACGTACGGTAATTACCACGGCGTATTTGTATTTAGGGCATCTTCCTCATCAAGATGGGAAAACACACACACACACACACACACACACACACACACACAAGAAAAAAATCCCCAAGGATGGTCTGAGTCACAGAATCTCAATGAACCTCAACTTCCACTCTACCTAGAAGGCACTCTGTACGCCGGCCCACAGCCTCCTGCTACGACCCAACGGAGTCCGCCCTCAGCGCAGAGACGGACAGGGAAGTGAGGGCAACAAGAGCGAAATGATCAGGTACAAACAGGCTCAGGATGTCCAGGGCGTCTATTAAAATGCAGAAGAATCATTATAAACACCAGCCCACCATCACGCCTACCTCACAAGGCAGTACCTGCCGACGACACCAAGAAATTAGCCAATGAGGCCAAAACAACAGGTCGATTTAAAATCAAATTAAAAACGCAGGCGCTGTACCTCCCGGCTCCCCCGTTACACCGCTCCTACTGGATATTAGTGGCTCGATTACGCAGAACACGCCGCATGGATGAAGCCCACATGTAAGCCTTGTCACCACTCGGTCCGCTGCCACGTGCGTATCGGGGGTGTTCAAGTCACCATAAATGTGAGGAAGCGATCCACACACACCGGACCCTCCAACGGCTTGGTCTAACTGCATTAATCTCTTCTAAAGTCTAGGGGCCGTAAACCTCCATTTAACGAGACCGCTCTCACCGAATGGAAATTCAGTGCGGCAGGCCAGTGGGGCACCGAGAACCAGTTTACTGGGGAAACGTGACGAGGATTCACGAAGCGTCTCAGAAAGCAAAATACTTTACCGAAGGCTTCGTATTCCTAAAAAGTGCTGCGTTTGCATACGTTTTAACGGCTTTGCCACTGTAAGAAAATGCACCCTGGATTCTCCTTCTGGGTCAGAAGATGCTACTGAAACAAAACCGCTCCACCGGCCATGATCACAAGCCTCTCTGGAAACAAGATCCTGCTCAGAGAAAAGCAGTATGTTCGCTAATTTCTGCACAAACCCCAAGAGAAATCAATTTCACTTTACAATTTTTCTAATTGGCAAAGGTACATTAAAAAGTGTGCGGGGTTTTTTTTTCCCTCAAGCAAGTGCTGTTATATAACGGAAAATGCTGTTTCACCTATCTTATGAAAAACAAACAAAGATTTTAAAAACTTGAGTTTTTAATTCCACGGCTGAAAATCAAAGAAAAGAACTCAAATATACCAGAGTAACACTGAAAAGCAATCAGTACTTCAACACTCCTACTGCATTCTGCTTCGGCTGCAGTGCTGGAGGGTGCGTGTGACTGTATCTGCCTTTGATAAACACCGCGGGTCCCTGAAATCCATAAAATGCAATATAACCGACAGCAGAGTGACTTCCCCGGCTCTCATTTGTAGCACCACATCTAATGTGTCACACAGAGCACTTACTTCTCAGCCCACTAGAACGGAAGATTTTTGTCTGCTTTGTTCACTGCTATATTCCCCGCATCTAACATAGTTCCGGATGTCCACACAGTAGATGCTCAATAAACGCAGGCTGGCAGACCGAATGTTTGACGCTGAGAGAGGACGTGAACGCAAATGACTGAAGAGCAGAAGGATGCACGGAGAGCTTACTGGGTGCAAATATTCTGCAACGAGCTGTGCGGATGGAGGTGGTACCAGGGGGAAGACCACAAAGACGAAAGATCAGGTCCTTTCCTGTGCCGGGTGGCCACTACATACACACCACGCACTCATGTCAATGGAAACTCCCAACACTGCGTTTGGTCTCGTCTGACCTAGGATAAGAAAGAAAAAGCCTCCCTTTCGTCTTGGCTACTCCATTTAGCCCTTAGAACACAGGGGAGATCCTCGCGGACAGAGAGAGAGGTCTCTGGGCACGGGGCAGAAGCTCACGAGGCAGAACAGGGCCTCGAGCCCAGTTGGCCAGTCTCCCCTCACCCGTGTCCCCCTCCATCCTTGGAGAACAGGACAGCTGGACTTCATGTGGGCACACGGCCACACTCTCCCCACAGGACCCGTTTTCCATGCGACCCAGTCCTGGCCGATGACTAGGAGGAGAAGCCAAACTCGCAGCTTCCTGAGCACGCTCTTCACATCACAGTGCCGCCGTCAGCAAGTATCACCAGCTCCTCCGTTTGGGAACTTCCTTCTTCTGCATGTGGCACCAAATTTTATGTCTTTAGAGCCTTGGGATGCGGCGCCGCCTAAACAAAGCTTGAAAAAAACCGCCTTTGTCAGAGGAAGCATCCCTGGGCTCCATCCCGGACTCTGAACCTGCAAGTTTCTTTTGTCAGGGTCAGTGATGCGACCTGTTGGATGCCCTTCATCTTGAGTGGACAATGGGATTCGCCTTTTTTATCTCACAGGGATGCTGGAGGGATAAGAGAGACAGTGCAGACAGAGGGTCTGCTCCCTTTCCAGGGAGACGAGCCCCGCCTTCTCGGGGCCAACTCCCGATACCGGGGGAGCTTGGCGGGGGTAGGCTGAGGTGGCCATGCTTGAAAACGGCCCAACACGGAGCCGGACAACCATCAAGATGACTCAGTGGAATGTACAGAATGCTTTTCAAAGGGGAGGTGGAAGCCTGGTCTGGGAGGTGATCATTAACCAGGAGCCTGTAATTCTACGCATTACTTCTTCGTTTGCTACAGGAGAACTCGGAGGAAGACCTGCACCGTCCAAAAGAAACAGGTCAGCTTCTGTAGAGCTTTAAATTTCAAACATGTTGCTACCTGTAAAGTTATTTTTCATAATACATTGAAATTTAATATATACGCAAAATAGCATCATTTCAACATGTACTCCATATCGAAAATTAATTGAGATCTTTTAGGTTCCTTTTTCTAACTCAATCTCCAAAATCTTCAATGTGTACTTCTCACTATGACACATCTCAATTAGGAAATTAAATTTTCACTGGAAATACATAACTGCTATTAGCGTTCAGAAAATGTAGACGTGAAATCACAGATCACATTATCTACCTAACTCCCAACATACTTAAATGTTTCCCAATAACTAAACCAACAAGTACTGACGTTTAAAGTTAAATCAATTAAAAGGAAATGCAATTTTGAAGTCCACTCCTCAGTGACACTAGCCACATTTCAGGATCCACAGCTCCACATGGCTAGTGGCTACCTGACTGGACACAGTAGGTCACGACGCTACTAAGAAAAACCCTTTGACTGTGGTCTGCAGGACGGAGGGATATGGGGATGTCCCAGGCCAGATGGTTCCTCCGGAACTGGTCCTTCATGCAGATTTTTAAACTACATGCCCACCACACTTTTTGTCTTAACCAACACCACGTATTAATAAATTATCAAAGTTTAAAACTATCTCCTCCTAAAAACAGTATTAAGTTTCTTCTTCAAAATTACTTTTCATTATCTTGAGCTAGTTTTCATAGTTCTAGATAAGGGACCTCAGAGTCTCCGACGGGATCGACCTAGGAGTCCATGTTTACAGCAGGGGCTGTAAACGCAAATGACACAATGAATTTCACAGATGAGATGGTAGAAAAAAAGAAAGACATAAAATATCTTTTCGATAATTTTTCACAGGGATCACTTGTTGAAATGGAATGAAAGTGGAACCGAATGCATTATTGTATCATTACATATTAAATTATGCTCTGCAGTATTAACCTGATGTACATTAAGATATGTTGCAATATTAATTTCACCGGTTTCTTTTTACTGTGTATTGTGGCCACAAGAAAATCACATTCGGGGGCCCCCATTCTAGTTCTATTGCATAGCACCACGGAGATCGCTTCTAGGTGCCTGCAGGCTCCGACATGCTGATGCTGGTCACCAGATGAAAGCAGACAGTCTGTTTTGGCCACAGGATTCTGGCTTTAATTGTGACCACTGCCAATTTTTAATCTTATGCCGTAACGTCTTCTTCATTCCTTGACCAATCTGAAACACATTAATCATCACAAACCATTCCAGCTGAAAACTAGCTTTCTCTTGGGAAAAAAAGCAATTTTGTGTTTGAAGTTACGTTGTAATACTGTGACTCACTAGAAGGTCCATCAGACACCTGAGCAAGGTGCAGGTAAAATCCCGAGTCTCAGAATGCCAAGGTCATCGGCGGGTCACTCCTGCAGTGAGCAAACAGCCCCAGGCTCACCTCTGGGCTCATTATACATTCTGAGTTTGCAGCTTCCAGGCTCAGCAGGTGGCACAGGTCTCATTTCCAGGTAAAGACCCAGGTTAGCTGAAGCTCCCTCCTCTCCACAATGGGGGACACGTCACAACATCGGTGTCCCACGTCCTCACACGTGGCCACAGGAACACAAAGGCAACGATGCTAAGTAACTGGCTTTGTGCAGGAGACAAAAACCGCGGAGCTCAGGTCCCACTGGGCCACTAAGTAAGAACAAAACACCTTCGCCAGGAACCATTCATCACTCTTGGTATTAGCGTTACAGTTAAGTCTTCTTTCAGGTCTGACATTGTCTGTCCCTAACTTTCAGGGATCACTTCATGATTTTAATGACTGAAGCCCCACCCATTACACACAAGAGAGAAGCCCCCTCCAGGGCTGGAGCCTGGGGGCGAGGGGGGTCCACCGCAGGCCCGTCCTCAGGGACCACACACAGGGACTCAACGGTCTTTGTTTTAGCAACGGGTAGGGACTATCACCGCAGCCTTCGGTTCACGTGGAACCACGAACGCACCGCCCCGGTGACGCACCGCCCCGGTGACGCACCGCCCCGGTGACGCACCGCCCCGGTGACGCACCGCCCCGGTGACGGAGCAGGAGGGAGAAGGGATCCACTCTGGCGGATGCGGGCGCTGTGCGTGCGCACCTGTACGCCCTGTGAAACGGAGTTCAAATTCAGTCATCGACCTTGACCCACATTCCGGAGAGGCACATGAGAGAAGGCTGCTGCTCCCTGTTCTTGGCTTCTGGGTCTACTGCACACCAGAGAACAAAGAAAACTCTGAGTCTGGGGTCCGAAAACAGACAGGAAATGGAATCTTGAGTCGTCAGGAAATGCCCGATATTGGAGAAAATGGCCATTTCCCCGCGGATTATCTCGCCTACTGACCCTCAGCAGGAAATGACTCATTCAAGCCCTGGATAGCCTCTTCCCTAATCAATGTACTTTTTTTTTTTTTTTAAAGATTTTATTTATTTATTTGACAGACAGAGACCATAGTAGGCAGAGAGGCAGGCAGAGAGAGGAGGGGAAGCAGGCTCCCTGCTGAGCAGAGAGCCCGATGCGGGGCTTGATCCCAGGACCCGGGGATCATGACCTGAGCCAAAGGCAGAGGCTTTAACCTACTGAGCCACCCAGGCACCCCTAGTCAATGTACTTCTGAGCACAAACGCCCGGACACCACGAAGGAGCTCCCCCCGCAATGCCAAGAAAGGACCGGAATCCCACCGCCAGATTATCACAGCGTCTCTCTGAATAAGGGCTTCAGAGAGCTTTAGAAAAGTCCGTGCCCAACCGTCTGATAAAACGGTTCCGTGCTTCACGTGCCACACAGAACCTGTCGCAAAGTCGATACTCAATTAATTCATCTGTACGAGAAGACATATGTCACCCACATACACACACTCACGCGCATGTACACATCCTTTGGAAACACTGAACTTTGGCTAATGACGAGTGGAAACAAACTGACAAGTTTGCCAATTTAGAATTATATTTTAAAGATCTTTTATTGGCTAACATAAGAATCTGTGCTTTTCCTACAGCTGTCATTCTATAAAAATACTGATTTCTGATACGCATACTAGGAAAGAGGAGGGGGGGGGAATGCACGTGTCTCTGTGACTTCTGAACACGTCAACTTACATGACAACTGCTGGTCTTACCTCTGTGCACACAGACTCCCTGAAGGAGGGGTTGCACCAATGACATGAGAAACACATGCCTAAGTATAACCTTAGTAAATTAATCGCTAACGTCCTGCTTTGGGACATACATCCTGTTTAAAAATGCGGCCCTAATATGTAAAATCAGTTTGGCTCAACTCAGAGGACTACTGTGCCAGCAAACATCAGAAATGACCCATTTAGCTCACACTGACACTGCAAATCCTTAACTCAACTGGCCTTCAAGGAAAATCCAGAAAGCGTCAAGTTCAAACAATGAACCTAAGGTAAGCCTTTTAAAAGGGCCTTTGTCCAAAACACAGGGAAAAAAAAAAGCAAATGGCTGACTAACAAGAGAAAATAGTCCACCTCATTGTAATCAAGGAAATGCAAATACATACATACATACATATATATATATATAAAGATGCCACGCATTCCCAGCTCAGCTGACCACCATCGTGGGAGCTCCCTGAGAGGGCTGTCTCCCCCACCCCCACCCCCAGTACTATACAACTGGAACAACCTTTCAGGAAAGCAATTTGGTAATCAGTCTCAAGAGCCCTACAATTCTACTTCAAGCAAGCTACCCTAAAGCACAAACTGGAAGCGATCTCTATCTCCAACTACGTGTACTCCGTCAACTACAGCACATGAACGTGACAGGAGAGATGCATACAAATATGTTCATGAAATGCTGGCAGATGACCCATGCTTCCTCTGGAAGCTTAAGTGGAGATGAGCATGAGACAGGGGAACACACAGATTGCTACACACGCACATGTACCGACACTTGGGAGAAAATACACCAGAACACTGAAGGGGAACTTCCACGGGTGGGTTTAGAGGAGTCTAGTTTCTTTCCATGCTATTTTATTTTTTCAAATTGCTCACATTATTTTTTAAAATCAGGAAAGAGTTATGAAAACGCTGGCGTACAAAGAATAATTACGAGGTTCCACATCTGGTATTAACAAGATACATAAGATAGCTATTCACCTATTTCTTCCTTTCCTAAGAACTTCAATGATGCTTCTCCTTCTAGCACGTGATGTGTTGGGGCAATTCTTTTCTTCCCTAGGAATACATGCACCGACCTCCTCTGAGTCACCTTTTTGGAGTTTTATGATGCTACAGTCTATAAACACTACATTAAATATTTATGATTGATATTCGCTGCTTCTAAAAATACACAGAGGAGAAGGTCTCTTAACAAGGCCTCCAATTTGATTTTCTCGCTGAATTAAACCGGCACCGTGCACCCCGCAGACGTGCTGACAGCTGCCCACAGGCCTGGAACTCGCCGCGCTGGGGTCCCCTTCCTCCCCGCGGGCCCAGGGGCCTCCCTGCCAGAGCCTGAACCTGGTCCCATGAAGACCCCGTTTCCACAGGGCCCAAACCTGCTCGTGCCAGCCGGACCGGGTAAGTACATCCGTGAAAAGTAATTCAGTATTGCATCAACCTACAAACCGGGCGCACAAAACTCTTCTCCCAGAACTACATCAGATGCTGTGCTGCAGTGAGGCCAACCCAAGACAGACGTCAAGACACAAATGTGCCGACAAGACAGCTGTAGGGCAGACGAGGGGGAACAGGTGTGGGAAGAGGCCACGAATTCGTGGGTGGATTCTGCACAGAAATGCTTCCAGAAATCTCTCCCAGTTCCCACTTCCACCTTAAAGAAGCCGACACTGGAGATGGCAGAGGACAAACCACAGGTTCAGTTTATGACAAGAGTTGACCCGGATCTGCAGTTAGGAAAAAACTTTATCCCCTTCTGTCGAGAGGCTGGTGAATGAGCTCGCACTTGGTGTACTTTAACCTAAGGCACAAGCAATCCCCAGTAAAGCTTAACACGCGTGCCCTGAGCGTGGGCTTGGGAAGAACGGCAGAGTCGGCAACTGCAGAGTCGGCATCCACCACTAGCAAGCGACCGGGGCGGCGCATCAGGCGGGGCGGCGCATCAGACGGATGGCATGTGGACGCCACACACCCCTGACAGCACGTGAGCGGAGGGCACTTAACCTCTGTGGGTCTCTGTCCCCAAAATTCATTACCCGAATCTGATCCAGTGAAAAACATCAGCCAAACCAAAACTGAAGAACGTTCTACAAGATGCATGACCAGCATTCCTCAAAATGATCAGGGTCATTTAAAAAACAAAACAAAACAAAAACCAAAACAAACAAAAAAAACAAAGTGTGAGAACCTGTCACGGCCCAGAGAACCTGAGAACGCAAG
This sequence comes from Mustela erminea, assembly GCF_009829155.1. NCBI lineage: Eukaryota > Metazoa > Chordata > Mammalia > Carnivora > Mustelidae > Mustela > Mustela erminea. The sequence continues at coordinate 6,268,116 of NC_045635.1, read as the reverse complement.
GAGAAAGCACGACGAACTCCATATGCTGTCGGGATGGGATACTGGCCCAGAAACAGGACACGAATGAAAAAATGGATGAGACCTAAAAAGAAAAGTCTGAGACCACATTCCACATTTTATTTACATTTTAAGAGTAACTTTAATCTCAAAATCACATATCCATACACCTATTTCCTTTCTGTTGATTTCTCAAGCAGAGATTGTGAACAAATATTTACCATGTCTGTTACATGTAACACACTGGAACGCCTTTTAACAGAATTTATCGACCTCTCCACCCCACCCCCGGCAAGATTTTTTATTATAAATACAGGTATCAAACAATCCTGAACATTTTTTTGCTATTACTAGGAGTCAGCACCCACACTTCTTCAAAAATTAGCAGAATTTGTGACAATATTTATTGTACCTGCTACTTCAGACAATTTCAGCTGAAGCTCTTTCATTAGGCAAGACAGACAAAGCATGCCACTTCTGTTTTTCCTCCTCGAGCTGCGTTTCTACTTTTCAGAAACACACGTGCTTCCACAGCATCTGACTCATCTCTCCATGCTTTCATCTTGTAAACCTGAATTCCATTTTGAGTACTCCAGGTTTATGCTTAAGTGACAGTGCTTTTACAGAGGAAAAAGAATTGTGCTGCATTTTTCCTCCTGTAACCTGAAAACATAATGGTGTACACACATTAAATACGTTCTTACGAATGTCCAGGTTTTCCATGAATTCATGGGATTCTTTCACTTAATGTGTGAGTATTTTTGCATTGTGATATTTAATCAAGACATTAACATGAGTAGAAGGTGGCTGATTTAAGACAAGCTTTAGATCCACTAAAATCAACTGCCGTATGTTTGTCCTTCTGGTGGCTGTGAAAGCTTCATATTTTCTTTGGACATCATCAGCCGTCTTGGCTCTTGAAGTACAACTTTAAAGCTGTATGAATTGTGCCATTTTGCTAAGACCGTTATGCTCTGGGCATCCACCATTCCACTGGAACTATTAATTCCATTCATATTCATTCTGGTTAGAAATCTATATGATGGAGTTGTTTCTGGGTATTTAGTTCCACATTCTACTTTCGGGCTATGTATTGTTTTCATAATTTGTCCTTGGTGGCCCAATAATCATGCCTGTCCACCTCTGAAGTGTCATATCTTCATCATCTCCAAGGCCCCGCTAACCATACCATCACCTACTCCTTTTTGTGCTTCTCCGAGTTCTTCCAACAAGCGAAAATTACAAGGAACATTATCTCCTGGGGGGACCACCATCTTCTCCCGTAGTCCCGATAAAAAGGTTTTATAATAATGTACAGGAGGAGTAGCATTCCTTGTGATCCCCGGGTTTACCCAGTGCTCTCTGATACCGACCAGCTCTGGGTGTCCAGCCCGCAGGTGAGATGGCTTGTGCGTGCCTGCAAGAGACCGTTGCAAGGGCAGTGGTGCCTGTGAGCCACGACGTGCCTGACTTCACCAGGGAGAGAACCTGCACACATAAACCAGCCAACCAGCCCAATCTGGGTCAAGAGATTGTTACCAAGGGCTCTCATCACAAGAACTCGTTCCTAGTGATGAGTCGGGGTCACCGCAAATCCTCAACACGTCAAAGATCGCTAGCCTTTCCTGGAGGACACACCTACCCACTCACTCTTACCACGTTACAAGTCTTATCCAGGTCTCCCACTTCTACCATTCAAAACGCCCTTCTCTTTATGATTCTGTTTTTATTTCCAACTTCCCCAGCCCCCACCTTAACCCTCTGGATTATTCCCTTTAGCCAGACTGGAATAGCAGGGATGAAAATCCTTCAAGAATAAAGCGTAGAGCAAAAAGGAGGAAATGCCCTTCAAGAGCCGGGCCTCAGGGTCAAGACCACAAACAGTAAAGTCTGGCACCCCCAAGCTTCGGGCCAAAGCAAATGTCCACATTTAGGGCAAGGTAAGGCCTTCCCATCTGGCACTAGAACTCAAAGGTTCAGGTGAATACTTCACCTGGAAGTTTCGGACCTTCCCGATGCTGACAGACACCATGGGACCTGCCTCCTGCCTATGATGTCCACGGGCTCAGAGCACTGGGTCTGGAGCTGTCCACTCAGGAAAGGCACTCCCCTCTCTGCCCTGTAGCTGCCTTGTCCAGAAAACACAGGAGCCAGACGAGAATCTGAAGATCCCTTCTCAACTCGAAAATTAGGATCCTATGAAATGTTCATTGACTCATTCTGAGTGTCCTAATTTGTAAAACGGAACTCCTACTTATCACCAGGTTCATTTCTCTACATCTGATGTGACTTAAATTACTGTTCAAAACTGCCTTTATTACTCTATTCTGTCCTCTACACATCTCCAGGGTGTTGCCCAACGCCTGGTGCACAGTTCTCAATCAGTAGCTCCCGAAGGAATGAACGGATGAATGATTCTAACGCTCCGCTCCGTGAGCAAAGAGCAACAGACATGCTATCACCTTCGAATCACGAGGAAGAGAGAAGATTTCGTACAGAATGGTACTGACACCAAAACAGATAAGAATGGTACCGACACAAAAACAGATACACAGATCAATGGAACAGAATGGAAAGCCCAGAAAAGAGCCCATGATTCTAGTCAAATCATCTGTAACAAAGGAGGCAAGAATATGCAGTGGGAAAAAGACAGTCTCTTCAAGAAATGTTGTTGGGAAAACAGAACCGCTACGTGCCAATGCATGAAACTGGACCGCTTTCTCACCATACACCACAACAAACTCTAACTGGATTAAAGACCTAGATGTGAGACCTGAAACCATAAAGCTCTTCCAATAAAACAGAGGCAGTAATCTCCTGCACACTGGCCTTAGCAGTATTTTTCTGAATAAGTCTCCCTAGGCAAGGGAGATAAAAGTAAAAATAAACAATTGAGACCACATCAAACTAAAAGGCTTTTATACGTCAAAGAAAACCATCAACAAAATGAAAAGGCAAAACAAAACCTACTGAAAGGGAGAAAATATTTCCAAGTGATGTTATCGAAAATACGTAAATAACTCACACAACACCAAAAGGACAAATAATCCAATTAAAAATGGGCAGACGACATGAACAGACATCTCTCCACAGCGGACATCCAGACGGTCAACAGACACATGGAAAGATGCTCCTCTTCACCGATCAAGAAAATTCAAATCAAAACCACAACGAGATACCATCGCCTCACACAAGCTGGAATGGCTAGAATGAAAAAGACAAGAAACAGCAAGTGCTGGCGAGGAAGTGGAGAAAAAGGAACCCTCGTGCACTGTGGCGGGAATGCAAAGTGGTGTGACCACTGTGGAGAACGGTACGGCGGTCCTCGAGTAACCAGAAACAGAAGTACCATGTGGTCCAGTAATTCTACTCTGGGTGTTTACTGAAGAATCCAAGAACACTAATTTGGAAAAGACAGAAGCACCCCTATGTTTATTGCAGCATTATTTACAATAACCAAGATAGGAAGCAGCCCAGGTGTCCACCCACAGGTAGTGAAGATGTGGTATACGTACACGTCGAAATACTACTTAGGCAGCAAAGAGCGAAATCTTGACATCTGTGACAACGTGACTCAACTAAGAGTGTACTAGGTGACGTGAAATCAGCCAGTCAGAGAAAGACAAATACCACACGATTTCGCTTCCATGTGGAATCTAAAAAACAAAATGAACGAACAAACAAAAAACAGCAATAAACCAAGAGGAGACTCACAAATACAGAGAACCAACCAGTCATCATCAGCCAGAGGGCAGGGGGTGGGGGTACAGACGAGAGGTAAAGAGGATTAAGAGGCACCAACTTCCAAAGTACAGGGATGATTCCTACAGCACAGGGAGTACGGTCAGTGACACTGCAACAGCTTTGCCCGCGGACAGACCGTACCTACGCTGACCACAGTAGTTCCTAACGTGCGGAACTGTGGAATCACTATGGTGTGCACCCGAAACTAATATAGGTCAACCACACTTGAATCAGCAATAGAAATTTTAAAGAATTTTCGAAAGAGAGAAAATTGCATAAACTTTGGGCATGTTTGGGGGACAAAAGAAATCTCATGAACTTTTCTTTCGTTAACTCTGCACAGAAGACAGGCAGGAAGGTAATTCAATTTCAGTGTCTTGAAAGGGAAAGATCAACATTTCCTAAATGTCTTGGGGCAGCAAGAGCATGTGGACGGGCAGCTATCCTGACAGTAATTGGCAGACTAACAGGGATACACAGTGAAGACGGGCACTGACAGGGCTCACTCACAAATGTTTCCATTCGACTGGAAGGAAAAAGATTTCTCTCTCCAAGAATACAATTAAGAGCACAAAATAAGCAGAGTCCTTGTTCTTTAACTGACTACTACGTAGTAAAGTGAGTCTTTATAAGGTTCTAATGGTTCCAAAGCTCGTGCCATGGGCATGGCTAAATTAAAGAGAATTTCTCCAGCCTTTTTAAAAACAAGACTTATTTCTTTATTCGGGGGGGGGGTGGTGGTGGCGAGGGAGAGAGAAAGAGAATCTCAAGCAGACTCCCCACTGAGCGCAGAGCCCAGCGGGGGACTCGATTCCACAACCCTGAGATCGGGACCGAGCTAAAATCAAGTGTGACACTTTACCAACTGAGCCACCCAGGTACCCCTCCAGAATTTTCTGATAATCTGTCATGTACTCAAAGGAGTCCTCTCTAACCAAGACACCAATTTATGGTATAAAAGGCAGAGTGCTGTGGTAGGCAGCCTCGTAGACGGCACCCAACGAGACCACCTCCTGGTATTCAAATCCTGGCCTCTCCCAACCCACATCCGGCAAGGTGGGTCCGTGTGACCGACAGATCACGGCGGAACTGATGGTATATGGCTTCTGCAATTAGGTATGAAAGGACTATGGTTTTCAGCACTTTCTTTATCTCTTTCTCACCAATCCCTCTTCCCCTCTATGTCCATTTTTCTCACACAGATCACTCACTCTGGGCGGAAGCCAGGAAATGAGCAGCCCTACGGAGGAACGGAAGCTTCCTGCCAACTTACACATCCACGAATGAGCTTGGAGTGGATCCTCCAGCTGGGAGAAGTTTCACAGATCACAGCCAGAGCCGACAATGGGACTACAACTCACCAGACACCCTGGACCAGACCATCAGGCTCATCTGTACTTGGATTCCTGACTCTAAGAACCAGTAAGAGATACTAAGCGTTGGTAACTTTCAGCTGTGGACCGCGGATCAGTTGTTACACAGCAACTGATAATGAGTGCAAGGGCTGAAACCCGAGTCTATACTAGGAGAAATGAACGAACACAGCCTAGAAACTAACCCTATCAATCCACTCCTTATCCACCCCCTCCGAGCTAATAATTACTATTTAATTCTCTTTGTTTGCCTTCAGGAAAGCATATAAAGACCCAAACTAAATGGATCTATCTTGCCGCCATCAATTAGTTCTCTTTTTTTTTTTTTGAGACAGAGAGAAAGCAGGGAGTGGGGGGTGGGATGAGGGATGCCGTGCGATACAGAAGGAAAGGGAGAAAGAGAATCTCAAGCAGGCTCCACACCCAGTGCGGCACCTAAGATGGGGATCTTTCTCATGACCTAAGCCAAGATCAAGACCGGACGCTTAACCCACTGAGCCACTCAGGCACCCCTCCCACAGCTCTCTTTTAAGAGTAAAATCTGCGCCTATTGGGCAAGTCCCTTCCCTCCCAGATGCATGCAGCCTTAGAAACCAGATGGCTGTTTCCTCCCCCTAAGTCCCCAGCGAATACCTTGCTCCCCTCAGCTCAGCATCTCTATGTCCAAACGGTACAGGCAGTAGTTTTCATCAGATCAGAGGACAAGTTCCTGCTGCAAGTTCTTGGCTTCCTACGAGGTAAATCCTAAACTTGGCTGATTTAGTTGAGCAGATGCCTGACACGAAGACTCAAGGAGCTGGACTGCATTTTGCAGCAGCGCAGAACAGCACCTTTACCCGAAAGAGTCCCTTCGTGGCTTTAAGCTACTTATGTTACCTCGTGTAACAGAATTTAGACTTTTTACCTCCAAAGCAGAATTCTAGCTTGTTTGGCTGCCTTTTTCATGAGTCTGACACTAACGGCCGGAATGGACAGAACTGACAGATGCATACACTGGGACTCTAATTATGAAGCGGGATCTTGTCTGGGGAGCGTAATTATGATGCGGAATCAAACTCCCTGTTGAGAAAACTGCTACTGGAAGCCGATCCTCCAGGGCCCCTGTCCGTCTCCCAGGGCTGAATTCGGGGACAGAACACCCGGGTCACCTCCTGTTTACTACCTGAAGACACCAACGCTGCAGAGTGGGGGAAATTCCCAGGTCCAGGTTTCACCTTCCACGCTCTGAAACCTGCAAACACAGAGCATTCTTGAGCAGACGTGTTATTCAACACGCTTCCCTCAGGAGAGCCAGAGAGCCTTGAAAGATGTCTAACTCCGCATCAAAGACTCACCCATGGTGTCATTTCTTTCAGAGAAAACTGGCCAAGACACCACGGACACACCTCCGGATTCCAGGCACCAAGACCCCCTGGGCACAACTGTCCCTCTTCCTGCCCCCCTCTGGCTAGAACAAGGAGGGGGCTGCGCTCAGAACTCCCAGATTCTGCTCCCCACCTGCCCCGGCAGCCAGGGGCCTTGAAGAGTCCTTGCTGTGTGGCTGGATCATGCAGTGTTCCAAGGGACAAGGCGAGTGGGCCCACAGAGGACACTGTCACCAGGACCCGGGCTCATTCCTCCTGCTCGGTTGTCTGAAGAAGATCTGTCATGCAGCGTGACTGAGCGGGTTCCCAGGCTGAAGGTCCGAGTCAGTGCACACAACCGGGAAACGCACACACCAGAAACGCCACCCTGCGCCTCTGGGAATGGTGACCATCCCAACCTCCCCTCCTGAGGGACAGACTGCTGGAATCTGCAGACCCCTGGCAGAGAAACACGAAATAAAAAGTCCCCCAAGTCGATTCTAGCCTCTGCCTGGCTTCTGACCTCATCGCTTGACTATGCTCCTGGGTACAAAGACTGAGCGGCCCTGACCCTTCACGGAACACTGCACTTGGAGCGCTGTCGTATTTACATGCTGATTTTATTAAAGACAAAGAATTTTTAACTGGACCTCTTCGCTTGCCTTATAAAAATGTCCAATGGCCGCGGGCACGCATCAGGTGTGGCTGGGTGGCCAGCTGGGAGTGGGGGCTGGGGAGGGGGTCCGGGAGAGGAAGGGCATGGCGGGATGAGGTGTGGGGGGCGAGCACTCCTGTGGGTTGAACTGTGTCTTCCCCAAACCAGAGGTTGCAGTCCCAACCCCCCTGCACTGCAGAATGAGATCGTATTTGGAAATGCGGTCATCGCAAGATGGAATTCATCAAGCTGAAGTCAGACGGGAGTGGGGTGTGCCCCGACCCACACGGCTGCTGCGCAGACAGACACACAGAGAAGGCAGAGGAGAGAGCGCCCAGGGCTCCTGGCGGCCACGGGAAGCCAGCGGAGAGAGAAATGGAAGGATCCTCTCCCCCGGCGCCTCCTTCACTGCGAGGGTGGGTGGCCTCGGTGACACCCTGACGTCAGACTTCGATGCTCCAGATCCGAGAGACAGTAAGTCTCTGCTGTTTTGGGCCACGCAGCATGTGGCACGCTGTTACGGCGGTCCTGGGGGACAGACGCAACCACGAACCGAGGGCGTGGCTCTTACTCTCTCGGCAAACCGCTGGGAGGCAAAGGCGCCTCTGGCTTTGGTCCTCCGTGGGACCTCGGCTGTCCCTACTCGGACAGACGCCCCAGCTCAACAGCACGGACGTGGGCCTCCACCTTTCCCTTCCTGTGCGGGGACACACCTCGGGTTCAGGTGGGCCTCAGAGAGAGGACGTACCAGATGTCAAACGACAGACTTCATAGGCTAGGGCTTCCAAATGTCCACAAATACACACACACAGGCATGTTTTACATGACTGGTTTCCATATATGTGTCCACACATACAGCTTCCGCTTTTATAAAACAGTGCGATTTTTACCGTATTTATAAAAATCACTAGATAATTATTCTGAAAAGAAAGGTGGTGCTGTGGGTTCCAGACCAATAAGAGAAACACTGGAACTACAGCTTAGGCTGGCCCCCAGGGTCTGTGACAGCAAACCACAGAACGGATGAGAAACCATTACCATAATGAGCTCTTTCTCCAGTCCCAGTAATGAGTCCGCTTGAAGAATTAATTAGAAATTCCGAAATGGCTTCCCTTAAAGGAGCAAGATCGGTTTGTCTGGGAGAACGTAAGCAGCGCGAGTCTGTGGGCACGCGCTTCCACCTGCTCTCGCTCTCGCCGCGGAGGACAGAAGCTTCGTTTACTGCGAGGTCTCTCGGTGTGTCACTCCACAACTCACACAGCGAGCCTGCTCGCTGACGGCGACTGCTGGCGTGTGCGCGACAAACGTTCCAGGACCTGATCAAGAACTGAGTTTGCCTTCAGAACCTCAGAATCTACGGTTCCTCTCACAGACAACTGCAACCGGTTATTAGGAACCATAAGAGACGAGGGACGCCAGGCCTGCTCCGTGGGTGGAGCATGACTCTTGGTATCGGGGTTGTGAGTTCGAGCCTCACGTTGTAGGTGCAGATGTTACTTAAAAATGAAAGCTTAAAAAAAAGAAGAGGGACGCCTGGGTGGCTCAGTTGGTTAAGCAGCTGCCTTCGGCTCAGGTCATGATCCCAGCGTCTTGGGATCGAGCCCCATATCGGGCTCCTTGCTCGGCAGGGAGCCTGCTTCTCCCTCTGCCTCTGCCTGCCTCTCTGTCTGCCTGTGCTCACTCTCTCTCTCTCCCTCTATCTCTGACAAATAAATAAAATCTTTAAAAAAAAAAAAGAAGAAGAAGAAAGGGGGAAAAAAAGCCTTAAATCACCTACAATCTTCACGTCTACAAAAGGAAAAAATGTGGTCTATTAGCATTAAATGGCAGATACCTTTTAAAAACTGAAATTCAGTGAGTTTGTATATAACGGTCATCAACTCTACCCAGTACTTGGCATCCACTTAGTGTGAAAGAAATCACCTTCTGACGATCTAGTTCATCTGCTGTCACTGACGTCCAACTTCAGAACGATATGTTCAAAGCAGAGGAGCCCCGTGTCCAGGACCAGTCACTGCTCACGATTCGATTTCACCAGAAATCTTCGTGAGCCGGGAATTCTCAGATCAAGAAGGGCTTGTGAGATAGACAACACGTTGCTGGAAATCGCTCCGCGTGCTCAGAGAACTAGCGGCAAGAGGGTATCCAAACACAGTAACACAAGAGGAACTTGAAGATGTATCCGGAATTTGTATTTCATGGCTATGAATACCCTGCTTCACAGTACTGAAGTCACCTAACGTAGCTTCAGCGCCAGTATGAGGCATTCTAGAAAGTTCTATATATGGGAACCACACAGAGCACCAAATACTACTGTATTTGGGAACACGTGTGAAATAATAAAAGGAAAAGAAGAAAATCACCTGCTCATCATGCCTTTGACCCCCTGCACACATACTCCGTATTTCTGTCTAACACAGGCACAAACGTGGAGGCTGGGCTGCAACCCCAGTGCTTTGTTCACTGCAATTTCATCCCCGAGCTACACTTCTGGGAGCTGTGGCTAGGTCAGCCTTGACCACTTGCCTCCAGAAATAAGCTCGGTCCTGACAGAGGCTGCCCAAAGCAGGACAGCTCTCACCGCACCTTTGCTATTCATGGAATGAAGAGAAAAACAAAACTCTCATGTGCACCCTGCCTGGGCAGGACATTCCTGACAACCCCTGCCCACCACACGCCCGCTGCCTGAACAGCTCCACAGAGACCGCACGTGGCCGCGAATCCTGGCCCTATTTGACCCAGATGTCCACACTGGCCCAACTGTGAGCAGGGAGGTTCGCTGAATGCAAATGCTGAGTGCATGGGTATCGCCCTCCGGGCCCTGAACACCACCCCCCACATTTGTGCGACAGTCATCGCTAATGTGCTCTCCCAGAGACTTGGACTCACACCGCCAGAAGTAATGCCCCGAAACACGGATTTAGGACACCATCCTCTACTGAGCAAAACATCCCACGATCGCCCACGCACAAGTAGTCGAGTCCACAAGTCCTGACTGGTCTGTTCCTCCACCAAGAAAAACCTTTGCTTTCTCCTCTGGAGAAAATTCCATTCTGGAAAGGTCCAGCGGGAACACCAGTGCGTTCCTAAAGCCCGTCACCCTCTAGAGCAGACTCAGACCTCCGCTCTGCTCCCACAACAGTCAGGGGTCTGCCCGTGTTCAGGCCTTTCCTAGCCAATCCAATCCCATAAAAAATAAGTTCCCTTTATTGGTGTGACCGTCCGTGCATGACACACAAGAGAGCCTTAGCAAGTGTTGGCTACACGGAATCAAAATCCAACGTCATTACCTCATTATCACCCAAGGAAGAAGCATGGCTTTCCACGGATCTATGCCCAACACAGCTAGGCTCGTGGGCCTCTTGGGTTTAAGGACTCAGTTAAGTATGTGTCAACAAGCATTTCCATCTGGGGTCAGAAAGGATCGTCAACATTACCTACATGGCGAGGAGAGTCTCCTTGTTACAAAGGAGGATACCACTGTCTGTAGTTATTTCTTCCAATGTCCTGCTCGACCTCCACCATAGGTAGTTAAAAGCAGATGAAATCCTAGTGAGCTTGCCTGATGGAACTGAAAGAGACAGAGCACAGCCTGCCCTTGACTTCCCATCATGGGCGGGGTTTCATGCGTCCACCCACAGCGGAGAGTCACAGAGCGCCCTGGGGTCTCTCTTCTCCGCCACGCTTCTCTGGGGTGCGTACGTGATCACCAGTGCCAGAGAGAGGAGTGCTGCTCCCTTCTAGGGATTCCTCCACAAAGGAAGCGTCAGCCATGCCTGGAGAAGGCCAGCACCCGTGACCTTTCCTGAAAGGAAAGCGCTCCCGGCAGCTGCTCCCGCACTCCAGCCTGCGCGGGGCTCCACGGAGCAAGTGCAGGAGAGCAGGTGGTCCTCGCATGCTAGTTCTTCAGCCGCATTCGGGCAAAACCGGCTCTGAGCAGCTCGAGGACGGTTGGCAAACACACGCTTGATTTTCTAGCAACAACTACTGCTTTCCTGGGAACCCAAGAGGGCTGAGGCCGCTCCAACGGGAAAAGGAAAGAGGAACAAGGTCCGTGCCAAGACTCCTGCGCGTTGTCTACAGGAAGACCACTGGCCATCAACTGCACTCCTCCTGGAGACTCACATCCTGCTCTGGTCCCATAAAACCCCAGGTTATCTGCCCACAGCGTCTGTCTGTCTTCCACCTCAAATGTCGGGGAGTGCCCACCGAGCACCCAGCTTGTGACAGACAACGACCTTTTCCCTCCCAGCGTGATCCACTCTGCACTGGCACTGCCAGGTTCCACTGCATCCGGAATCTGCTCCGAAAGCCGGGTCACCGAATACCAGCGCGATGTTACTGCTAAGTCTCAAATGATGAAGATGAAGAGAAACAAAGAACCTCACTGCCTCACGTTCCAGTATCTGACGTGTTTTCTTTTCTTTCTTTCTTTCTTTTTTTTAAGATTTTATTTATTTATTTGACAGAGAGAGAGATCACAAGTAGGCAGGGGCAGGCAGAGAGAGAGAGAGGGAAGCAGGCTCCCCGCTGAGCAGAGAGCCCGATGTGGGGCTCGATCCCAGGACCCTGAGATCATGACCTGAGCCGAAGGCAGAGGCTTTAACCCACTGAGCCACCCAGGCACCCCTGATGTGTTTTATTTTCTAATCAAGATATCATTCGTCAATCACATATTCTTGTCTTAAAATTTTTTATTTATTTGGGGTTGGGGGGGAGCGGAGGAGGTCTCAAGCAGACTCCACCTCGACGCTCGATCTCACATCTCTGAGATCATGACCTGAGCCAAAACCAAGAGTCAGACACTAAACTGACTGAGCCACCCAGGCGCCCCTCTATCACAGACGGGCGCCCCTCTTACCTGTGAGCAAGATCTGTAACGTCTTCAGGGGCAGCTTGGTTTCTGGTTTTTCTTTTTCAGTTTGGGGGAACTTACAACCAAAACTCGACTGTGAGTTACAAACCAGGCACGGAATCAGCGACACAGCGAGTGGGAATAGGATCAGAGCCATACACGGGAACGGGGAGAGAAGGCAGACAAGAGCGGAGACTTCTGAGAGAACGCGTCTGAAGAGCAAGGGACCTGTCCATAAAAACTTGAAGCCCCAGGGCTCACTACCTCTGACAAGGGAATACAGTACTCTCGTGCCTCGGAGACCCCCCCTGTGCCCGTGCCCTGCACTGGCCCCACCGCGCTCCGAAAACCCCTCCTCCAGCCATCCCAGCCAGGCCGTTGCGCGGAACCCAGCAGCGCGGCCCACAAGAAGAAAACAGACCCGTCTGATGCACAATGCTACAGGCTAAACTATGTTCTCCTGAAAAGAGACGCTGAAAACCGAATCCCCAGGATGTCACACGTCCCCTGATCCGGACATGGGGTCTCTGCAGAAGGCATCAAGCGAAGGGAAGAACAATACTCCTGTTGCTGTCCACTGCCACAGACTAAAGGGCTGCCGCACCAATCCTGGGTACCCTTCATGGACTAGAAGACACGGAAAGGCTAGAACCGGTGTCCTAGTTTCGCAGGGCGACCAGACCAAAGGGACACAAGCTGGGACGCGGAACAGAAATGTCTCCCTTCGCATTCTGGAGTCCGGAAGTTGGAGATCCAGCTTGCGAGAATCTGCCGCAGGCCTCCCGTCTTGGCTCCTGGAGCCTGGGAGTCCGAGATCAACCTGTCGCCAGGGAGGGAGGACCCGTTGCAGGCCTTCTTCACTCGTGGACGGCTAACTCCGTGCTCACATGCACCGGAGTCCAAATGTCCTCCTTTTATGAGGCCCAGTTGTACCGGATCAGGGCCCGCCCCAACGGCCTCACTAACTTGATTCCTCCTGTAAGACCCTCTCTCCAAAAAGGAGACATTCTGAGGTGCTGGCAGTTGGGACTCCAGTGTATTTTCATGGGGGGTGGGGGGGGGCGATACAGTTCCGTCCACACTGAGCAGTGACACAAACTATTTGATTTCTAGAAGAAGCCCTATTAGTGGCGATAATTAACAGCATACACACAGGAGACCACTGTTGAGAGACAGGATTAGGGCTGCCTTGTAATTCCTTCCCTGGCTTGCTCTTCAGGAAAACCTCTGGGCCTACATCTCTGGGATCCAGGCTATGCCAAGGGCTATCCTACCACACAACTCCTCAGGGGCACTTGTAACTCGAGGACTGCTCGGCTGAAACATTCTCCATAAACACTGGGCACATCATGCATTTCTTTCTTTTAAAAAACGCATTCTGTCAGTGTCTGTGGCTTCTGGCATTTGGAATATATGGTGGGGTCTGTGGGCAGCTCAGAACGCGTGTGGGCTGGAGGACTGTGAGACAGTGGGCACTTGCCGCTGTTCCTAATTAATATCTTTGGGAGGGAAAATGTGTACACGGTTTCATAAAGAAATTAAAAGTGAAGAATTCCATAGGGTCTTAAGAACATCAGTGGTAGAGGCCCTTGATCCTCTGAAAAGATAGTAAAACTCACATTCTAAAATAATGCCTAGAGTCCACGTCTTGGAAAAGATGGGTCTTCCTTCCCTACAGACACTGGGTCTGTCTTTCTACCTTGTTCTTCCTTGAATCTCCCATCCACTCAGATCTCCGCTCTCCTCCCTAACAATCAGTCTCGTATGACTTTTTCCTTATGAATATTTGAGAACCAGTGTTAAAAATTTATGGCCTCCACCCAGCTACTTATAACGAGGTACCGTGGCCCCGATTATGGTCACAGGAAACCACAGGCCACGAGGCCTCACAGTCCCGCAGCACACCTAAATCTTCCCCGAAGGTGGTGGTGGGTGGGGACTGCACGAAGACAGGCGAGCATTACATCAGCTGTGTCTGCTCGCGTGGACGTCTGCACCACGTGTAGCTTTAAGTGCGAGCAAACCGGGCGGCGGGACCACTTGGGGCAGGGCACGGATTACGACACATGCCTCGGAGAGAACCGTCTGCACCTGGAGTTACATCCGGCGAGTTCTGTGCTGCGAGTTTTCCGATGACTTTTCGTTCTTCTGCACGTCTCATGTACCCGTGACTCACATGACCACCAGCCTCCATGAGCGACGTTAAAGTGACACCTAAAACAATATGAAATCTACACCCTCGCCGGACTCGTCGCTCCAAGTGTGCGCGTCTCCAGAGACGACGACGGACGTCCAGGGCTGTGTGCGTGGGTGGCACTCTGGGTGAGCGAGGATGGAGAACCTCAGGGTTCGACTTCTGCCCTCGGCCCTGCCATCCCTAGGAGCCATCTACACGCCCCTGAACTCCAGAGACCAAGAAGAGAGGGCAGAGCATTCAACAGGGGACGACCTCACAGCCTCCGAGTTTAGGGCGATGGTTCCCAACCAGGGTGATTATGGGGCCGAAGGACGTTCGGCAATGTCTGCCAACATTCTGGGTTGTCCCAAGCAGATGGGATCAGTGCCCCCGGCACACACTGGAGGAATTACCATCTGTGCTGAGGCCGTCCTTTCCACTGGAGGGCTGAGCAGTGTTCCCGCCTCCACCCGGCGGAGGTCAGAAGCATCCTCCCTGGTCCCCTTAACAACCAAAGTCTCTCCAGAGACCACCCCTCAATCCACCCTGCTGAGAACTTAGTCTAGGTGAATGGTTAACTTCCTGGACCTCCTGTTTGTTTGTTTTCAAAGATTTATTGATTTGAGGGGTGGCGGCAGAAAAAGGGAGGAAGAGAAGCAGACTGCACACTCAGCACAGAGCCTGACGTGGAGCTCGACCTCACTACCCCAAGATCACGACCGGAGCCGAAATCAAGAGCCCAATGCCCAACTGAGCCGCCCGGGTGCCCCATGAGCCCCTGTTTTCTATGGATACTCAGACTCAGAGGGTCCGCTTGTCGCATAATTAATTATACAAATTTCTTGTCTTCCCTACTCATCACAAACAACTGGAGAGAAGGAAACAGTGACACCACCTCTACTTGTTTTAAAGTTGTTGTTGTTTTTTCAAAACTTCACATCTATTGTTCAATAATGAAGGCCACACATTTGCCTGCAGTGCTCCCCACACTGACGAATCCAACAGTTTGTTCCCTTCCATAGGCTACTGTGTCCCCTTGTGATTTTGTTTACAAAATAATTTATTTCACTTAGCGCAGATGAATGGTAAAATGTCACCAAATCTACAGAGGGAAAAACCCCACAGGTGCACGGTTTCTGCATAATTTGATTTTTAGCTCTCAAGGTTAAGAGAATGGCTTTATGTAAACAGTTTTTTTTTGTTTTTTTTTAAAAGATCTTATTTATTTATTCGGCAGAGAGAGACATCAGGAGAGGGAATACAAGCAGGGACAGTGGGAGAGGGAGACGCAGAGCAAGGAGCCCAATGCAGGGCTCGATCGCAGGACCCTGGAGTCACAACCTGAGCCGAAGGCAGATGCTTAACTGAGACCCCCAGGCGCCCCGATGCAAACAGTTTCAAAATTAAAACAGAACTACCTAGAACTCATCTAGCACACATCTAGCACACGTACTGCATGATTTCTTGGCGCATTCTTTCAAACACGGCGTCACACGTCCTCAGCTGTGAGGTGGCCATCGGCACGCACAGGCCACCGTGGCCGAACCTCAGCTGTGAAAATCTGGCGCCCCTGCAAACACGCGCTGATAGCCAACCCACCTGGGGGCTGCTGCACGTACAAAGAAAAGTAACCTTAATTTATAAGCTGTGCTCGTTTGCACCGAGGGCTTTCAATTCTTAAAATGCCCTAGGGATTCAAGTCATGATTAAGAATTTTCTTTCATCTGCAACTCCCTCTTCCTAAAAGCCAGCAGGACCGTGAACAGAAGGACACCTCACTCGTCATGGTGAGGAGCGATGCAATCAGGAACTCTATTAAGGGAATTATTTATTATATGAACCCTCTAAATTGAAAAACTGAAACAAGATTAACATTTGGGCAAAAAGGTATTTACATTTCAAACACTAAATAATGAGTTCCCTCTTATCAGCACAGCTGTTAGGCACCATGCTGTCACCAAATGGAATCACCACGTAATTCAGTGGCTTCACCTTATTACCAACGAGCTAACGGTCACCAGGGGAGTCACTGGATCGTCTGCCAGGCCAACGCGGCCTTGGGCGAGCCGCCTGTGGGAGCGAGTCAGGCGGGGATGAGAATTGGTGCGGATGTCACAGGCCGGTCACAGGCCGGAGGGGAGAACCCAGCTCACAGCCAGGAGACCTTGCCGACAGCATATGCACAAGGCCCCCTCGCCATTCAGGGGGCTCTCAGAGTGATTCTGATTCTTGCTCCAAAGCAGAATTTCTATAGCCTCCTTCACAGAAGAGCACAGCTCTGCAAATACCAAGGAGAGAAGAGAGAGGTAAACAACTCAGAGGTGAGAGACGGATCAAAGCGAGGGAATTCCCCTTGGCCCCCGGTTCTGTCTGGTTGATGTGTCTACACCTTACAATCGCCAAACGCATTGGATGGCGTGGTAGCTTTGCTCTGGAAACCTTTGAAGCCAGGACCCTGCCATTCTGGTAGCCAACACTGTGGTCAGAAAAAAGTCGAAGTTTTGAAACCTCCTGGATTACTACTTAAGGGGTGAGCCCTCAGACGGCCTAAAAGCCAATCAGGGCATTTGGAGGGACAGAAGAAAGCCTGGAAGGAGACCAGGAGATGCTAATAATTGGAAGCGGGAAAATAAAATCACCCCAGCAAGCACAACTTAGTGATTCTGAGGAAAGATCTTTTCTGTCCTAAATCAGGATGTGGGCTGACAAAAATGCTTAAACAAGAGTATGCTATACCAGCATCCTATCTTCCTTGACATATTTGGCTCCAAAACGTGCATTCTGCTGGAAGCTCTTTGCTCAGAGAAGACCAATGCAAGGACCCCTGGAGGCGGAAATCTATTTCTCATGGATTCTTAAGACATTAGCTTCCAAAACGATCCGCTCCTATCTCCACACCCGCCACAGAGACGGCGACAGATAAATTCCTCTAAATCCCAGAGTCGATCAGAACAGGCAGAGCAGCGTCCATAAGAAACACGTTCATAGAGAAACTTCCCTGAGACCAAGTACCATGAGTACACCACCATCAAATCACTGCCTTTTTACCCTCCTAGGAATCCCGAAAACTAAAATGCACCGCTCTGTGCCTAAAAACGTGTCCACACATGCCACTCTGTTCCTTTTAAAATAAAGATCCCTAGAGCTGGTTATTGGAAGGTGTTTCTTGGAATCTCAGACAAGTTCCTGCTGGGAGCGTGCCCTGTTTCGCGAACTGTCGTCTAACTCACTCTGCTGCTTGCAGGCCCCGAATCTGTGATGCACAGTGAAGGGCGCCTTTTGGAAAGCCACACCCTAAGAAATACACTGCCTGGAGTAAGTGCACACCGATGGCCCCCTGGATCCTATTCTTGGGTTGGTTTGGGGGTTTTCTGTGTTTGTTTTGGAGGGAGAGCGTGCTCGCATGCAAGCAGGGGACCAAGGGGGCAGAAGGAGAGAGAGAATTCCAGACAGACTCAGTGCTCAACACGGAGCCCACCGTAGGGCACGTTCTCATGGCCCTGAGATCATGACCCGAGCTGAAACCAAGACTGGGACGCTCAACCGACTAAGCTCATAGCAGGCACACACACTCCTGTCCCCTTCTGCATCTTCTTTAAAATTTTTATTTATTTTTCTAATTTGTTTTCGGTATTCCAGAACTCACTGTTGATGCCCCACACTCAGTGCTCCATGCAATACGTGCATCCTGTTTTCCAAAACACTTCCCTGCTGATTCCATCCCCGTAACATCCCAACTTGGGAGCACTTTCTGCTCCAGGTGGCGAGGGCAGCCCAGGGCTTGGTGGGAAAGTCCTGGGAGGAAGCCAAGGTGATGGACGGGCTTCACGCCACAGCTGTGTCCTCCTCGGGGGGTGGAAGGGCAACATGCATGGGGGACAGAGGGGTGCTCTAGGTATGAGCTCCAGGTGGGGTGTGGGCATGGGTGGAGGGGAAGCAATGATGCGGGGAGGTGGCCGGGACACGAAGAAGGGGAAGGAGATGGGCGCAGGGCAGAGGGTGGGCTTGGGGAAGGGGCTGGCTGCGGTAGGGAGATGCAGGCACGGGATGCAGGAAGGGTGCAAGGGGGGTGTGAGGTGGGAAATGGGTGCCAGCAGGGGAGACAGGTGGCAGGGGTGGGGGTGGGAGTAAGCCACACCTCTGAGCCTGGAAATCCAGGACTCACCCCTAGAACAGATGAGGGTGAGCTTTTCCCATGGTCCCCCATGGGGTCTTAGACCTCTTCCCACCAGATCTCACGATCTCAGTGGCAGGTCAAGGTCGGGGCTACTTGGGGTGGTCTTCAGTTCCAAAAGGTGAGCATGAGTACCCACCACCCCTTGTCCCTTCTTCTGATGGACTGGACCTTGTATCAGTAGAGCTCGTGTGCAAACAACACGTGGTGCTCGAGAGGGTTTTCAAAGCCTCTGGGGGAGGCAGCCATGGTAAGCCCTGAGTGCACACTGCCCAACCCACGGAGACATCCCTGGTCCTCACAGAGCTTTGTGGCTTGGGTGTCAGTCAATGAGCAGGACCGAGGACGGGGTCAAGACGGGA
This sequence comes from Mustela erminea, assembly GCF_009829155.1. Classification (NCBI taxonomy): domain Eukaryota; kingdom Metazoa; phylum Chordata; class Mammalia; order Carnivora; family Mustelidae; genus Mustela; species Mustela erminea. Next base: position 6,249,437 of record NC_045635.1, on the reverse strand, counting down.
AGAAGGTCTGGCCCTCCTCCGGTCCGTCCCAAACCCTCACTTGTCACCGTGCGCCCTATTTCGTCACCATTTCAAGTGTGACGATGTGCCCCATTTCTCTACGACACAGAGCACAGAAAAATCACAGCCTCCTCTTCCCCCCACCTTCACGCCCACGTGCCCTGGTTTCCTAGTGAAACGTGAACACCAACTGAGGCGGCTACTGACCCCTTATCCCAGAGGGTGCCCATCCACTTCTCACCGCGGGCTCATGCACTTCTTTTCCCCTCAAGGCCAGGAAATTCGGGCTGCTGCATGACAACTTCCAGAGAACCAGAAACACCGTCCTTGGAAACCAGTTACAAACGGTCACAGAGACTCACTCTTATATTCATCCTTTTTCATGGCAAGGGAGTTCTCATGCAAAAGAGAAACGGGTTTAAAAGGCATTGGATCAGATATACCGAGACAGTATGAACCCCTTTCCCTGAAGTTACAAAGTACGAATTCCTTGAGAAGAAAAGGTAATGACGGATGGAGGGAAGGGACGGAGCTGAGCCCCGCACGAGCTGACGCCCACAGACTCCCAGCAGGAGGCGGTTCCAGGAGGCTCAGTCAGCCAGCCAGCACCCAGCCGCCACAACACCCAACCTGCAGTACAAGTTCAGCAAACATTGGCTGCATGAATGCATGGATGAATGAATGAATGAATGAATGGTCTCCAGTTGGTCTGACTTAGCCAGACAAGAGCAATTCCATCACCAGAACTTCCTACATTTCTTTCAGAGAGAGTGGGTGCCTGTGAGTGCAAGCGCGGGGTGGGGGGGGGGAGTGGTCAGAGGGAGAGGGAGAGAGGGAGAGAGAATCTGAAGCAGACTCCACACTGAGCACAGTGCCTGAGGACATGGGGCTCGATCCCAGGACCCGAGATCATGACCTGAGCCAGCATCAAGACTCAGACGCTCAACCGACTAACCCACCCAGGCGCGCCCCCGTTACCAGAATTTCAAAGAGATGATGGACCACATTCCCCCATCGATCTGTTCAGAGGTGGGGCGTAGAAACAAGTCCCCAACACGGAAACTTGGGAAACGTCTTTCCCGCGAAGTATGAGACAAGACGTACATTGGACAGACCCGTGAGCACGGCGCCCGCGCCCCCACACCCCAGGCCCCAACGTGGGCAGCGTGCCAACCGTTCTTCTAAATGCAGTGCCCATATGGCGGCATCTTCGCCATATTAAGGACTGAAATGTTGACATGAGCTCTAACGCGGACAGACCTTAAAAACGTTATGCTCTGCGAAACACACGAGCCAGAGAAGGACAAATATTGCAGGATTTCACTTCGATGAGGGACCTCGAATAGCCAAGTTCACGGAGACAGAAGACAGAGGTTGCGCGGGCTGTGGGGAGGGGGACACTGGAAGGGTGAGCTGCTGCACAGTGAGTGCAGTGTCCTGGGGAGGAGGACCCCACGCTTCTAGGTCAAGACGGCGGACTGCACAAGAAAGCAAGCTGACGTGAATGCCACTCAACTACACACTTACGGATAGTTAAAATGACATTACAGGCGCCTGCCTGGCTCAGCAGGTAAAGTGTCTGCCTCTGGCCCTCTGGCTCTGGTCATGATCCTGGAGTGCCAGGATTGAGCCCCACAGGGGGCTCCCTGCTCCAGAAGGAGTCTGCTTTTCCCTCTGCCCTTCACCCAACTTGTGCTCTCTCTCTCTCTAATAAATTGTTTAAATAAATAGACAAAAGAAAATGACATCAAATACATTTTATCGCATAGAGACTATGTGACCAGACATGAACATTTTTATAATGATTTAGTAGCTGCTTTGATCTGCTATAGGATAAATGGCCCATGGTTTAAGATTTCTCTATCAGCAACCAAAGGGGGAGAGAAGCCTCGGCTACAAAAGTCCCCGTTAAACCACGGGGAGCTGTGATGTCACGTTGCTTCTTTAAATGCCATTTAGTAAGCGCGGGGCAAAGCAGGCCAACAAGTCCGGCAGGAAACGAAGCGGACACAAGGAAATAAAGGAAGGAAGGAGGAAGGTATGGGGCCGGCGGGAAGAGTAAACGTCTGCACCAACGGACAGAAACTTTAAAGATATTTAAGGGAATGAACAGTTAAAAAACACATTCGTTTCATGGAAAATTTTATATTCCTATACAAGAGAGTTTAGAATTCCAAGATAAAACCAAAGCTGTTCTTCTGGTGAGAAAGTGGCTTTGCTTTACTCCGCAATAAATGAGCAGGCAGATTCCCAGCCCCTGGCCCCGCAGCATTCCCCCGAGTCCCACCTGCACCAAAGGACCCATTTCCCAGACAAGCCCTAGGAGGACACGCTGTCCTCTTCCTGAAAGAGGCCTTCGTCGGGATTCCAGCAACATCGTGCTGGTCACCCCTGGCCTCACTCTGCTGCCCCCTCACTACCCTCCGGCAGGCAGGCGCAGCCTCACAGATACACTACCACGGAGCAGGAGGATGCCCCGCCACCGTCCGCCCCGCACGCAGAAGGCGCAGCTTTGCTTCCCATCCGGGCACGCTGTCCTCCAGAAGATGTTTGATGATCAGCTGCTCTGCGCACGCCCCCACCACTTAACTGCCCCCCTCCACTACGTAACTGCAACCAGCACAAAGCAAGGAGTAAGTCCTCCTTGAATGAAAACTTTCCAGAATAACAAAGATTTTAAAAATATTAAATATGTCAACACGAAGAGACAGCTTCAATTAGCTGAGACAAGGGAAAGCAGTCAATTAGGGCACAGAGCACAGCATCTGAGGAAAGACAGAGAGACAGCGGACGGGGCAAGTCAACAACATCTTCCGCACTGTAACAGGATGACAGAACAGAGCACCATAGATGGGCCCAGCATCCGTAGCACCAGGGGCAGGTCCTGTGCTGACTGCTTTCCATAGAGAACTCCACTTAATGCCGATGTATCAGGGGAAAGATTATTCTTCGACAGAGCACAAAAACGAGGCTTAAAACTTGGATGGAGCTTCTGGTCAAGGGCAAAGAGAGTGAGCAGGAGTCCCCAGCAGCAGAGTCCTAGCAGGGATGGCAGACCCCAGCCTCTGCCATCTGTCCCGGGTCTTCCGTGCTGGGTCACTGTGGGCCCCAACTCAGCTTTTCCACCACGTCCTTTCTCACAACCCCCAACACACACACACACACACACACACACACACACACACACCCCATCATAACTAGGGGGCAGCCGCCTAGTCTCTCAGGGGGGCACAGCCCCTCCTGCCCTGCGGGTTACGCCAACCAACATTCAAAAGCTCCATCTTCTCACTGGTTTCTTTCAGATTTCTAAGAATGGCAAAGAGGGGCCCCTTCAGTGAGGTTGAAGACAACACTACAGATCAAACAGAACAGTACAAGGGCAGTGATTTAAAGCCTAGATTCAGAATACCCCCAAATAGCCCTTCTTATAAAAAAGAAAAAGAGAGAGAGAGGAAAAAAAGAAAAATCTTCTAAAATTCAAATGTCTTTAGAAGATCCTGTGTTTTGAACAAGAGTGGCCTTTCTTCTAAGGAGAGAAACACGATTCAACAAATTTTCTTTAAAAACCAGTCAATGTTCAGAATTCCAATGCGAACCTAGTCCTACAGACATGCATTTGTTTAAACTAAGGATGGTCTCAGCTGCTACCATCACAGGAAGGTAGCACCGATGTACACTCTTTGGCAAGAACCGGAACTACACACAGTTACGGTGATGCTCACTAAAACGTGAGTCATATAAAGACATATCTAGGGGCGCCTGGGTGGCTCAGTGGGTTAAGCCGCTGCCTTCAGCTCAGGTCATGATCTCAGAGTCCTGGGATCCAGCCCCGCATCAGGCTCCCTACTCAGCAGGGAGCCTGCTTCCTCCTCTCTCTCTGTCTGCTTGTGATCTCTGTCAAATAAATAAATAAAATCTTAAAAAAAAAAAAGACATATCTAAAATGATTCTTTACAACAAAAAACTCTTTACTTTGAAAGAGGTTTAGATACACAAAAGGTTGCAAATATAATACAACGTTCCAGTATACTCTCCCCCGGCTTCCCATCGTGCTCATATCTGGTATAAACACAGCAATGATCCAAAGAGAGAATCAACACACACAGGACACAATGAAGCCAATGACATCTAGTTCCTGAGATGCTCTGTTGTCCTTCCTTTGCCAGTCACGACCACACACGGGGCACAAGTGCAAGAAGCCGTCTTGTGGAATGCACCTCAGCCTGGGTGTCCAGTTCCTCTCTTGGTCAGGTGCATTTTGGGCAGGAAGACCACAGCACGGATGCCGTGTCCTTCTCTGGGCAACACGGTATCCCGCGCCTTGCTCTTGGAGAACATGGCCCCCGCAGTGCCAGCTGCTGGGTTTCTTCCCCATTAATCAATCACTGCCCTTGTCCCTTGAGTACCTGGTAAGTACTGGGGAGAGCTACTTTAAGCCCATACTAAGCTTAGCTAACGATTCTTCAATGTTTGGGACACGAAAATTAACATACGGCTCACCACGTATAGTTCAAAGGGCTCTCTCATTCCTATCCTTTTCTGAAGGAGAAACTCCCAAGAAATAGTTTTAAAAGCAATTTTTAAAAAGAACTCTCAAGCTCTGTCACAGATGAGGAGTGAGCCAAGAGCACAGAGAACACTGCTAAATGTGAGGGGATGTGTGTGCAAGCAGGAGTGCAGGCAACTCACCAGGCAGAAAGAAAACCCCAACGACTCATCCCAAGTGGAAGGGCTCCGTCTCCTTGCCAGTGATCAGAACGATGAGCCTCACCATGGCTTAATTCAGGGTAATTTTTATCCTGACTGTAGCAAAAGTTCTATTTCAAAATGATACTGTAAATATAACTAAGCCGATAGCTAAGTTCACAGCCAATAAACACATCCATTAAAAAAAAAAGATTTCTGTAAACCTAAAACTGCTTCTTAAAAAGAAAGTGTGTTATTAATTAAAAAACAAAAAGCTGTAATGAAAAATTTAAAAATCCAAAGGACCTGAAGTTATGAAAAAACACATTCTCAACCCATTACTAAGACCTAGCCACGCTAACCCAGCAGATTCATTTACCTGCAAGCATCAGTTTGCGATCACAATGGGAGAAAAGTGAGTACCAAGCCAGCGAAAGCCCCGTCAGAGGTTCTCAGTGGGCGGTGTACAGCAGAGAAGAATGGCTGAGGATAGCATATTTAAAAAACAAAGAAAAGCACTAAAGACATACTTAGGTGAAGTCTTAAAATATAGGTAAAACCCTCAGTTAAAATTAGTACAGTCGTTCCCCCTTATCTGCAAGGAATACGTTCCCAGAGCCCCAGCAGGAGCCCGGAAGCGCAGAGCACCGAGCCCTGTACACAACATGGTTTGTGCTACGCATACAGATCAGGCAGAGGAAGAGGCTCAGGACAGTCGTTTAAAAAGAACAATGACAAGTGCTTGGGTGACTCAGTCTTTAGGCGTCTGACTTCCCTCAGGTCACGATCCCAGGATCCTGGGATCAAGCCCCTCATCAGGCTCCTGCTCAGCGGGAAGCCTGCTTCTCCCTCTCCCACCCCGCTGCTTGTGTTGCCTCTCTCGCTGTGTCTCTATCAAATAAATAAATAAAATCTTTAAAAAAATGATGAGAAGATACTGCGATAAAACTTCTGGGAACGTGGTATCTCTCTCAAAATGCTTCACTGTATTCTACTCATCCCTCCGGTGATGACGGGAGGTGACAAAACGCCCAGGGTGACATGAGCTCAGATGGAGGACACAGCGTCAGGAGACTACCGACCTTCCGACTACTATCAGACTATCTGCTTTTATTTTTTTAAGTTTTTAAAAGATTTTATTTATTTATTTGACAGAGAGAGACACAGTGAGAGAGGGAACACAAGCGGGGAAGGGGTGGGGAGAGGCAGGCTCCCCGCTGAGCAGGAAGCCTGATGCGGGGCTTGATCCTGGGACCCTGGGATCATGAGCTGAGCCGAAGGCAGATGCCTGACTGAGCCACACAGACCTCCAGACCATCTGCTTTTAGAACGCAGTCGACCATGGGTAAATGCAACTGTGGAAAGCAAAATCACGGATTGGGGGGCGGGGGGCTTCTGTATTTTTTAAGCGGCAACAACTTCCTTAAGTATACATAAAGGAGTGCCTATAAGGCCTTACCAAAAGGCATAATCGCTGGTATGTAGTTTACGTTCTAAAAACTCAAGCAAACATTTCTCATGAACCTGCAATGCAGACCATGACCAGTGCCCTTGGACTTGCAGCCAGCTAGGCCCCGTGGTTCACAAGAGTATGATCTGGAGAAAATACACTCGCTTCCCTCCGGGCATGGGGTGGTAGTAAAAGCACCTCTTGGAGGGAACCATTTGGGGATGGACCTACCACACTCCCGCGGAGATTTCCGGGAGCTGACGTCTACAAGGAACACGTCGGTGCCAGCGGGTCAGGGGAGCAAACACGTCATCACTGCAGCGGGCTGAACAGTGTACCCTGAAAACTTAGGTTGAGGTTTTAACCCCCAGGACTGCAAATGTGACCACAGATGGCAATCGAGTCTTCCGCAGATGGAACTAAAAGTGGAGGTCGTCCTGGATTAGGGCGGGCCCTGAATCCAGTGACTAGCGTCTTTGAAAACAAAGAAGGGCTCTGGAGACAGCCCCGTGGAAAGAGGCCACAGGAGGAGAGAAGCAGCAGAGCCTGGACGATGTGGCCATCTGCCAAGAACACACGAAGCCACCAAAAGTGGGGAGAGGGGCACGGGAGAGATTCCTCCTCAGAGCCTCCAGAAAGAACCGACTTTTCCAACACTTGATTTTGGACTTCTGACCTCCTGGGCTATGAGGGAATATTTCCACTAGTTTAAGCCATTCAGTCCGTGGTTATCCATTATGGTGACCAGAAGAAACTCACCCAGGGTAAGAATGGTACCATGGGGGCGGGGGGCTGTGTGTGTGTATGAATACAACCCTTCTGTAGCACAAGCACATTCGGATACACTAACGGGTGACACGACGTGGTGTCTGTGATTAGCTTTAAATTTCCCTACAGAAAATAACAAAAGAGGGAAGGACAGATGTTGACAGTGGCTGAAACCACGCGAGAGATACATGGGGAAATACAGGAAATATTCTGTACGCTTCAAGTATGTTTGACTATATTCACATTAACAAGCTAAGAGTGTATCCGTTGGGAACTAGCAGGGAAGCGTGTAAACAAACTGCCTATGCAACCGCTGTCCCAACCTTTAACCAATACAATCAGCTTTAATATCCGATTTTATTCACTACCCTATCTGAAAGAGAAACAACAAAAGCACAGGGTCCCCCTTCACTGAGGCTGCCAGTGCGCACTGCCGTCCAGCCATCCCGCCAAGCGACTTTCCGGCCAAGCGACCACCCCAACAAGCGACCTTCCCACCAAGCAAAAATCCCCTCCCTCTGTGCTCGTTCAGATGAAGACCATCGCCAGGGTGAAGGATGTACACCACATCTGTACGAAAATAAGGGACTCTTGCATGCGGTCCGCCGAGAGCACTTGAACAGAAAGCAGGGAATCCACACGATGGAAGTATCACCCTCTGCTACGGTGGCCTCTTCAGGAATGCGACTCCTGGTGGGACGCATCAGCAGGCTGCGTGCAAAGCAGCTCACAGGCCTCATTAATGTAATGTAGGCCAAGGCCAACGAGAGGACTGTAACACCGGGCGATCCCACTTACAGCTACCAGAAGCACGCTCTTTAAACACAGGCTCGTAGTTCTGAAGCAGCTTCATTAAGGATGTGTCTGGGAGGGCGGGGACCTTTGCAACACTCCATCTGTCCCAGGAAAGCTGCGGCCGTCTGCTGCCGGGCCTACCACCCTGACCGTGCTGTGGGAAATGGCCAGCCGTGTTCTCGGAAAGATGCAAAGATGCTCGAGTTTCCTGATACATCTATTTAGCAAAGGCCAGGCCTGATTCCCCTAATCCCTCCTCAGGGAACAGTCTGCTCCAGCTTCACCTAAATTGCACTGGGAAGAAATGAAATCAGAGGGGCAGCCTCGAGTCCGCAGCCTTCAGGAGAAACCCCGGCAGAATCTAAACGAACAAGGGAAGGAGAGACAGGACTCAGCTGCGCGCCGGCTCTCCGACCCTCTCCTCTGTTCTGCGGACAATAGGTTTCCTTGGATGTGACCCTCACATTTCCAATTTCCTTTCAGAATTCGGAGACCTGCACATCTGGACGGGACAGGGACTTGGCCCTCTCCAACGAGACAAGCTGTGGGCGGAGAACACGTCCCACAGTTCTGAGCAAATGAGAAGCACCGCAGAGCAGGGTTTCTCCTTGGAGCACCACTGCCAGGCGGGATGGGGTCCCGCCCTGCAGTGGGGTGTCCTGGACACGGCAGGGTGCTGAGCAGCCTCCCTGGCCTCCACCCACGAGATGGCAGCAGCACCTCCCCAATTTGGACAACCAAAAGTATCTTTTGACACTGCCTAATGCTACAGCAGAATGGAAAAACTCCCCTTCCGTGAAAATCCGGGGTCCTGGAAAGCTCCTCACTGGGAAGCTGAATCCCTGAAACGTTCTGGAGCAAAGCAGGAACTCTGCCCCTCCTGAGTTAGCCTGGGGGGAAAAGAAATGGTAGAACCAAGCCTCATTACCAAAGAGACCAAGAAAAAAGAACTGTGGATAGGCACGCTGAATCAGACTTACTCAGATGGCCTTCCAGAAGGTTAAAAAAATAAAATGAAAATTCTTTTGAATAATGACCATGTCAGGCCCCACAGAAAAGAGAGCTTTGAAATTTTAACTTAACTGTGTTGCAATTTCCAGGCACTGCAGTCGGATGGCGCCTTCATTTCCCCAGCACTAAGGAGAACCCTAACAGCCCGAGGACCGGCAGCGGTCTGAGGACAGATGGGATGTTTCCGCCCATCAGAGCCAGTTCCCAGCCCGGGCCGCTCTGGCTTCTCGAACCCAGGTAAGATGCCCTCAGCCATGTCTGTCCGTCCGTGTTCCGCGCCTGACATCCTTGAAGACGCTCCTGATCCCGCTGAGAGCCAGGGCTCCGTGCTCCTGCTCCGCTCTCCTCCCGGGGAAAGACCAGAGCAGGGGTACCACACTGCAGCGACCAGGCGGGCGTGGGGGGGAACGCGGAGCTGTACCGGGGCCTCCATTCCCAAACCGCCTGCCTCTCATCCGTGCCAGTGTGCACGTCTGTCTCCCACAGGGCTCACTGGGAACAAAGATTTTCCCCAAGAGCGGCCACTTGGGGACCCCCACAGCCAACCCCCACATCCAGAATGCCCACAGGCCGAGGCATCGCGGCTGTGTCTCGGGACAACCATCTCCAGCGGTCTGCTTCCCTGTCCCTTCTTCCCGGAGCCCGGCAGGAGGGCATGCTTCCGAATGCCGCCTCGGCTCACACGTGCCGGCAGAGAGCCAATCTAACTACCCCGGTGCGAATGCCAGTTCCATCAGGAAGCGTCCGTGCAAAAAACGGGAAGGCCGCTCAGTCACACAGCTGCAATCAAGGCCCTGGAAGCAGGGCATGTGCTTAACCCCCCTCCCCAAGTCAGGGGCAGAAAGTTCCCACCATAACCCAAACTGAAGGTCAGGGCTGGTGAGCACGCCTTGAGCAGGAGCCCTGGGCGGGGACGCGATGGGCCCATTTTAGATCTGTTACAGCCTCTTGCATCACATTGCCAAGAAGGATCCTGCTCTACCAAGATGCTTCCACTCTCGACTGAAAAGGAATTGAGCCGACAGTCCCTCCCCTGACAGTCCCTCCCCTGCCTGTGGTTTTACTTCCGTGGTTAGCACACAGACTCATTCACACATTCACAAATATTTAGTGGGGGGAAGAAACACAATAAACTGCCTGGAACCATAACAAAATGCCTGCAGTCTTTGCTTCAAGGAATTTTACATTAAATAAGATCCAAAATCCCCCTGGGGCTTCTTTGGGAGTGCCAGAGAGCTCACTGCTCTGAATGACTGCCATTTAACTCCTTGGATAACAGGCTTCGGAAGCTGCTGACACATCTGTCCTACTTCCATCTCTGGTTTTTGCAAACAGGATAAAAATCATTTTCAGGGAAGAGAAGTATCATGGGTTTTTTTTTGTGTTTTTTTTTTTAAACCATCAATATTATCTGCTTGGCAAGCCGTCCAAGCTTCCTCAGGACGATAGATGCCCAAGCATTTGCAGGATCCCAAAAAGAAACGGCCGATTCAAGTCCCATTATGCCCGGCGTGGTCTCGCTGCCAAGGCCGCCCCTGTTTCCCATCACAGGCGACCCATTTGTACTCGGACACAGGACGGCTCTTGTGTGAACTGCAGCATCTCGGCCCACGTTGCCCCGCCAACAGAGCCCCATTTCAGCGCTCCATCTCTGGGGCTTCCCCCCTGCCTGCCCCAGCCCGGCAGCGGCTGACTTTCCACTGCAACGCTTGAACACATGTGTCACTAATTGCAACGCTGAGTCTCCACAGTGGGGCCACCTCTAGCCACAGCCCTTGGGTTTGGGGGCCAGGGCCTCGGGGAGCCGGGGAAGTGGGGGACCACCTCCAAAGGTGTGCACGCTGGGGACAGCTTTACTGGGGAGCACTCCCACTAATTTCATCACCCACCGAACGGGAAGTTAGAGTTGCCCTGCGATCATCCAATGAATGGTTTCAGCCTTTGCCCAGCAGTGCCAAGACTGGTTTGTAAAAGAGGACCTTTCCAAATGCTTTCTGGGTCTCTCGGAGAGGTGAGGATGCGAACCCAGAAGCGAAAAGGGCGTCTTTGGGCACCGCAGTCCCCTCTCATGATGCTGGGGAGCAGAGCTGTGCAGAGCTGAGACTCAGGGTTCCCTATACTAGATTTGAGGAAACAGTGCAGAGGCAGAGAGCTCTGCCTGCCCCTCATTTCACGACTAAAGCCAGGACCCACTGACACACGTTAAGACCGCCTCTGTGTTACTGGTCTGCCCGCAACGAACACGGACTTTCTATTTATTCCGATGCTCAATGTCCAAGCCACGCGGAGGTGGAGGCCTGGCTCACTGGCCTCGCCTTGGCCCCACCAGACCCCATGAGCAAGCCACATCTGCACGCACGAGCCAGGGCTGCAGCCCCGAGGACCACGCCACCCCTGTGAGTCTGAAACAGGCGCTGTAAATGCTGAGGTCCAAACCACCCTGTTGGTCACCATCCCCGGCACCGCAGGCTGCTGAGCGGCACCCCGGCTCTCTGCTCCCTGGATGCCACGGGCACGGTCCTCAAGTCAGGACAATCACAAAGGCCTCCAGACAGTGCTAGATGTCCAGGGAGGGTGAGGGGTGGCAAATGCAAAATCACCACGCAGAGAAGCCCTATTCTAATGGGTTAGGTCCAACAGCGGTTTCCAGGTCTCCAGCTATGTAATCTTTAATGAATTAAAATTAAATGAAACCTATAAATGAGCTCCTCAGGCCAACGAGGCTCATTTCAAGTGATGAAGAGACCCTTGGGGCTCGTGGCTCCCCCACCGGTAACACAGATATGAGCAGCTGCTCCCTCTCCACACAGAAAGTTCTGCTGGAGGGGACTCTAGGTTATCCAAGGTCTTCGCTGGGGCTAACACCCCCGCATGCTTCTTGAAGACCGCAGCAGAAGAGTAACTACTGGTGGGCACGTTCAAACTAACACCAGAACATCTGAGATTCTACGCTCTGGAAAATAGGAAAAACTCCCTTTTTAGTGCCATGCTGTTCAAAGAGTTAAAAAAACAAACAAACAAAAAGAAAACCTGGAATTTCTACAAACTGACCACCTGACCTTAAACTTATAATTTTACTTAGGAGTTAATGTTGGATGTTTTGTTTTGTTTAGTTCTAATGAACAGAGGATGCTACATCCGCTTCAGGTGTACGCCTACTCAAGCAAGAAGACATTTACTCTAAATCTACATGAAACAAATGAAAAAACTATGAGCCTGGAAGGCCTAAACTTTCAAATTTGGGTAAAAGGAAAATGGCTGATGGCCACTTCAGTTACTGATCCTAGCAAGATCTGTGAAGCCGCTGGACGGCCAGCCTCCTCTACCACGGAGCCATGACACCTCACCAGGGACTCATGCTGTCGCCCGAATATGGAGACACAGACCAGCCTGACTCCCAGAGAGAGCACATTCGTGCATGAGTATCTGAGCAGTTACTAACCGATGGGCTGGGGGGAGGGGGGGCGGCGGCGACAAAAAGACTCAAATGCATTTAAAAGTACACGTATCTCACTGAGAACCTATAGTAATAAAAAATAAAAATAATAAATCACTTTTTTTTTTTTAAAGGTTTGTTTCTTTTAGAAAGAGAGAGAGCAGGCGAGAGGGACAGAGGGAGGAGGAATCCTCAGTAGACTCCATGCTGAGTGCAGAGCCCAATGCAGGACTCGATCTCACAACCCTGAGATCATGACCGGAGCAGAAACCAAGGGTTGGTTTATGGCCCAGGCTCATAACTTACTGGGCCACCCCAGTACCCCCGTAAATACAACTTTTTAAAATGTACACTTGAGGGGACGCCTGGCTGGCTCAGTCGTTAGGCGTCAGCCTTTGGCTCAGATCACGATCCCGGGGTCCTGGGACTGAGCCCCATGTCAGGCTCCCTGCTCAGCGGGAAGCCTGCTTCTCCCTCTCCCTGTCTCTCTCTCAAATAAATAAATAAGCCTTTAAAAAAAATGCACATTTGCATTCTAAAAACCTTCCTAAATTATCCCGATAGGCAACAGCTCATTGGGTCCTCCAGAGCTTCATCAGCAGGCATCCCCATCAGCACTGGTACCGGCCTGTCCACGGTAGACCATTATTCACGTGGCCAAAGAGCGGAAACTGCCCAAGGCTCTGTCCGCTGAGGACTGGGGAGACAGCAGGGGTCATTCCATACGACGGAGCGGCATCATCTGGCTGAAAAGGAACACAGCTTTGACACGTGCTACAACATGGTTGGGCCTCGAAGACACGACGCAGAGAGAGAAGCAAGTCATGAAAGGCTACATGGTCTCTGCTTCCGTTTAACGAAATGTCCCAAACTGGGAAATCCACAGGGACGGTGAGCAGACCAGTAGCCGCCAGGGCCCGGGGAGGAAGACCGGGGAGTCACTGTTAAGGCATGCGGCGTTTCGTACCGTGTACTGAAATGAAGATCGTGGACGGCTGTAAAACTCTGAATATACCCAACGCCACGGAATCAGATACTCTGACCAAATGAATGAATGGGATGGGAGGTGAATTATGTCTCCATGAAGCTGTTCAAAACATACCTTTGGTGAAAGCCGCTCTCGCCCACCTAGCACGGGCTGGGAATGATGTGCGTGCTCAGAACACACAAGTCCTTCTCCAGGACGGTTCACACAGTCAAGCACGGGGCATTTCCACTCCGATGAAGTGAAGGCGGGGTCATGGCGGTCCGGGGGTACTCACCGACTTGACTGTAGCAACACAGGGGTAACCTTTCAAAACTTTTGCGGGGTGCCCGGCTGGCTGAGTTAGTTAAACGATTATCTTTGGCTAAGGTCGTTCCTGGAGGCCTGGGATCGAATCCTGCTCCCGCTCCCTGCCCAGCAGAGAGTCTGCTTCTCCTGAATCCTGATCTTCCTCCTTCTCATGCTCTCTCTCTCATATAAATAAATAAAATCTTAAAAACAAAAAAAAACAAAAAAAACCCCTGCTTTTGCACTCTCTAGACAGGACACTTTTTCTTGCTGCAGACTCGCAGACATATGGGGCAACGAGATGCTGCCGCTCGCCTGGCGCCCTTCCTCCATAATCCTACATGAAGTGAGTCCTAGCCAAGGTGCTGGGAGGCAAGTCACCGACCAGACCTCCTCGTGTCTAAGCATCTGGCACATTCTGTGCTACACTCCAGCCATCAGCTCTGGTCCCACAGAATGATGTCACTGCCATTCCCCCAATCCCCACATGGCCCAGTACACCCCACTATGACTTGCACATGCTTTCGTCCTCTTGATGAAGTCTTGCTGAATGTTTACTAAGACGCCCAGGAAGGTCCCCTCAATGCTGGAGCTGGGCCTCTCCTGCACCGGTCCCTGCCCGACACGGGGTGCGGTGTGCTCTCCCCAGCCTCTGGAGACGAAAGACCCAGGAACTTGTTTTGGCCCCTGGCACGCCCCCACAGCTCCCGGGATGCGGGCAGCTCTGCCTGCCGCTCGGGAGGCCAGTGTGGAGTACACGACTCGGCGCTCCTTCTTGGCCCAGAGGAAGCCCAGAACGCGACAGGACAGCAGTAAGCCCAAACCCGAGAAGACGCAGCAGCAGACGTCCCTCCCCGACAAGGTGATGGATTCTGTGCCCATCGGGTCAAGCCAGCCCTTGCGAGCCACAGTCCAGAATTTCCTTATTCACAGGTTAACGACTCAGCACAGCTGTAGAGTTTAGAGGTTTCCAGAGCTATAAATCCATCCGCTCCCTGCTTATCTGAATTTCATACAAGATTAATATCCTAGCCTGCATCCTCTGACAAAGACAAACAGCTACGGAGCACGAAATGACAATATTCTTGGAGGCAAACACCAGGAAAAGGACTCAGTGGCAAACGTGCCGTCTGCAACTGAAACTTGGGGGCTTCGGGGAATCCATATTTTGTAAACCCAAATCGCATGTGGTCACACAGAAAAATGTCTTTAAAGCAGACAGAGAAGATACTAAAGGCCAAATATGGTGCCTACGACGGGGAGTTTTTTTTAATGAAATAATGAAAGCACCCAATAATGTAATTAATTTTAAAAAGAAACCATAAATTAAAATTTAACATCGTACTTAAAATTAATCAGCAATATATAACAGAGATTAAATGCAGCCCACTGTCTAAGCCGGAAAAATCCTCCTGTTGGGAAGACCTGTCCTATAGAGAAAGCTTTTCTTCAGATTTACAGAACGACAAGTGGGTGAGAGTATCTTATTTCATTAGTTTGAAATAAAAAAGCAGACGTCATTTTGAGGAACTTAAAATGCCACGAGAGCACTTGGTGAAGGGAGGTAAACTGCTCCACCAGCTCTGGCTCCTGCAACAGGCTTTCAACTGCTTCCCGAGCTCCGGCTCCGGCTCCGCGCTGGCCCTCCCCCTTTCCTGCCACCATCTCAGCTGCCGCAGCCCGCCCGATGCCCCGCTCCACCCCCAGCCCCCAGCTCGGAAAGCACTCATATCTGCACAGATCGCAGAAAGCCTCATCAGTTCTGTCGAAGCCCACATTCCGACCGCGCGTGTGACTACGCAGACACTCCGGCGGCTCCGAGGCCACGCCCGTAGGAGAAAGCACCGGAATGAGGACCGGGCGAGTACTGGGGTAGGTAACCGGCCCGGACCGAGTCAGAGCCCAGGGCTAAGCCCCGTGCAGGGACAGACACTGCATCTCAGTATAACCAACATCTTTTCATGTGAAGATCTCGGCACGCTGACTGCAAAAACGCGTCCACAGAGCATACACGCAGAGCCCAAGTGAGGTCCCAGGAGGTGGGAAGAAAGCCCGTGCCAGGACGGGTGCAGGATGGTCCAGTCCGAGAGACGAAGGAGGCAGGAAGGAGATCCCACTGCAAGAGTGCATGCTGGGAAGCGGGAGGGCACGGGTGCCCTTCTGGAAGCTTCTGCGACTGCTCTCAATACTTCCACTGCTCCTGCTTTGGAAGCTAAGCAGGAGGAACAAACGTGTAAAGCTCATCTCAGCAGAGTACAATGGATTCCTGAACAATTCAGGGCCCTGTGAGAGCACAGGGTCTCGGATGGTGACACCCCATTACAGGAAAGTGGGGGGGGCTGTTCTGGACCTCTCAGCTCTGTTTCTGCCACGTCCTGCGAGTCTAACATCAATTCAGAACAGCAGCGTTCAAAGTGGCTGTGAGACTGATGAACACATGCACAAAACTCACAGGTCCCCTACTCACACAATGGGACAGTATTTAAGAAAAGGGAATGACCCGCAGATGTGTCCTGCTACCATGACAACACTACGCTGAGAGACAGGAGCCAGCCCCAAAGAACACAGAGCGAACGACACCAGAGTCTCCACAGAATGCCCGGGAACGGGCAAGCCCGCAGACACAGGAAGTAGACTGGTGCTTGTCGCGGACGAGGGAGGCAGGGGTGGGGAGCTCTAGTATGACAACGGTCCACGGATGGCTCTGGCGGGAGGACTCACACCGCGGGGGCGGGGGCACGGTCTGCGAACCCAGCCACGCGCACCCCAGCACGCGTCCCCGCCGTGAACCGTCTCCGGGAAGGTGTGAGCAAATGCCGCCGCCATCTGGCACACATGTGCTTTAGGACCATCTTGCCACGACTGTTCTTTCTGCCCCGTGCGGGCTGGTTCTGAGCCCATCAGGTGCCCTTTCAGTCTACAGGCTGTCCCTCCGATGCTGACAGGCTCGCAGTCCCCGGGGCCGTCCAGGTCGATGAGACACGGCAGCCCCAGCACTAAGAGTCAGTCTCCTTCGAACACGGCGTAGGCACCGTCCGGTCACAGCACGCGCCCTTCCCGCATGCTCTCTGCTCCCCCATCACCCGTCACCCACCCCTAATGCCCAGGCTGCTTTATCAACGTTCCCTATTAAACAAAAAGGAGTGGGGCGCCCGGGGGGCTCAGTCAGTGAAGCAGCTGCCTTGCGCTCAGGTCACGATCCAGGGTTCCGAGATCGAGCCCCGCATCAGGCACCCTGCTCCACCTGGCGTCTGCTTCCCCCTCTGCCTGCGGCTGCCCTCCTCATATTCGCTAGTTCTCCGTCAGATAAATAAAATAAAATCTTAAAAAAAGAGCTTTGCTGTTCCCGGCTCCTCTCCTTTGCCCAAAACGTCCGTCCCCCACCTAGAACGTACTTCCTCCGTATGTACCCGTACTGCGTCCACCCGCACACCCATCGAGAGTCTTGCCTCCGGGAGGAACGTCCAGCCTCCTCAGCGGCTCGGCCACGTGCTGTTTGGAGCCTTGCCCAGAACTCAGGAGAGTCCGGGTGGCCCAACTGCGTAAGTGTCCACTTCAGCTCGGGTCACTATCCCAGAATCCCAGGATCCAGCCCCCCGGAGGCCCACGCGGGCCCCCTGCTCTGCCAGGGGGGCTGCTTCTCCCTCTGCTTCTCCTTCCTTCCCCTCCTTCCCCTGCTCCTGCACGGACATGCTCTTGCAAGTAATATATAAAACCTTTAAAGAAATAAAATAAAACTTTTGAGAAGAGCGCTGCTCGAATTCCCTCGGCACAGACCATCGACACCATGCACGGGACACCCATTCCCACCACGGCTGTCTGCCGCACCCCCCACCTCATGGGTATATAAGGCCTCACCTCCCAAAACAAGACACATTTCCCACATCTCTGTATACGCCCCAAGGCTCCAGAGGTAACAGACTTAATGAACGGTCATCCCAGAGACTGAAGATCTTTCATACCAAGTACTCTGAAAAGGACGTCCTTGATTCGAGGGCACCCGGCCTCTTTGCAGACCCGGTGAGACCCAGCAGCCACGAGAGAGCTCCAGGCCCCTGAAGGTCTGTTCTCCGGGACTCTGGACTGTTTCTGCTCTAAGGACAGCCCAGGAGGGGCTGAGAACGAGGGAAAACACAGTTGTAGGGGCCGCCGTCACAGGCCGTGCCGACGAGGTGGTTCTGAAAGACCCTGGCGGGTCCACCAGCAGCTACGTGGTGCCCGCCAGTCCGCGCACACGCGCTGAGAAGAACAAACAAGAACGGGGCACGTGGCAGACCAAGAGTCAGAATCCATTGCTGGTAACAAGTCACCTTCTAAAGACAGAGAAGGCCTCAAACGCATCTGGGAAACAAGAGCAGAAACGACGCTTCTCTGCAAAGCACGCAGATGGTACCGGCCATCTCCGGTTCTCTTTCCTAAACTCTGGGACTTCCAGAAGCTCGACAGAAAGAAGCACATCAGGCAGACACACAGCGTTTTCTGGCTTGCAAAATTACCTGTTACAAGAAATCCTGAGAAATCACCATTTCCAGGACTTAGAGTCAATACAGTAACATTGAATTTTTAAATACAGAAAATACAAAGAGGTTGACAGCATATTTATTACATAATAAGAAATCCATTTTACAATTTCACTTACTCAGAGCCAAGTGTAGGCAAATCCCTTCTTCCTTCGAGGGTTTATTTCGGGGCCTGTTTTCTGTCTTCAGTCACCTGTTAATGAAAAATAACCAAGTAAGGCAAAAGCATCCATGGAAACATCTTGAAGTACACCGTCGACCATTCCACGGGCCAGCAGATATCTGAATCAGGGAATCGACAAAACCGGAAGGATCCCTATGTCAGATGTCACACAACCACCACCATGGACTCCTCAGATTCATTCCCCAGCAAAGGCACACAAATCTGGTCGGTTTTATTATTGCGCAAGCAATTATGATCCTATTACTAGGGAATGTCGAGAACTGAAAAATCTACTCCGCTCTCACCAGACACAGTTTCTCCTACCCCTCCTAAAAAATGCTAATTGAAAACACAGGTATTTCTACATTCAACCCAACTCAGCAAGTTTCTACTGACAACAGCTCATTCAGTCTTGCAGAAAATGCAAACGATGCTTGTTGCGGTTCCGGTATTAGGGACACACGGTGCCTGGCCTTGTGGAATGTTCCCATCTCGGCAGGGAGAAGCAGGGGAACCTGGTGATGGAAAAGCAGGGACTATAAACTAGAAAGCAAACGCAAAGCGAGGTCACGCTGGAGGACAGAACTACTGCCAACTCCAGCTGGTGGGAGAAGAGAGAGTGACCGGGGAGAGGAGTTTACTCCCTCTGGGGCCTGGGGCAGCATTCTGAGGAGGGAGCAAGAATGGGGGCGAGAGGCCACAATGCAGACAAAGCAAGTGCAAGGGTCCTGTGGTGAGACTCACCTTGGCAAGAAGGAGGGAGGAAGGCTAGTGGGCTGGGCACCAAAGGTCAGTAATAGCTGGTCCCGGGTCACAGAGGACCTCACAGCCCACGGAAAGGCGGTGACCCTACACAGGCCCCACTACACCTTATTCTTCACCCAGCACCAGAGTTAATGAGAAAAAAAATGTGATCGTCCTGCTATTTTAAAAAACCCTTCAGGGACTCCTGTCATGCTTAGAACAAAAACCATTCCACGGGCCAGCAGATATCCGAATCAGGGAATCGACAAAACCGGAAGGATCCGCCCCTGACTCACACGGTGCTGGCATGAAACTCAGTGTACAGGGTTCTAGGACATTCTGACCTACTGGACTTACGGGGTGGGGGTGAGGGGCTGTGGGGCGGAGCATGTGTGATGGGGAGGGGAGAGGAGAACCCAGCCTGACTTCTAGCTTCAGGGCTTGAGCAACAGTTTGGAAGGTGGTGCCACTTCCTGAGATGCAGGCAGACTGAAGAGTAGAAAAGCAAGACTCTTGCGCGTGTTCCCTCTGAAACGCCCATCCTAGCTATCAGTGGACTCCTGATGAGGTCGCCAAGGACCCCAGTCTGAGCCATCGGGAGAGGGCACGGCTGCAGAGTTAACGTCTGGAAGTCATCCCCAAACCAGGATCTGCAAAAGCTCCGCGCCTGAACGGGAAGGCCCGAAGCCGGCTTTCTCACCCCGGGCACGGATATCGCCGTGGATCCGGTAACTCCACTGCAGGCGGGCTGCGCTGCGCACGGAGCGGCAGCCGTGCGCTCCCCCCACTAGATGCTCCTAATGACCCACACATCCGTCCCTTCGTTGGATCACCCAAACTGACCCCAGACGTTACCAGCCAACCCCTGGAGGGCACAAGCACCTTGCGGAGAAGCCGGGTCTAAAGACGACTAGCCGAGGACGGGACGCCGAAGGGAGGCGACGGCGATGAGACACGGGTGTGCCGAGAGGGAGGAGGAAATCCAGGCGGTTCTGGGACCCTGGGCATCCAGGGATAGACATCTCTCAAAGATCATGGAATGACGAGCAAATAGTGGCCGTTGATACAGAAGATGAGGACAGCAGATAAAAAGATGACAAGAAACCATACTGTCTTCTCTGCCCATGCTCACTACACGGAAGAAATCTAGAGAGGCTTCACAGAGGCGCCAGCATTCCCGCTGGCCCATGAAGTCGGGCGACAAGGCAGAGAAGGGGAGCTGCAGCTTGAGTGGTTCCAGAGGCAACAAAGGCAGGCAAGACGGCACTGAGGTTTCTAAAAACATCAGGTGACGCTCTCAGTGTGGTCAGCAGAGGGGACGGGTGTAGCACAGTGCCAGGACGCTGGGCAGGGGACAGCACAGATGCCCCATCCAGGGCCCCATCCAGCAGAGGAAAGAGGAGGCCACTCAGGCAGAGTTGGCCCTGCAGACAGCCCAGTCCCACCAGGGGTGACTCCAAAACACCAGACAACCCAGAGTTCCTCCCAAGCGGGAGCCCGGGACCCCTGAGCTGAGCCGCCACGATCTTTCTCTTCTCTGAGCTTACACGGGCTCATGCCCCTGGCACACGATTCTCAGAGTCCCGGACTGTGTGAAAACGCTGACAAACTTGCCAGACGCCTGACCCACTGCCTGACCCCCTTCCGTCTCCATGACGCAGGAGTATTACTTTTAACACTATTGTATCAAAAGAGAAGAAAGAAAAGTTACGGGGGGAAAAAAAGAAGGGCAGATTTACACGCCTCACTTTGCTCCCAATTAATTATAAGAAACTCTCTCCGGACCAGAGAGTCGTCAGCTGTGAAATGAGGGTATTCAATTATTTATGAGGTTTCATCCACATCAAAAAAATCTGAGGAACCATTTTCCTGTCGACTTCCTTTGTCAATTCTAAGGGAAAACACTTGCAAAACACTGAACCAAGAACTTACACAAGGATGCCGGGGGGCGGGGGGGGGGGGGCAGGAATGTGTGCATCTATCTGTCCCACAGCCAACCGACCACGGAAATCTATCCAAAGGCTGCAATATTTTCCCCAAGTTGCCATAATGATTAACACTGGCACCCCAGAGAAACTCAAGTTGTAGCATCATGAAAACAACGCAAAAAATCCAAACGATGTTTTCAGAAGCCACTGAGCAGAACAGAGAAGCTGCCATTTCCTCCCGAGTCCTTTCTTTTTTTAGTGAGCCCTGAATTACCCGGGCCAAGAGCCAGGGGCTAAGCCACATACTGGCAAGAGGCACCAGAGAATGTTGAAAACTTCATCCGCCGCGAGCTTCAAGTTCTGTGTAATGAAGCCGTTGTTTCCTGCATCACACCAATACCGAACGGCATTTTTATGTACGGCAAGGATTCATTCAATAACAGATTTTAAATCCGTTAAATCAGTGGTTCTCAAATGCGGCTGTCTCCCGGGGGACAGTGGGCGATGTCTGGGGACATTTTTAGTTGTCAGGGCTGGAGGAAGAATGCTGCTGGCTCTGGCAAAGCCGGGGACGCAGCCCACAGCAGAGCCCTTCACAGGCAAAAAATTACCTGGCCCAAGTATCAGTACTGCCAAGGGCGACCACTAAAATATCAAAGTAATACACGTGCATTGTTTTAAAAAGTCAAACAATGAGGCGAGGCAAAAGACTCCTCTTTTTATAACACCATCTATCCCCAATTCTACTTCTCAAAGGCACCATTTTTTTTTTTGTTTTAGATTTTTCTTATTTTCCAAGCAACCATTTTCAAACCTCAGAACTGTCTGTTTTACTGGCGGTGATCCCCAGTATGGCTTCCATGTTTCTGAAAAACCTCACGACAGGCCCTATCAGCTTTGGGTATCACTGAGTTGATTTTCTCACACAGAGGTGAGGGTTTTGGTTTTTTAAGCTCCATCCTCAACCCTACGCTAACCTACCACATTTTCCCAACAGTATAACCGTCTCGGAGCAAATCTATCCTTGACGGACATCAGTCCAACAGTGGAGTGGACACAGGTGAGCAAGCAATACAGTACGATGAGGATTCCTTTCTTATGCGACCTTTTTGTTTTCCTTGGGTTACTAATTGCATCTGTTTTTATTTCCTTAAGTCTCTTTTTTGTCTTTACATCCTTTGGTAATTCTTCCAGCAGCGTCCACAATGCTTTGCTTCAATTTTTCACATGATCAAAATTCTCAGATAATCTGTCAGCTCTATGGGTTTCCCCCTCGTTCCCTCCGACATCTCCCAAATACACACACACCAGGCCTTCCGAAATTTCTTGCCTCCGTTCCGGTCTGTACTTGACAGCATTAGGCCTGTTAAAGAGTTCGTGCCGCCTTGAAACCACAACATCTTGAGAATACATTTTCTTTGTTTCTAGGATCCCAAATCTCCCCCTTTCTTGGTGAACTCTCTCATTTCAGTGGGACACATTCCCTAGTAGATTTCTGAGAACTGATATATAAAAGCTAAATTTCACTGATATCCTGAATACATACAAACATCTTTACTCTACTCTTAGTTAACAACTAGTAGAAGAATGACTTTAAATTCCGAGGGAAAATTATTTATATAGAACTCTATAGTCAGTCTCTTTTCCAACTTCCAATGCTGCCATTATAAAATCCGGTATCATTCTGATTTCAGATTCTTTATATGACTTTTAAATCCAGGATACTGCTTAGATACTGCCTTTATCTCTAATATTCGAAAATGACATGATGAGCTTTCACGTAATAATTTTCAGGCGCTTTTTATCCCGTTCTAGTCACCTGGTAGGAAATTCCTCTCTTCTTCAGATTTAAGATTTTTTTCCAGCGTTTCTTCCTCAGAATACCTATTAGGAAAAAAATCGGAATAGCCATCTCTCATCTATATAGTAAAACTCTCTGCACTACGTCTTCACTGACCACTAAGGTACCCATTAGCTGCACTGTGGTTACTAAGCACTTGAAATGTTTGGCTAGGGCAACTGAGGAACTGGCTTTTAAATTCTGTTTAATTTTAATTAATGTAAGTGTAAACAGTCACGTGTGGCCAGTGGTTACCATATGAATGCAAATCTAAAGACTACAACAAACGGGAAAAAAGCAACAGCCAAGGAGAGGAAGTGCCTACAGCACCACTCTTAGGCCGATATTAAAGACAAGAAGATGTTAAGATGTTCTGGAGAAAAAATGTTCAGAAGAAGAAATGGAAAGTAATTTCTAAATCCTCACCACTACTATTTTCAGTATGAAGTTCTGGGACTCCACTCCTTACAGCTTCCTTCCTCCTAAGAACTTGAAGACCCTCTACTCCTGCCCAGGGGGTTCTCTACGGGGTGGACACTACAGAGGCGCATCAGGGCAGTCTCTGGGTCTCCATGCACTCATTTAAATCTCATTCGACAAACATCACGAGCACAACAAACCGTTATCCAGACATTCTATGAACAATGACCATGACAGAAAACAGAACCGCAAAAACCAAAACTGCAAAAACAAACACAAAATTACAAAAGTCCTGTGCGCCCAAGCCAAAGCCAAGGAGTCCAGAGTTTCGTCCCAATCCCTGGGAGCCACTTACTTTAAAGCCCGGGGCCCACCATACAGCAGGCAGGTAACAGGCGTGCCCTGAAAACAAACTAAGGGCAGGCTCAAAACCAAAAGGAAGTCATTATTGTTTTGTTCGACTCAGAAAAGAAACATAGCAGCACTTTGGGAATAGGGAAATAAATGTTCGGGAGAAATCATTTTTTATTTAAGGATCAACGGGGAAACACGTTTTCTTCATCTATTCTTCATGTAAGTCGTTTAATTAATTAATATCCATTCGTTGCTGCAAAACATGACATTTTATTATATATGTACATTTCACAAATTCAGACAGAAAGTATGAACTACTCAAAAAAGCAAAACGGTCACCAAACAAGATCCTTGTATCAACTTGCTTTCTTTTTGAAACTATTATGATGCTAATAACAAGACTTCCAGGCTTCTATCACCAGCAAAACCAATGCTTCTGCGGATGCATCTGAATGCGTGTGGTCGGACACAGGCATCAATTCCCCGCCACCCCACACCACTAGAGCCAACCGTACGGCACTCCCAATGAAGGAACAACGGGTCCCTGGCTCACACGATGATGTACCAAACAGACGCCACACAGAAAGACCAAGCTAGGGTTTGTCACGTGAAAATCTGATGTGGGATAAGGTGATGACAAGACCCAACTGGATCTGTAAGTATATAATCCCTCCAGATCCAACATCAATTGGGGGAGGGGGACAAACCCACAGCAAATTTTAATAAGCTATCTTTTGCCCAATATTTGTTTCTAAGGATTTATTATTATTTAAATTCGAATGATAAATTAAATCTCATTTAAGGGCAGGAAATAATCTTTAGTGAGAAAAATAACCACATTTAAAGAAGACACCTTAAAGTATTAGGACAACATCTTATTCACCAAACTGTCCACCAACAGTGCCTGGAGTCTCTGCGCACAGGTACACCAGCGGACTGTATGCAGATAAGCCTCCCGTGACCATAATCAGTTCTTTGTTTACAGATGACATGGTGCACGGAGATGTGGAACAGAATCCCAATTAATCTCTTCCTCGTCTCCCAGAGCACCGTCCCCACACTGTGCCGTGAGCATTAAGCATAATTTTAAAATGTAATTGTCAAGCACACTGTCTATTCGCGGAAATTATGATAAAAGTTTCCGAACACCATATGGTCCTGGGGCTCAAATTTCAGTTTCTATCCTTGGCCAAACACATGGCCTCCCCCGCTCACCTGGAAAGGTCAATTATACTGCCTTCGGTTTCAGTTAACAGTGCTGCAAGCAAATCCCTTTTGTAAAACAATTAAATTTAATTATTTGCTTACATAAACACCTCAAAACGTGGGACACCAATGTCAGTGAGGAGCTAATGAAGAACTAAGTATTAAGACACACACGCGTGCAACACACACACACACACACACACACACACCTCTTCCCATTCACCAAGCACAACACCCCAAGGGTCACCTCCACGTTCAGGCTATCAGGAGGATGTCCTAAATAAAAACTCAAACGAAAAACTAAGACTAAAAACAGCCAACACTCTTACACAAACAGCGCAGTCTCCCCCGTATTGAAAGAAGTTGAAGAACTCCTGTAAAGGCAAACCTGCAAACATCCAGCTTTCTAAATCCATACCCATCTGGAAACAGACGCCTTCAAAATGACTTTTAAACCCCGGGCTTTTCCCAAAAATGAAATTTTTTAAGGTTGCCATTTTTTTTTAAGGTAATCTCTACTACCCCCAACAAGGGCCTGAAGTCACGAGCATGAGGCCATGTTGCTACCATGTGGCAGGAGAGACTAGGGGTGCTGCTACACATCCTCCAAGGCCCAGGTCAGCGCCTACTACAAGCACCTCAAAAAGAACACCCCAGGGGCGCCTGTGTGGCTCAGTGGGTTAAAGCTTCTGCCTTCTTCTCAGGTCATGATCCCAGGGTCTGGGATTGGCTCAGATCGTAGTCTCAGGGTCCTGGGATCAAGCCCTGCATCAGACTCTGCTCAGCAGGGAGCCTGCTTCTCTCTCTCTCTCTCTTGCTGCCTGCCTCTCTGCCTACTTCTGATCTCTATCAAGTAAGTAAATAAAATCTTTAAAAAAAAAAAACAACAAGACCCCACCCCAACTTCTGCCCAGGTTATGCACAACCGTTCGCATTCCCTTGCACCCTTTCAAAGGACCCACATGTCCAAAACCTGCGTTGTTACCATCTCTGTGTCACCCGTCCACAGCCCCCTCTCCGCAAGCTGCCCTTGGATCCCACGCTGGGCCATCAGAAGCACTTCCGTCAAGCCCACTGCTTGGTTCCACAGTGAACACGGAGCCACAGCACCGACTGCACGGACTCTGGGGCCAGAGGGCTCTGCGAGAAGGGCGGCCCCCTGCCAGCCAGGTGTGTGACCCGGGCCCACGATGCTCAGGCCTCCAGGTCCTCCTCCGGGCAGCGGGGTAACTACCAGAAGCCTCACGACGACGCGAGGAGGACACGCCACCATTCATAAGTGGGCAGAGCAGAGAACGCTCCCTGGCACAGTGGACACCGGGTAAATGTTGCCCAAACTGCTTTTGTCCCTGCAGTCCGTCTGTGAGGCGATCACCTCACAGCTTTGTCACTAGGGACTTGTGCGCTCCTGGACCTTGACCTCTGAGCCTTCACAAGGAATACCCAGCCCAGCCCCGGCTGCCAGACGCCGTCAGTATCTGCGGTTAGTGACAGAGAGCAGCTGAGGCTCGGAAGTGATCCCAAGACGTCGTGCCCGATCTCTCCCCGTAAATCAGGAAACAGCTCTTCTTTCTGCACTAATTTTTTTTAAGACTTGTTTCTTTGTGAGAGAGAGGGGGCATGCACAGGCAGGACTCGATCTCATGACCCTGAGATCAAGACCCGAGCCGAAATCAGGGTCAGAAGCTTAACCGACGGAGCCACCCAGGCGCCCCCCTGCGCTAATTCCTTACACGTGTTTAGTGGGAGACATTTAGGAACTCTGACTTCTGTAACCTCATTTTCACTTCCTGCTTTTCAACAAGTTGGGAGCCTATGCAGGGCTCCAAGGTCCCACTTCCAACAGAGCGTTCGGGGAACTGCTCTGCCACACTGCCCGAGACAGAACAACAATTTCTGCTCCATTCGATGGACCTGCAAGCCAAAAAAGGTATTTTGTACAACGGCGTGGGCTTTTTGTTTTCCCCCAGAAAAATCAAATGAGTCCAGAGCGTTGCTAACTGTTTTATCTTTCTTTCATAAACGGATACGACAGAACTTTAATTTTCAGGGTAGAAAGACCCAGAGAGCTTCACCTAGGGTCTGCGCACCAGCTGCTTTTGCCCGAGTCTCCAACCATGCTAAATTTAGAAATACACTCTGTCCCGATGTACTTCAGCAGGAAGCAGCCAGATTAAAATAAGATGCCGCGAACACACGAGAATTCGAAAGTTGCTGTGAGCCAACGACCTGCAAGAAACCACAATGCGCTCGTTGACTCAGAGACGCTGCCGTCCTCCACCGGGATACAGGAAAAGGGACTTGGATGAGGATTACACACACACACACACACACACACACACACACACACACACGATCCACAGTGTGGGACACAAACGGAAGGTGATGAGCTGGGAGCTGAGGACCACAGGCAAAGCCCAGAAGTGGACACAACGTTTAGCTGCAAGGGAACCGAACTTGGGATGCTGAGTTTCCCAGCCATCTAGTTAGAGAAGCAAACAGGGGTAGATGTTCACATCCAGAAAGTGAAGCAGCTCGTTAACAAAACAGCTTGTGGAGGGGACACACGTACACCATTTCTCCCACAGGCCCCAGAGGGGAAACTCTCCATTCTCAGTAAATGGACACATTTCATGGGGCCGCTTCTTACAGGAATTCTTAACATGAGGTGACCACATAACCCCACAGCACAGGTAAACCAATCAATGTGCGGATAAACAAACCAATGCGCGGATAAACAACACAGCGGCAGCGTGCACATCTCCCCCCTGCCTGTGGGACTCCAAGGAGAACTCTCCGATGCGCTCAGAGTCCCAGCCGGGCTGCGGGTCTCCTGGGGTCACGGCAACACGCTGCAGTATCTTGTAAACACACTTCAGTGCCAATAAATATACCATTTGTATAATATCATTTTTAACAGTTGCCTAGTAACTCACTCTCAGGGCTAAATAAACTTTTGTCACCACTGCATTCAACTCCTTGCTATTTTAAGCAGTGCCTCCATAAATAAGGAGAACCATTTCTTAAGTGTCAGGAAACTGCGGGCCACCCACGTAGAAAGACAAAGCTGCACTCTCATTCCCTCATGTTTAAGGAAGAGATACCACACGGCAAGGCCACGTAAGGGCAGTAAGTTCCACGACGCCCTTCCGGTGATCTGCGCTTCCAGCCCTCGCCATGGGGTCCACGCACCCGCAGGCCAGCAGCACGCATGGCACGACCGACCCCAGCCCTAAGGAACGCCCGGAGCGAGCGTATACGAACACACTTCCGCGTGACCCGGTAAACAAGTACAAAGCACGAGGCATTAAAACGCTTTCACAAATTTAAGTTGACAATTTCAGGAAATTAAATAGGACTTACTTTAGGACAGCAAAGTGACTTTAGTCGCCTGTCTTTGTGCTCCAGACAATGCCAGTTGACCCTGTAGTTTCAAGGTTAACTGCGAACAGTGCTGCCTTGCGCTCTCACACGCGTCCCAATGTGGACCTTATGGGACGACCCTACATCTCAGAGACAAGTCAGCACTGACAATGGCTGAGGCTCCAGAACGACAAACCAGGAATGCCAAAGTCCCAGTTGTCTAAAGAAACAGAGACTTATTAAATCTGGAGGTCCTAACGCGGCCAAGAGGGCGGGAAGGGCCCTCGGTCAGAACCACACAAATGACCAAAGGAAGCGCCCTCCATCCGCTATCTTGAAATAACAACATCGACCAAGTCACAACGTAAAGACCACACTTCTTCTGTCCCACTCCCCAGGAACGTTCGCCAGTGCGCCTCCTCCCTCACTGGCTGACGTCATGGCCGCACATCCAGGTGGGTGGGGTCAGAGCAATCAAGACAGACCATGCCCTCTATGAGGGCAGGAACTGCACGTGTCTTTAGATCTTCGGGACCTGCAAGTTGTAGTCACGCAGTAAATGGGTTTGACGGAATCCACCTCCTTCTCTTTCACGACCCATCTTTCCCAGACTGCTCCTTTGGTTCCTCATCATCTCATCCACTCAACAGAAGCACTTCCCCGCGCTCTGTTCTCGAATCTTTTTCTTCTAGCTTTGCTCCCTTGTGATACCATCCAAGATGGCAGCCCTCTCCGCAGGGAATTCTATTTTTTTTCTTAAGGTTTTATTTATTTAAGAGAGATAGACCGCACACGTGCAAATGGTAGGGAGGGGGAGACGGAGAAGCATACGCGGGGCAGAGCAGGGAGCCCAATGTGGGACTTGACCCCAGGACCCTGAGATCATGACCTGAGATAAAGGCAGTCAGACACTTAACCAACTGAGCCAGCAAGGCGCCCCCCACCAACTTTTTTTTTTTTTTTAAGACTTTTTGCAGGTAATTCTAAAGCTCTATTTCTTTTTTTTCTTTCTTTTTTTTTTTTTTTTTAAGATTTTATTTATTTGTCAGAGAGAGAGGAGCGAGAGCGAGCACAGGCAGACAGAGTGGCAGGCGGAGGCAGAGGAGAAGCAGGCTCCCTGCCAAGCAAGGAGCCCGATGTGGGACTCGATCCCAGGACGCTGGGATCATGACCTGAGCTGAAGGCAGCTGCTTAACCAACTGAGCCACCCAGGCGTCCCTAAAGCTCTATTTCAAGGCAGTATTTCTTCTGCCTACGTTCTATCTCCTGTTGGGTCTCTGTCTAGCATCTGAAGGTCACTATTTCCAATGCATTCGTCACTTTCTTCCCAGCCTCAGGCTACTATGTCTGTAACCCACCCTTTGTTGCCCTTCACTCCCAGACCCAAAACTCTGCTGCTCCCACCGCAGACTCACTCCTTTCTCTCTGCCATCCCCCTCCCCAAATCCCATCCATCAGACGCCAAGTCATCTAACCGAGCCTGTGGAGTCTCTAACACGGCATCTCTCCACGGTCACTGCGCTCTCCTACTTGATAGCCTGAATGATTGCACACAACTCCCCGCCTCCTGACCTCTCCTCCTGCAAATCCACAAAACCCCATGAATCTTCCTAAAGGAGGTCTGATGTATCTCATTCCTCAAAAAGACGTCACGGGTGACTACACTGACTCAGAAAAGAAACCCAAGCTCCTTATACCGCCTGCTGAAAGGGCTGGTTTCTCCACAGCTACAAAAGCAGGGGCCAGGGCAAACAGCACCGTGGAGAGTCAGTTGTGACCACACTGGAAGCAGACCCCACCTACGGTAAGCAGATTAACTCCCCTGCCACCCAGGCTGCGCACGTCCTCACCTCTAGAACCGTGAGCACGTCAGATTACATGACAACTGGGAATCAAGGTTGCTGATGGAATTCAGGTGGCCAGTCTCACCTTAAAAAAAAAAAGACTGTACCTTGTTTTATACAAGCGCACTGCACCCAATGAATGCAGTCAGGGCACTCCCTGAAATGGGGAAGAGGGGGCGCGTGGGTGGCTCAGGTCATGATCTCGGGGTCCTGGGATGAGCCCCGCATCGGGCTCTCTGCTCAGCGGGGAGCCTGCTTCCCCTCCCTCTGCCTGCCTCTGCCTACTTGTGCTCTCTCTCTGTCAAATAAATAAATAAAATCTTAAAAAAAAAATAAAAAAAGAAATGGGGAAGAGGGTTGCAAAACAACCATCAGAGTGATGGAATGTGACAAAACCTCCACTGTTGCTGGCTCTGAAGACGAACGAAGGAGTGCTGAGCCAAGGACCAGAGGCGACCTCTGGAAGCTAGAAAAGGCAATTAAAAACAAACAAGCACAAAAAACAAAAACTTTCCCCTAGAAGCTCCAGAAAACCACGTGGCCCTGCAGGCACTTCCATGTCAGTCCAGTGAAACCCATTTTGGACTCGCGACCTCCAGAACCGTAGGAAACTACATTTGTGTTGTTTGAAGCCACAAAGTTTGTCACTTGTTACAGCAGCAACAGGAAACCCATACATCCTTCTTCCTGCCGCCGAGATCCCACTGTACTATACTAACACCATGTTACAGCATTTAGCACTCTGTATTAGAAAATCGACTGTATACCTTGTAATCACTGCAAGAGATAGCTCTAGGGACACCTGGGGGCTCAGCTCAGGTCATGATCTCGGGGTCCTGGGATGGAGCAGTTCATCCAGCTCCGGGCTCAGCAAGGAGTCTGCTTCTCCCTCTCCCTCTGCCCCTCCGCTCTCAAATAAATCAATAAAATGCTTTCTTGCTCTCAAATAAATCAAATCTTTAAAAAAAAAAAAAAAAAAGAGAGAGAAAGAGAGAGAGTTCTAGGTCTCAGTGTTGACATGACAACCAAGTGTGGTCTCTGGGGCGCCTCCCACCAGAGGCTGTCGAGTTCACCACAGTGTCACTCATTGTACCCCCCCCCCATTAGAGCTTCTGTGTCAAAACCTGCTTTCACTCCAAATGCTTGAAACGTCAGCCCATCCCTGAAAAATGCAAGCACGTCTTCCAGTAGCACATTCAGAAGTACAGAGTGAAGGCTAATAGCCCCGAAAAGTGCTTCCCTCGGGCTGGGAATTTATCTCGTGGGACAAACGGCACAGAACCAGCACTCAACGGTCCACATTCATCTTCTGGGCCCAAGCCCTGGCCCCAAGGGCCCTTGGACACGTGGTGCCCCACAATTCCTTTCTCTGTGGGGAACCATGCGTTAATTACTTTATTGTCTCAGCCACTGAGACCGACCTTTAGGAGAGGCTCGCCACAAAGCACTGATGCAGAGGACCGGCCCAGTTCCTTCCTTTAAGAAGCCTGTGGTGAAGCAGGTCATGAAAATCCCTAATTTCCTAATAACCCAACAGGTGACACTATAAGCGTTCTAACAGCAGCTCAAAATTTTCTTTGAGAAATGGTAAGCCTTGGTGAGAATACGGAGAAACTGGAATGCTTGCAGAGCAGGGCTGGGATTGCAAACTGTAGCAGCCCTTCTGGAAAACAGTCTGGCAGTTCCTCAGAAAGTTAAACACAGGGGCACCTGGGTGGCTCAGTGGCTTAAAGCCTCTGCCTTTGGCTCAGGTCATGATCCCAGAGTCCTGGGATAGAGCCCCGCATCGGGCTCTCTGCTCAGCAGGAAGCCTGCTTCCCCCCACCCCCCACTCCGCCTGCCTCTCTACCTACTTGTGATCTCTGACTGTTAAATAAATAAATAGAATCTTTAGAAACAAAAAAAGCTCAACACAGAATTCATATAGCCAAGCAATTCCACTCAAATGAAAACAAAGGTTCATCCAAAACCTGTGAACAAACTTTCAGGGCAGCTTATTCATAATGGCCAAAGAGTGGAAGCAACACACATGCCCATCAAATGATGAGTGGATACGCAAAATACAGTCTACTTGCAACAAGAGCATTGTTCAACAATAAAGAAGAGGGAAATATGGACTCGTGCTACAACATGAATAAACTCTGGAAGCGCTAAACTAAATGAAAGATCAGACACAACAGACACGGATCCGCACTGCACGATTCCATTTATCTGAAATGTCCAGAATAGGCAAATTCGCAGAGACACAAAGATTAGTGGTTCTAAGGCCCGGCAAGGAGGGGAGCACAGTCCTTGGGCACAGGGTGTCTTTTGGGGCTGGCAGATGTTCTAGAACTATACTGAGATAGTATCTGCTCAACTCTAAATTTACTAAAAATCACTGAAGTCTACACAGCACATGAACTTTGTAGTTTGTAATAAATTTGTAGTAAGTTTGTAGTAAATTATTTCTCAGTAAAACTGTTTCTTTAAAAGAACTCTGAGATCCTTGAAGCAAAGATTACCTCTATAGGTGAGTACTAATACTAAATAAAACGTATTGCTACAATATGACTAAAAAACTAGAGACAAGTTCCAGTGTCTAAAAAAATAGAAACTGCACTTGCTGTCATACTGAGGATTTTAAATAGTGCATTTCCGCTGTCAAAAGCATAATTGCATAATTTACCTGGGTAAGAGGCATATAGAAGGGCTTTCTAATTCAAATTAAACCCAAACAATAAAATTTACTGAATCAAGTCACCTTTAGACATAATGTGATTTTCACCTGTTTTGCGATGAAAACCACAACACAGAAAATGCTTCTCGTCATAGTCTCAACAGAATCCGGAAGATGAAACTCACTACAATATCTGCTTATTAGGAGTCGAGAACACGAACACGTGAAACTCTAGTTTAAGTGAATCTTAAATTCAGTGGAAGCAAATTAAGAAATTCAACTTTCTGTTGTGACACACGACAAAAACTTCAAGAATGACAGTAAGATGTATTTTAACAACTGCCCAATAGCTCACGAGACCGCTGCAGAACTTCCCAGGCCACTGGAAGTCCAGCGGTGCCACAAAGACGTCTGTCACTCACCCCCTTCCGTTTCTTCCACTTCAGGCTGAACGAGCACGGTAACGTCAGCCTTGTTTACAGCCACTGTCTCCACACGCTCTTCCAAAGAACCTGTTCCACCCTGGTCAGTCCCGGCAGCGCACGCCCCACCGACGGGACCAATGGGAAGGCCAATACACGGCCGAGCCCTCTCACGGCCAGGCTGCGTTTCTCACTTAAAGAGGAAGAAGCGGCCGTCAAGGAGCCCGCGGAAGTCCTAGACCCCGACCTGCTACCCCTTCTTGGGTCCCTGGTCCCAGTGTATTCTACTCCAGCCTGTAATCCCGGCACACTCAGCAGGGTACGAGCTTCGTGCGGCTCTGGTTAACAAACCCACACAAACCTAGTAGCTTGGAGCAACACAGACTTGTTCTCTGGGTTCTGGAGGCAAGATGCCTAAAGCGGGTTAGCGGGTTCCTTCTGGAGGCCGCACAGCAGAATCCAAATCCTCACCGTGTCCAGCTTCTAGAGGGCGCCAGCATCCCGCAGCCCGTGGAAGCCCATCCCGCAGCCCGTGGCTTCGCGGGCCACACTTCTCTCTGCTTCTGACATTCCCGCTGCTCCCGTCTGAGAAGCACCTGTGGGAGGACTATGGCCTCACGGGATGGTCGTCCCGTCTCAAGACCCTGGAGACATACTCCCAGGTTCCAGGACTAGGACGGGGACTACCTTTCAAGGACCAGTGCTCTGTCTCCACGGCCATCTTCAGAAATGGGAAGAGCGGGGCGCCTGGGTGTCTCAGTGGGTTAAAGCCTCTGCCTTCGGCTCAGGTCATCTTAGGGTCCTGGGATCGAGTCCCACATTGGGCTCCCTGCTCAGCGGAGAGCATGTTCCCCCCCTCTCTCTGCCTGCCTCTCTGACTACTTGTCATCTCTGTCTGTCAAATAAATAAATAAAATCTGAAAGAAAGAAAGAAAGAAAGGAAAGGAAAGGAAAGGAAAGGAAAGGAAAGGAAAGAAAGAAAAGAAAAGAAAGAAAAGGGCAGAGCACGCAGAACAGGGGCTGGAGACGGGAGTGCTGCTTTTAGGACTCTGACCAGTGGTCACAGCCATTCTTTGCTAGACAGCTGTGGTCCCGGGGGGTGGGCACATGTGGGCTCTGCCTTGCACACTTAATTGCAGTTGGCCTGATACCAAGAAGCAGAGGCGGGTGCCAGTCTGGCCAGCTCCACTTGGGTGAGCTTGACCTCAGAAGGCACACAAACGCTGACATCTTAGTCAACTGAGGCCCCACATGCACAACTGCCCCAAATCACAGATAAATGGCCTGAGGCCAGATGATTTCCCCAAGAGCATGGAGCTGCACGGCCGGGAGGCTGGGACCTGAATTCCAGAACACTCTCTCTTCTGCCGCCCAGAAAGGCCGTCTTCCCCAAGGCCTACAGCGTTGGCTCAGTCCGCAAACACCTCCACCCACTTCTCCCTGAAACACCAAACTAGAAATGTATGATCTCAAAGCCAGAAGAAATGCAGCCACAAGATCTAGGGCCCCACGGAGGCCCGCTGGAGGACTCGTGGGCAAGCGGGGCCATGCAACGCAGGACATGGTCCCGCCCGTGCGGGGCCGCAGCTCCTCCTGGATGCCGCCCGCCTCACTTCCTCCACCTCCTCTAAGGGCCTGGCACCCCACGTCCAGCAGGTCCTCACCAGGCACCCCGGGACGACCGCCCCTGCCTCGCAGCTCTGCCCCGGAAATGGGGGCCACTGGTACGCGCCAGTCCCTCTGACCAGATCAGAGGTTCTCAAGGGAGGGAGACTACGCTCTCCCCTCCAGCAGCTGCCGAGCGCCAGGCTCATGGGCTTGGGAAGCAGCTGCACCAGGAACCCAGTATCCTCTTTTTCTTGACCGCCCTACCCAAAGCTCAACACAGGGAGATCCTCTCCACACACACCCTGGAAACACAAGTGCTCCCAAAACTGCCATGTGCCGATACGTTTCTTCCCCCACACTAATGGGCGCTCTATGCTTGCAGAGCAGTCTCTATTTCTTTACCCATCACTGCTTCCGTAGCAGGAAGCTGTACAGGGAAACCTTAAAACATAACTGATTTATATGCACAGAAGGAAGTTGTGTTGAAATACGCCATTCTAGGGCGCCTGGGTGGCTCAGTCGGTTAAGCATTTGCCTTTGGCTCAGGTCACAGTCCTGGGATCCAGCCCCACGATGAAGCCCCACGTCCACGTCGGGCTCCCTGCTCAGCAGGGAGCCTGCTTTCCCTCTGCCCCTCCTCCCACTCATGCTCCTGCTAAGTCCTTAAAAAAAAAAAAAGAACTAAAAATCACAACATTATGAACTACATTTTGAAAATATGAGATCCACTCTACTTTGGACCCTGGGCAGAACAGAAGCCCTGTGGTCCCAATATCACTGTCACCAACATCATCAACATGGTATACGCAGAAGTGCCCCCAAATTACAACACCCTGGGTAAGGATGGGCACCAGGGGACACGCCGTCCTATGGCACACGTCACGTGTGCAGAGCGAACGGTGTGCACACGCACATGTGTGTATGCTTCTGTGTGTCTACCTACATATTTTACATTTCAAAACTTGGGAAATACGGCTCAAAGCCACACTCCAGTCCAGGGTGTTTAATCCTTGGCACTATTTGCGTTTGGGGCTAGGTCATTCTTTGGGGTGGGGGGGGGCTGTCGTGTGTACTCCAGGACCCCCAGCAACATCCCTGGGTCTCTCCCCATGAGATGCCAGGAACATTTCCCCCCACTCTCCAGCTGCGGCAACCAAAAGTGTCGCCAGACACGGCCAGATGTCCCCCGGAGAACACACGGCTCAGCTGAGGACTGCAGCGCTGAGCTACCCCAAGTCCCCAGACGGAGTGTGGCCTGACACTATTTAAGGCATACACAGTCCCTGACACGAGAACAATCTGCTGGCCCAGATTACTGTGAATTACAACCAGAATTATCTTCTTTGAGAGGTCTTAAAAAGGCAATAAATTCTGCATTACACTTTTCTGACCTACATTCCATTAAAACGACTCAACTACAAGCTCTTATGAAAAAAATCTGTTTTTCCGCGCAAAAAAATAAAAAAGTCCGTATTTTACCATGATGATTCTGAAGAGCCTAACAAAACCCGAAATTGCTTCCTTTCATTAGCTTTACACCGCAGCCTACACCGCAGCCCGCAATCAGGGAGAAAAAGCTCGGGAGGTGGTCTTGCATTAACCCAGATCCCATCTTCCCAGCGGACCGACATTTTTCTAGCTTACATAAATACTGCCTGTAAATTACTGTTTATTTTCCTTCGGCTTGTGGACCA
Organism: Mustela erminea; assembly: GCF_009829155.1. Lineage (NCBI taxonomy): Eukaryota > Metazoa > Chordata > Mammalia > Carnivora > Mustelidae > Mustela > Mustela erminea. Next base: position 6,213,253 of record NC_045635.1, on the reverse strand, counting down.
AGAATCAAACGGATTGCTGGAAACAGAGTCGACATCAAAGCTCTCATTTTCTCCTTTGCACGGCGACTCCAAAGAGGATTTTCATGCTGTCGTCTAACCGACTCTTTCTCCCTCCGAGGACGAGGACACGGCACCCCGGGGCCAAACCCGAGAGGACCATCGGTCGCTAGGACCCCAGCCCCGTGTGAAAGCGACTGCGACCCGAAGCGAAGGGGGCTCTGAGTGATTCCTGAGAGCGCGAGCCTAGACCGGGCACAGTGACGTCGCGCCATGTCCGTCCCCGTTGCCCTGCCTTCTCGGAGCTCTGTTGGATCTGTTTCTGCCATCTTCCAGGGCGTTCTCCCACGCCTGGAAGCTCTGAGAAAAATGAAAGCGTCTTTCATGCTGCTCCTAGGACCCGAGCAGAGGGGAGCCAACGCAGTGCTCTTTTTCTCCAAAATTCCAAAGCGAACTAGCTGTTGCACATTACAAAGTCTAGACCGTGAGGTGCCCGAGTCCTGCCGGACCCCCGCACACATGCTCACAGACTACAGGCAGCAGAAGGAACCCCAAGAATTCTGCACAGCGAGCCCAAGGCACAAGGGAGCTATGTCCAGGGGGGCCTGTGCGGTACACGAGGGAGCGAACAACGCCCCTCATATGGACTCACGCAACATAAGAATTTGAGTGTCTTTTATATGAGCTTGGGACGCCCGATCGCGAACATCTGTTTGGAAGGTCTCATTCTACGGAGCTGGCGCTGGCGGACTATTTCTGGAAAAAGCTAGACACAAGGCCACAAGGCCAAAAGGCATCACACCAGTTCCGTGTGCAGGGATGACGTGACGAGAAGAAACTCCCTCCCCAGCTTTCACGGACAACATCCGACACCTTATGAACAGGACTTCGTATTTCCCCGTGTCAGGAAACATTCATCTTTTGATGTTTCTCTCCCAACCATTTAAAAATGCCCAAAGCATTCTCAGTGTGAAGGGTGTATAAACTCGGGCAGCGGGCAGGGTCTGGCTGGAGGGCTGCTACTGCAGACCCCTGACGCGGGGGAGCAGAGGCGGCCCTCTCCCCCTGGCCGCCGAGCCTGCCGGCCCAGGTCTGGGCCTGGAGAGAAGACCGGAGGCCGCCCAGGCAGCCACAAGGCCACGGAGGACGTGAGGGAAATATACACTTGGGCATCTGGGAGGAAAAGGGTCTTTCTGAGCCCAAAACGCAGTCTTTGTGTTGTTTCAGCTAAGAAACGTAGGCCAGGGGACAACGGATACCTTCAAGCATGAGAAAGGTGTGGCATTTTTCGTAGGAATGACACCACTTGCACGTAAGCTTTGTGCCTTACTTTTTATTCGTTAGTTTGTACGGATATGAATCAACATTCGAGCTGCTCCCTTACGACAGTCCTTGTTCCGCACCCACACGTGCGAGCATACGCCAACTGGTCACATGAAGTCTGCGGAGGTCTTTTCATTATGCCTTTGTAGAATCCCCTGTATTTTTCCAAAAGAGCACCCGAAATCCTACACACCAAGCTTAACATACAGTAAACTATTTAATACTAAAATAGGATGTTTTGATAACCAACTGTCACAAAAGCTACGCAAGATTTTCTTTGTGCAAATATAATTATCAACAGAGTTTTGCTGGGGGCAGAGGTGCTTTAAAAACAGTGCACAGAGTCGCCTGGGTGGCTCAGTGGGTTGAGCCTCTGCCTTTGGCTCGGGTCGTGGTCTTGGGGTCCAGGGATTGCCCCACTTGGGGCTCTCTGCTTGGCGGGGAGCCTGCTTCTTCCTCTCTCTCTGCATGCTTGTGATCTTTGTCTGTCAAATAAAATAAAATCTTTAAAAAAACAAACAAAACCAGTGCACAAACGCAGAGAGGAGCACAGAACAGCAGCAGGAAGTAATGGCAATGGATGGGGGAGAGCCTGGTGGCTCAGTCAGTTGGGCATCTGACTGTGGTTTCTGCTGTCAAGTCACCATCTCAGGGTCCTGTGACCCAGCCCCGCCACCTGGTGAGCTCTGCAGTTCTCGATCCCCAGGGAGTCTGCTTCCCTCCCTCTTCCTCTGCCCTCCCCCAGCCACCGTAAGCACGCGCACGCTCTCTCAAATAAATCTTAAACAAAAAAAAGAAAGAAAATCACTTAGGAGGTGAATAGGAATGGGACGTTGGAGAATGCGTCTTAACAGAGTTTGGGCTTGTGCACCAAGGAAGTGTTTTCACATTCAAAACAGTCCTACCCTCTGAAGGTTGGGTGGGGGGAGAGGGTGTGCAAGACACAAAAAACAGAAGGGAAAGGGAAAAATCAGCGTGCGATAAAGACAAAGCCAGTTTGGCAGAATGCTAACAAGCCACGAAAGCATTTATTGATTTTTCTGTGGGCTCAAAATTTTTAAACTATCAAGTCAGAAGCACAAAAAATGCATAAACTTTGGGTGCAGCCAAGCTACTCTGTTCTCTGCCACCAGCTCCGCTTGGCTACTACTTGTCTTCGACAAAACACCTCACTCAGTCTTCATACAGAAATAGTTCAAAATGCTCTTGTTTAGCAAAACGAAACAAACCCACCGAGCCTGCATCTGTGCTGACCTTGAGGCGGAGAGCCCACCGCACACTAACAAGTCCGTCTGGACCTTCCCCGCCCAGGGCTGGACGGGATGACCGCCCTCCCCTTCGCAGACTCAGGAAAGCCGGGCATTGTGCGGTCGACCTCGAGAGAATCCAAATAAAAACCGGGCCCGAGCTTCCACGCACAGAACCCGTTCCACAAGCTGCCCAACTACGCCGCCTCGGCAGAGAGCATCACAGATCCCATGGCGGGAGCGTGGGGCCTGTGACAGTCACACTGAGGGGCTCTTGGCTGAGCAAGTTCCTAACGATGAGCAGGAGTTTGGAATATCACACAGTGAGTCACAACAGCCTTCACGAGCATCCGTTACACTAGGTGGTGGTACCCATGTGAGTCATAAGGAGCACATTTGTCTCCGTCCTCGCCAGGATCTACGTGCAGGGGTTGGGGGCGGCGGGGGCGGGATGGTGGTCTGGATTTTCACTGTTGTTTTTAAAAACAACAGGTTACCTTTTAAACCTCAGTGAAGTCTGCAGAGAAACTTTCTGTCTCTAGCTATTCGTAGTCAAGGTCAGTGACCTGCTCCTTAGCAAAGCCTTCACCGCTGGGCTGTCCTGGAAGCCACGTCAAGAGTGACTACCTGCTATTTCCCCCGTGAGGAGAGCACTTCCTCAAGGGAAACCCCACTTAACACCTCGGAGTTGTGCGAGACCCACAGCCCGGACAGAAGACACGGCTTTTGTACTGAACGCTACCCAGCCCACTCACCCACCCTCGCACCCTGCAAGCCTCGGGCTTACTGAAAGTGCCATTTCCCATTGCATGAACCACAAAGCTTCCACGAGAGCTCCCGTGGGGGCAGGGAGAGCTCATTCCGAGGCTGTGCACTCCCGTGGCTTTCCTCCCGCCGTCTTCACCCTCATGGGGCACTTGTGCTGTTCGTGCAACCCTACGTTTCGCTCAACTAGATTTCCCTTCTCAGGCTTCGCCTTCAAGGGGCTGGATGTCCCCCCAAGTACTTGGTTAAATGAGCGAGCACTTCAAGGACCTTTTAGCTTGATGTTAGGAGGTCAAAAGCCGTTCCTCGGCTGTAACAGAGGAGACCATGAGGCCATCAGTCTGAGCTATACTGGAATGTTACGTCTCTGTGGGACTCCTGTCTCCCCACTGCTACATACTACACCTGGCACCTGGAAGACCTCAGCCTCAGGTAAGTTCCGTCAAATAGGCCATTCAGAAATATTGCCCTTTAGACTTCAAGATCAAAAGCTTCTGCACAGCCAAGGAAACCGTCAACAAAACTAAACGGCAACACATCGAATGACAGAAATTATTTGCAAGTGACAGTACAGACAAAGAGCTGGTATCCAGGACCTAGGAAGAACTTACCAAACTCAATAGCCAAAATACAAATAGTCCAGTCAAGAAATGGGCAGAGGACATGAACAGACATTTCTGCAAAGAAGACATCCAGATGGCCAACAGACACATGAAAACGTGCTCCACATCACTCGGCATCAGGGAAATACAAATCAAAACCAGTTTTGATCAAAACCACCTCACACCAGTCAGAATGGCTAAAATCAACAAGTCAGGAAACAACAAATGCTGGCGAGGATGCGGAGAAAGGGGAACCTCCTCCACTGTTGGTGGGAATGCAAGCTGGCGCAGCCACTCTGGAAAAGAGTATGGAGGTTCCTCGAGACGCTAAACACAAGAGCTACCCTCCGACCCAGCGATTGCACTCTTGGGTATTTACCCCAAGGATACAGAAGCAGGGAAAAGAAGGCCATATGCACCCGCGTTCGTAGCAGCAATGTCGACAACAGCTGCACTGCGGAAGGAGCCGAGATGCCCTTCAAACAGGTTAACGGGTAAAGAAGATGTGGTCCGTCTGCAGAACGGAGTATCACTCAGCCATCAGAAAGGATGAATATTTACCACTTACATCAACGCGGAAAGGGCTGGAGAATACTATGCTTAAGTGAAAGAAGTCCGAGGGAGAAACGTACCACATGGTCGCACTCATACGGGGAACATAACGCACGGAGGACCTCAGGGGAGGGGAGGGAAGACTGAACGCCAAGTCCTCAGAGAGGGAGACAAACCGCGAGAGACCCTGAACGGGAGGAAAGAAACAGAAGGGTGCAGGAGGGGGTGGGGTCACAGGGGCGACGGGCATTAAGGAGGGCACCTGACGGGATGAGCCCTGCCTGTTACATACAAGTGACAGATGACGGAGCACTGGGTCTGAGGCTAAGGTACCACGTGTTGCCTAACTGAATTCACATTTAAGGGGAAAAAAAAAAGTGAAACAACAAAACAGAAACTTGCCCTTCGTAAGCACGGACACCCCGGGAGAGTCGCTAGGGCTCCGGGGCAACATGGCGGAGGCAAGGCCCAGAGGCGGGCGGCACGTGTGCACACCTCGGGTCCCCTCCTCCCTGCCGGCCTCCAGGGGTTTGCTCTCCGTCAACAGAGGTCTGACTCGCCCACCAGAGCCACGGTGCAAGCAGGTAGGTGGGAGGACAGCAGGAGGAGTGGGAAGACAGAGGAGCCAAGCCCGAGCTCTTACTCAAAACCAGGAAGACGCGGCCACAGGCACCCAGCACAGCTGCCGCCCTCAGAAGGGAGACACTCTGGGGTTTCCATGCGGCCGAGATGGTAAGGCAGAGGGCCACCGCGCCCGGATCCCAGAACCCCCTTCCAGCCAGCCTGCTCACTTCCTGCCCCTCCCCCACCCCCACGACAGCCGCACACACTCCCACGAGCACCCAGGAGCGTCAGCAAGGCAAGCCCAGGGAGGCAATGGGGACGACCCACGGGCACTTTCGACCAGAACCGTCAGGTACGGACTCGGGTCCCCGGGTCACCAGGGCTGCTAACGTCATGACTCCCCAACCGCACTCCTATCCTGCCCCTCAGATGGCATGAAAACAAAACCTGTCGCGCCCATCGCACAAGGCCGCGTGCAGAGCAGGGGAGATGCAGCCGTGAGAACTGCAAAACACAAACACTGATGGGCGACCAGGACCTGGGAGACAGGCCGAGGGCAGGCACCGCACTCCTTTTGGGACTACACAGCGCAGCCGTCACGGCACAGGGTGAGTGACAGCTGCTGAGGACACCACAGTTTTGGGGGGAAGATCCCACTTACGACGTCCCTGCGACCTTGGACTCCTCCAAACACCGAAGACACAGAGTCGCGTGCAACCCCATTCCGATTCCAGCACATCCCCTACAGTCCAGCACAGCGAACACTGATGAGCTTTTAACCGCCCCTCGTCTGTCCCGCTTCCTACTCGTACCCCCATTTCTTTATGGGGGAGCGCCTTTCCTTCTCCATGTGGCAGGCACCCCTGAGAACAGAGGGGAACGGACGTTGCACTAAGGAAGTCCCAGCCCGTCTTGCTCTCGCCTCTTCCAAGGTCTTAGGAACAAAGTGTTTACAAGTTCCCTTGACTATAAAAATTTGCAAAAGCCATTGAAAATGACAGCAGTCCGCAGTTAAGTCCACTTCCTCCACTGTCTACCCCACAGAAGGGGACAAAGGGGAAACAGAGCTGTCGCGACGCACTCTGTTCTGGCTTCGAGGGGTTCAGCGACGCAATCCCGAGCACCCCGTATAGCTGTGTCATCACGAGCTGTGTGGGCCCAGGAACGCCTTCCAGGAACGCTCCTGTCCAGGACATACCACCCAAGGTCAGGACGCCATGGCCGGTGCCAGACGGCACACCGGGATACGAGCCACGTGAGGGCGGAGGACAATGATGGTGAGTGATGATGGGAGCCAGAAGCCAGGGTGTGGAAAAGCCTCCCCGGAAGTTTTATCAGCTCCTAAAGCATTCGTCAAGTTTCACCATTTGTCAAATAAAATACGAGGGGTTCTCCAAGATGTAACAAGCCCGCAGTCCACATGCCATTCCCCGTAACAGGTTGCAAAGCACCCCAACTACGGCAAGAAGAGGACGCCAGGCCCCGGGGAACCCTGGATGACCCATTTCCTCCACAGGAAATGACCTCACAAAACCTCCGTCACAGACACGGGTGACCGAAGAAGAACGGCTTACGGAAAGGGAAAAACCATGGGGGCATGCCGGGCAGTTCTTTCCTTCACAAATGTTATTCTCCCAGAGTGTGAGGCTGGTGCTGATACATGCTTACTTTTTTAAAAAATTAATTTATGTCAGAGGGAGAGAGAGAGACTGTGAGCATGCAGCTGGGGAAGGACAGAGAGAGAGGCAGCCAATCCCCAGGCAGACTCCCCACCGAGCAAGGAGCGCGACACAGGGTCGAGCCCACAACCGACGGGGCCGCCCAGGCACCCGGCTGATAGCCGCTAACTGTAGAGGTTACAGCTAGCTGCTCCCTCAACCTGGAAACAGACACCCAGTGAGCAAACACACAGCCGGTGAGGCCGTTCCCACGGGGAAGACACTGCGCACAGTGACCAGACTCCTCTCTCGTTGGCCCCCGCTCCGGCGCACAGGAGGGCGCGTGAGTTCGGTTCAGCCCAGGGGCCACGCGCACCCGTCCCGCGCACACACACGTCTGCGCCCACTCTGAATCTGCAGGGACGGACACGAGGGCAGAGACGTCTCTGGCATTTCCTTCGGGGTCTCGATCACACCACAGTGATGGGATCCCGGCCACGCTCTTCCTGCCACAGTGACCGCTGCTGCGCGACCTGCTTCCTGCTTCCCTGATTCCTGCTGCTCCCCAGCTTCCGTCCGTTCCACCGAGCTCTGTCAGCTCAAGTCAGCCAGAAACTGCTTCTGATTACAACCAAGAACCTGGGGCGCCTGGGGGGCTCCGTGGGTGAAGCGACTGCCCTCGGTGCAAGTCATGATCCCGGGGTCCTAGGATGGAGCCCCGCATCGGGCTCTCTGCTCCGCGGAGAGCCTGCTTCTCCCTCTGCCCCTCCCCCAGCGTACATGCAGGCACATGCGCTCGCTCGCTCTCAGAAGTAAGTAAAAATTACAAAAATAAAGACATTCTGATGCACCAAGAAAAGAATTATAAATAAGTAACTGAATTGGGGGAAAAAAACAAACACCAAGAACCCTAACGGACACTCACCTGATCTACACCGGGATGAGCGTCTACTGGTAAATCAAAGTGTCCGAGACGTGTGTGCGCACACGCACGTCACCGTACCTACAGCTTGTCTTCTGTTTCAGAACCTAGCTGTGCAGAATGTCTATGTGCACACACGTGTAACCTAGCTGTGCACAATGTCTATGTGCACATGTACGTGCACACGCACACGCACACACACACACGTGCCTCTAACGGCCCATGAAACACCTGGAAAAATGCCCACCAGACCATCCACCGTGGTCACTCTGCCAGCGAAGAGAGAGAGGAGGCCCGTACTTTCTCATACCCTCGCTACTCTTGTCAAGAATTTTCTACGACCTAAACAGCATGTACTACCACAAAAATAAACGCACGCACAGCTAAACGGAGGCGCAGACCCAGAGAACAAACGCTCACCCGTGAAGAAATGCCGCCCTCACCTTCTGGGCTTGTCCTCCCTTCCTCCTAAGGCAAGGGTCCCGCACAATACGGACCCCTGGGCGCCTCTCCATCCGTGGGCCGCATGCGAGCTCCTCGCCAACAAGCAAAGCGGCAGAAATCTGGTTCTCTCACCAGAGAACGAGAACTGAATCGCCAACTCCAGTCCCAGGAGCTCGAGCCGGACACCCCGACTTTCCCACATGAGGTGCTCCACATCTCATGTCTGAAGAACCCACGCATGGACGGGTTGCACCACCCCGGCCTTCTGATCGTTTGTTTCCACAATATTGAGCTAATGCACTTAATTACGGTTAAATCCCACCAAACACATTTTTGCTTTTGTTTGGTTTTGCTTTGTTCTCCTGTCGCCTGCTTCCCAAGCTCCTTCTTTACGAGGGTGAAGGGAATGCCCTTTGTTTGCCGCGAGCGCCTATAGCAACAAGTCCATTCTGCCTTTAGTGGGACTAGGAAGAAAAAGCAACATTAGAAACTGGGAAAAGACTAATGCCCCACTCACAATGAATTCAACGGGTAGAAAAAGCACGTGATGTCCTTTAAAGCACAATGAGAGAGGCCTACAGAGGCGGCGGCGAAGAGCAACTTTCCCTGGGGCTCGACACTACGTCGCAGGATTTCCCACGAACACCCAAGTGCCCGTGAACGCAGGAGCATATCCATCCCAACTTCGTCCTGATTAAAAACTGTGAGAAAAACAACACGGCTTAGTCCATTAACTGAGACTCTGATTAACTCGGTCTTGGATGGTTTAATATGAAACAGTTTGCTGTTTCTAGAAGAGCACGTCTTTGAAAGGAACAGAAATCGCCTCCGGTGTCACTTCCCTCCGTGGCTCCAAGCGTCTCTGAATGAGCCCAAGTGTCGCAGTCTGACCACCGTGAAAGGTTCGCTGCACTCCCGAGGACGAAGGCAGCAGGAAGATTTCCACCTCCGAGGCGAGAAGAGGCCAGCGCCACAGCTGGGCCTCCCCGGCTCACCCCTGCCCTCTGGCTCGCGTCCACCCCCCAGAGGACGGCGTCTCTCCCGCCCAGAGAACAAATTCCAACGTGGCCCGAGGGCATCAGGAAGCCTGGCTGGCAGGACCTGGCAGGCTCCGGCACGCCTCGCTCCCAGGACCCCGGGGCCACCCAGGTCAGCTCCAGTACGGTGCACTCCGGCCTGGCTCTCGCTCGTGCTCGTCCGCCCCACACCCCCGGCCCTGTGGACCCCACGCCCTGCCTGGCACCGAGCACGTGCCCAGCGTTGCTCTGACACAGTGAAGAGGATGATGAGCTACCATGACCTCTGCCGGGAAGGTCACCAGGACATGTCCGTGCATTAAACAAGTACACGTGTGCCCAGACACTCCTTTTCATCACCAAACAAAACTGACCTTTCCTCCTGGCAGCCACTGGAACACACACCGCAGGAGAGAAGTCAGAGAGGTCACTGCATGCTCCGGGTCTCTCGGCCCCTTGACCCTCACCAATCAGCCACTCCTCGAGAGTCCTGGTGCCTGAGCACCGTGTTCCCCTGCGACTCTGGCTGAACCGGCGCCACTGTCCTGGCCTTGGCCTGGGGCCAAGGGCAGGTGTCCTGGCCCTGCTTCTCGCCACGCCATGCGACCTTTCCCCACCATCTTTACTGCGGGCCAGTCCTGCAGATCTCTGGCTCACTGGCGGAAAATAAAGGCACTCTGGGCTCTGCACAAGAGACACCCCGCAAACAGAAAAACACAAACACAAATACCGTCCCGGAAACGGATACGAGACACAGAACTGGAGCCTCCCTCCCATCAACACTTTGCTGCAAGCAAAGTTACAAAAACCAGGCTGAAATGATCACAACCGAGAGAGCAGCACGAATGCCGGCCCGACCTTTGAGGGAGGGAAAACCAACAACAAGAAACCAGACAGATTAAGTCTCAGCCCCAGTCTCCATGAATCATTACGTTGCAACCATTAATGGGACTGCCGGACATCAAACAGCGCAAACATCCCCAGCGGGGAACAGTTAATGAAGTCCTCGAGTCTGCATCCTGTGCCCTCCATGGGCCCCAACGCCTGTGACCCTGAACTCAGACACAGTAACCACCTCCAAACGGCATCTTTTGGGCTTGGTCCTGGTCACAGAGAATCACGTTCCTTCCCAAGCCTCCAATGCTCAACGTCCCCCCATGCCACCCACGTCTCCCATTGGCCTCACGAACTGCCACCGGCCTCTGGAAACCAACGTCAACTCCAAGCATATGTACACCCGTGTTCACGCCGCAGCATTACTCACAGCGGCGGAAAGCTGCAAAGAACCCAAGTGTGCGTCGAGGGATGAGTGGAGACCACGCGGCAGATACACTCAGCAGAATATCACGCGTCCGCAAAGAGCAAGAAATTTCGACACCCGCTCCAACACAGCACGGGGACAAACCGGGCACCAGTGCACGGCTCCCCTCCCAGAAGCCGCCCCGAGCCGTCAGTCAGGGACAGACGGAGAGATGACCGGGGCTGGCGGAGGCAGAGCAGGGACAGGTTTCAGTGTGGAAAGAGGAGAAAGTTCCAGAGGCGGATGATGGGGAGGGTTGCACAGCACTGTGAGGGCACCTAAGCCGCAGAACTCTGACGATGTAAAAGGGTTGAAAAGATAAATTGTTACCTGTATATATTTTAGAACAATGAAAAAAAAAGGTGAAGAAAATCTAAAACTCGGTTCTTCCATCCCCCGTGCCGTACCGATCTCAAGTGTTTACCGGCCACACGTGAGGCCCACCGTGCTGGGTAGCACAGAAGGTCCCTACAGAAAGTCCCATCAGACAGCGCTGGCCTGGCGGCAGTTCACGGAGTTGCCCGCAGCTAACGAACGGGGCCGAGAGGCACAACTGAAAGGTCCAGTGCCCGTGCCCAACTGGCCGATGCAGCTGTCCAGCACTCACTCGTCCGCTCCGCAATATTCCCCAACACCACTCGTCCCCGTGCCGGCACCGGCTGCCAGCGAGACCCTCGGAGCGGAACATCCGCAGGACGGTGCCGACGAACAGCACGGCGCACAACACCCCACCCGCAGAGTCCAAACGCCGCGTGTCCCTGGATTCTGCCCTAGACGGCCCCAGCTCCAGCATGTTCTGCCCTGCTCACGGGCGACCCCACACCCAGCGCGAACCCTCCGGACCCGTCTCTCCTCTCCTGTCTTCCACCGACGGGCTCGTTTCCGACGCCCGTTTTCCTTCTCATCACCTCGAAGGAGGAACGAGCATGGTTCCCTTCCCGAAGTCAATCTCGCCGACACCCTTCCTCGGTCCCGTCCTCTCCCCCGCGCGTGCCGGGCTCTGCGTCCGGCGGCCCGTCCTCCCCCTCTCGCCTCTCCGCGCCTGTAACCCGAGCATCCTCGCTCTGCAAACAGGCTCAGCTTCCTCTTACCGAAGGGAAAAAATGGGTTTTTAGGTTGTCCTCTGCTTCATAATCCACCGAGGGCCGGCAGGCTGCGTCAGTTAGGGACGGACTGTAAACACCGCGGACTCGGCCGATCACACCGGTCCACGTCGTGCGCTGCCACCGACCGCTGCAACTCTTCCAAGACTAAAAACCGCGCTTAGCTCTTAGCGTACGAGAACAGGCCACAGGCTCCGTCTAATCATGTGCGAACTCTAACGGGCATGTCCCTCTCCGATGGTTCCTTCTCGGGTGTAATTTCTGACGTGTTCCTCCCCATCCAAGAAAAACCTCGGTGGTCTCCCCTCTCGTCACCGAGCACGTTCTGTCCTCCAAGGGCAGCCCTTCGAGACCTCGGCTGGCCCTGAGCGTCCCAGCTCCCGGTTCACCTTCCAACGTGTCTCAGCACTGCCCCGTAACAGCCCACTGTGTGCTCTGTCGTGCCTCATTCACGCCGACGAGTCACCTGGGAAAGCTGCTGGCCCTCACGCTCCGGCTCCAAGTGTACACGCGACCTCCCTCCGTGACCACCAGCTTCCCAGAAATCTCCATGTCCCGCTCAAGCGACCGTCCTATGCTCCCACAGACCCAAGTTTCCGTCGTGTGGCGTGGCATCGCCCCAGAGCTACCTTTTCCTGATACACCAGACTCTCGACAAGCGTTTCTTAAGGAAGTGGCCCGTGTCTTTTAAGATCGCATCAGGAGCAACACTGCAGAGGTGTCCTCATGTCCTCACCCTGATCCCCGCTAACCACCACCAAATCAGGTTCGCATAAGCCCACGCGGGACCGGCGAGTGCAAGAACCAGGTTCATTTCTCATGCCTGCCAAGGCTGTCTCAGGAATGCCTGGCTAGTCATCGTCAGACTCACCTCTTTGGACTGGATGCTTCTGTCCCCTCAAGTTTCGTACGCTGAAACCGGACACTCAGTGTAATGGCACCAGGCGTGGGGCCTCTGAGAGAAACTCAGTTAATGAGGCGGAGCCCTCAGAACGGCACCAGCGCCTGTACAAAAGGCTCCCCAGAGTGCTCCCTTGCCCCTGCCGCCGCATGAGGGCTCAAGCAGAAGACGGTGGTCTGTGACCCAGGAAGCCGGATCAGCGGACCCCGAAATCTGCCTGGGCCACGACACTGGGCGTCCGGACTCCAAAAATGGGAGAAAGTACGTTCTCTTGCTCCTAAGTCCTCCCCCACCCTCTGCCAGTTTCTGGTTCTTCGTCTCAGCTGCCCAAACCCCTGAAGACGACGGCTCCTAAAGACTCCGAACGCCTCGGTATGTGGGGACTCGTCACGGGCCGCCCCCACTGACAAAACATCAGGGATGAAGGATCCTCGACAGAGCCGCAGCGTTTCGTGATGCAGCCATGGACCATAGTCCCGTCCATGTCACCTGTGCACGCATTCAACGACCTAGCAGGTGCCCGCTCTGTGCCGACACAGCACGGGGAGGCACCGGCCGGGGGAACCGAATGCACTGGTAACGCCGAGTTCTTCCAGACACGCCAGCAGCAGTGCCAGGATGTTCCTGTCATGGGCACACGCAGACTTGTCCGGACAGCAGCTGCCTCCGGGGGAGCGACCGAGATCCCTCGGGCACCCCCACCCCCAACATCTGCGCACTGCCTGATGTAAGAGCTTGGTAAACGTCAGCTCCTGGAACCAGGTTCTGAACGATCACGTGAAAGGTCGCTGGTGACTCTGAAAGGAATTAGTGGACTGACCTCTCAGTAATAGTGTCAAGACCCAAAGAGAAACAACCGTTAACTTATAGTCTCGAAACTGTTCTGGAAATATTCAAAATAACACAAAATCTTTGCAGAACAGTCTCTGCACATCAGTTTCCATTTGCGGACGTACACGGCTCTCATCCGGCCACCAGAAGAGAAAGTTAAAGCCACTGCTTCAAGCCAACGGCGAGAACATGCCGTCTCTGTCACCAGAATTCAGTCAGGAGTCGCTGACCTCCACGTCCCATCACTGTTAGCGCGGGTCCCTTTCTGGGGAGGTTGGATGCTCCGCCGCGGCGGGCCACTCATCACGACGACAGACGCGCCCTCACCTTACGAGGATTCACAGTGCTCGGATTGGACGGCGGAGCTCAGGAAGCTGCCGGCCGCCACGTACGGGCACATTCACGGAAGCTCCCCGTGATCGCAACCTGCACATACGACATGCAACTTACGTAGCTTCACAGGGCACTGCCGCCCGACGCAGCTGCTCCGGGCCAACGCCCAGCCAAACACAAACCAAACACAAAACTACGCCCACGGTGCGACAGCTTCACAGGCCACCTCACCATCGGCACCGTAACACCTGCTGACAAGCTGCCTGAAAAACAAGAAGGTGTGGGCTTCCGTCCTCACAGGACAGAAGAATCCCACGACCTGTGTGCCCCAGTCACCAGTGTGTAACAGCAAGATGCGACCGTGTGTTAGTGGCGGGACGCGGGAGCCAGCAGCGCCCACGCTGCCCACGTCCAGCCGATCCCTTTCTAGCCACTGCACGGCAAGAGCGACGCTCGGAGGAGAGCCCGGGGGACACGTGGTGTGGCCTTCAACGCCCACGCATCCCCCCCACTCCCCGGATCTCGGTCGCGGAGACGCTCCCACCACCGTGTCCAGGGGGCCTCGGACTACATCACGATGACCCTCCGCGGCCCGCGATACCGCTCCGGACACATTCCCTCACAGTAACCGGCACAGAGGCGCTCCCGGACACAGAGCGGCAGAGGCGAGCTATTTGCAGGCCAACAGAATTCACGAAGTGCGTGACACCAGACACAAAACACGGCCTCACACACGTCGCATACAAAGAACACCGTCCTGCACTATTAATTCTCACGAGACGTCAGACCGAGTCACACCACTGGGGCAAAATCAAACAATGCACGGTCACTTTCCCAAAACCGGAACCATTTCTCAGAGCTGCATGCCGTGTCTCTCCGCGTCCGTGGGACTCCCGTGGGAGGGCCCTGGTGGCTTAAATACCCACAGACCTCGCGGCGATCAGGTGCACGGGGCAGCCCTGAGGCTGCCTGCACCCGTGGGGAACGCACACTTCTTTCTCACGCCCGGAGGCACACGTGCACGTCTCTGAGCCCGTTCCCGGGAGGGCAGGTCGTGTAAACCCTTCGCCTGCCCCCTGCGCTCTCAGAACAGAACAGAGCTCCACCAGCGCGGGGCGACCCCACTTCCTCACAGAGGACTGGGAGCCTCCTCCGTCTCCTGGAGACGAACAGAACCAGCGCGGCTCACACGGGCACGGCACGCCAAGCAAAGCCCTTTCGCGAGCGGTGGCCCTACAGCGCCGGAGACAACGAGGGTTCCGGAGGTCCCGCAGCCGGGAGCAGGGCTAAGAAGTCAAGGGCGACGCTGTGTGGAGGCGCGTCAGCATCAATACTGAGGTGAGGAAGGACACAAACTCGTGCCCCGCCTCTGGAAAAGGGAGTCCCAGAAACCGGGAACGACAGCGCGCAAGCAAGCGCCCGACCTCTGCCGAGCACGGAGCATGAAGCAGCTTAAAATGCTCCAAGAAGTGCTGTGAAGGCAGGAACCGGGGACCCTACTCAGGGACGGCCGCTGGAGTCACGCGCAACATGGACTCCGGGTATCACGCCGCCGCATTGATGTTAGCGACAAAGGAGAGAAGAAAAAAAAAGCAAAACAAACAAAAACATCAGAATGTTAAAAACCACTGAGTCGTGCACTTTAGATGAACGGACTGCACGGTCCACGACCCCCACCTCAAAGATGTGTTTCTTTCAAAGCCCAGAAGAGCTAAGAGTAAGTGCATGTCACTGTGTGTGACTCACGCTGCAGCGTGACCCGCACTGAAACCAACACCGTTTTGCACAAAGCACGTAAGGAACCTGTGTGATAACATGTGGCCAGTAAGTAACTGTCCTCTGATTAACAAGAAATGTAAAAGATTTTAAACGAGAGAAGCATGACCCCATGAGGCGCGTGGGACGACCTGAGGACAATGACTTCACAGACTTTGGTTCTGCTACGGAATACCTACCGTCAGCACAAAAAACAC
Source organism: Mustela erminea (assembly GCF_009829155.1). Lineage (NCBI taxonomy): Eukaryota > Metazoa > Chordata > Mammalia > Carnivora > Mustelidae > Mustela > Mustela erminea. Next base: position 6,197,722 of record NC_045635.1, on the reverse strand, counting down.
CAACTGTCACCCGCCATGTCTGCCTCGGCGTCTCCCAGGCCAGTGTTGAGCTCAACGAGACAGCTGAGCAGAAAAGAGAGTCTGAGAAACCCCGGCGCCAGCCAACAGGCTCCCGCCCGGCTCCTCCTCTCACCTCCCCGAGACTCACTGCCGGCAGCCACCGCAGTCCCCTGGCCCAGCCACACACTCCCTCCACGTCCCCAGCATCGGCATGTCGGCACTCAGAACACCCGACCTGACCCGCTGGGTGCTTCTCCTGTCAAATCAGGCCCAGTAGGACACCCACCAGCAGAGCCAGCGTCCCGATCCGAACCTCTGCCTCCGTCATCCTTCTGGCCTGCTGACTCTGCATCCCTGACCTTCACAGCTCCAAACTATCATGTAAAAACCAAACTGTCTTGTTTGGGTCTTTGGGTCTTCTGTGTGCGAGACTGTCGTGTTTGCCTTAAAAATCACCCTGACCAGGGGGTGCCTGGGTGGTTCACTGGGTTAAGCCTCTTCGTTCGGCTCAGGTCATGATCTCGGAGTCCTGGGATTGAGCCCCACATCAGGCTGTCTGCTCAGCAGGGAGCCTGCTTCTTCCTCTCTCTCTCTCTGCCTACTCGTGATTTAAATAAAAATTAAAAAAAAAAAAAAAATCACTCTGACCTTAAGGTCTCCCCTCCCCCGAATAACTGGTTAGAAGGTTTACAGAGGATCCCAGACAATCGGAGGATTGATTCTCCTTGCGGTCAGAATGTGAAAGCAGCATTTTCTCAACATCTGAAAAAGGAGAAGTGTGTTATTTCACTGAAGATTTTCACTCAGAAGGAAACGAAAGGTCCCGAAAGCTGCCCTCCTAGCGCATTTCCCTCATATACGAACACCTCTGAGCTGTAGTGTTTCTGTCCCTAGAATTCGATTTGTACACACTTAAGGACCAGAGGGAAAGGTTTTCGAAACGCCGATGGGGAGAGGAAAGAAGGCAGGATGATGAAAGCAGGGAAGTAGGAAGACCACCCCAAAGGCTGCGGAACAGAGACTCATGTATTCTACGTGACTGTTAGGCGTTTTACGCTGTGAGGAGCCGCCCGTGTCCCCTCCACTGCGGACATGAATACCTGACCCCCAGGACCTCAGAGTGCGAGCGTACTTAGAAACGGAGCCGTCAAGAGGGTAATTACGTTTAAAAGGAGGTCATCGGGGGTAGGTCCTAACCCAGCAGGACAGGTGTCTTCGTTAAGAGGAGACTAGGACACACAAACGGAGAGAAGACACACCACCAAGGAGACTGGCTTCAGCAGAAAGCGCCACCACCACCACCATCCCTGCTAACTCCTGGGTCCCAGACTCCCAGCCTCCACGGCCACCAGAAATAAAGGTCTGCTTGGCCCCGCAGGCTGTGGCACTCCCTCACGGCACCCCAAGCCGGCTACCGCACGCTCTGCCACGTTCTGTGCCTGGCCCAGGATGGGACGTGGGCATCCTCCTCTCTCCCGTTCCTGAGCCAGAAAAGCGGAAGGCAAGGAGGCTCCTGCTCAATCCTGCCTCCTCCCCTCAGAGCCTCTGTGCCCTGTTAAATGAGAAAAATGAATGTGTTTGGCCACAGCGCCTCTTCTTTCTGCGGGTCTGTTTCCACGTGCATGAGGGCACCCTGCAGCACAAGCTCTGTGGGATGTCCTGAGTGAACACGCAGCTCCCCACGAAACCCTCCTACGCCGCAAGCGTTCGGTAAACGCGATCATTTTTTAAACTGGGGGCGGGGGGGTGCCCCTAGGCCAATTAACCTGCCCCTATCGAAGTAGGGATCGGGAACCCGTGGCTCTGTAAAGCTCCTAAGAAACTCCGGCCAGCAGCCTGGTGGAGAAGTGAACGCAGAGAGCCGTGTGCTCCCTGTAGCAAAGACAGGAGAGTTACGCGCCCGTCAGGTCCTGCCCTTTAACTGCTGGGGGGGCGACAGGTGGGCGTGCTGATGGAGAGGCCTACAGGGGCAGAGGAGCACGGTCAAGACCCAGAACCCCACTGAGGCCCAGAGCCTTGCATCCTGACCATCCGCACGCACGCTTGCGAAATCCAAGCTGCTACTACGCCCACGTCAGTGGCACAGGCTACAGGCCTTGCTGTTCTAGCAGGGCACAGAAGGGAAGGGAACAGAGAACCCATCAGGTGTGCTGGGCCTACAGAATGCCCCACAGACGTTTGAGGACAGCAGGGAACACGGCCGCACGCCCTGCAAGGAGTCGAAGATTCTGAGAAAAGGACACACATCTGCACTCAGGGCACGGCGCCGGCTCAGACGTGGGGATCCACGGACCTGGCTCCGGACGTGGGGGAAGACCGGGGAAAGGGATGTCTGGCTGCCTCAGCAGGACACTGACCCATCGTGGCTCTCCTGTACCTCACGTCCTCTGTGCTAACATGGGGACACGTCCCCACACAAACAGCCATCGCTGTTTCAGGATTCCCTGCCGCTGACCTGGGACCACCTGACGAACAGCCCCGGGGAAACGCTTTCATCTGGAGTGACCTTCAGATCCTCACGTGGGCTCCTCCGCTCCGGAAAGAGAGCCCGTTCTCACCGAACACATCCAAAGTTGTCACGGAAGAGGGGAGTTACAGCAAAAGGTAAACCGTGTCATTCAAACTTTGGGGGAAAAAAACTGGAAATGTCTTCTTCCTGTTACATTTTAATATTCCACAGGTTCAAGTCAATCCAGACAAGTGACAATTTACAATGGAAAGACAAATACAATTCCTTCACGTTGACAGGCCGAAAGCATTTTCTCACCTCATTTTGAAGAAGAAATGTAAATATTTTTGAAGAGGCAAGAAAAAAAATTTAAAAAGAAACACGCAGGGGCGCCTGGGTGGCTCAGTGGGTTAAAGCCTCTGCCTTCAGCTCAGGTCATGATCCTGGGATCGCATCCCGCATTGGGCTCTCTGCTCAGCGGGGAGCCTGCTTCCTCTTCTCTCTCTGCCTGCCTCTCTGCCTACTTGTGATCTCTGTCTGTCAAATAAATAAATAAAATCTTTAAAAAAAAAAAAAAAGAAACACGCAGTAGTTTCAAAAAGAGAACCCAGTTTTTACGCATTCAGGCTGTGGACAATGTAAGAACATAAGAATGTGTGATGTGGTCTGTTCATTAAAGTGCAGGATTCAGTATAAATCAAATTTTAAGCTATAATTTACCCAGACAAATAATCTCGAATGTAATAACCGAATTTGCTTTCATTGCTTTTAAACTGCGCTGGCAAAACTGTAAGGAAACTCCCAATTCCTGCCAATATCTGAGAAGCAGGCAAACTCCAACAGCAAAGAAAACCCGTCACGACAGCAAGTCTTCCGGGCTTTGCTGTCCCGCACGATGCCCCGCAGACCCAGGGGCCGCTGCCCTCGACAAGAGGGAGGGAAACGCGAGCAGAGCCAGCGCTCCGGGATCACTGCCTCCGGCGCGTGAACACACGATCCCCGAGGAACGCGTCCCCACGAACCGGACGCTTGCGCCAGCGGTTCTTCAAGCGGCGGTTCTCGCTGCGCAAGGAGGAATTCACAGCCGCCCCCACACCCACGGGGTCTTCTCCGTCGCGGGCTGTGACGCTCCTCACGCGGTGCGTCGCGAGACCCGAAGCCGTCCCCCGTGTTTGGACAAGGGGGCGCGCCTGGCAGCAGACTCTGCCGGGTTCCCCCTCCGAGCCTCCTACCCGCTTCCCGCTAGTCGCGCACGGCCAGAGGGCGCGGCAGGAGGCAGCGCGCAGCCCCGCCAGCCAGGGGGGCTCTGGCCGAGGCACACGGACACCCGGCTGGTACCGCGGGCGCCCCCGACCTGCGGGCCTCCTGCCAGCCTCCCGCACAGGGTCGCTACGCCGCGCACCCCTGAGGGCGTCCCGCCAGCGTCCCACGTAGTGTCACAGGCAGTGACCCCACTCCCCGCCCGCCACCTGCGGACATCACACAGCATCCCCACTCGCCGTGCGCCTCCTGTACATGTCACAAGCAGCGACCCCACTCCACGCGAAGGACCTGTGGACGGCGCCCGCAGCGACCCCATCTGCGTGAGCGTCACCAGAGGACGTCACACGCAGCGTCCTCACTCCGAACGTAACAAGCAGCGGTCCAACTCTGCAGGCGCCACCTACTGACGTCACACACAGCGACCCCACTGCGCGTGCGCCACCTACAGACGTCACACGCAGCGACCCAATCCGCGTGTGACCTGCTGACGTCAGACGCAACGTCCCCGTTCTACGGGCCACACCTGAACATGTCACACGCAGCGTCCCCACTCAGTGGGCACCACCTGAAAACGTTACATGCAGCATCCCCATCCGCATGTGCTACCCACAGACGTCACACACAGTGACCCCACCACAGGAGCACCACCTGCGGACGTCAGACGCAGCGTCCCCACTCTGCGGGCGCCACCTGAAAACGTCACACACAGCATCCCCACTCCGCATGCGCCACCTGCAGACGTCACACGCAGCAAAACACGACACGTACCACGCGCTGACGTCACACGCAGCGACCCACTCCACCGGCGCCACCTAAGGACGTCACACGCAGTGACGCCACTCGCAGCGTCCCCACTACGCGGGCTCCATCTGAGGACGTCACACACAATGGCGCCACCTGTACACATCACAGGCAGCAAAATGCACTCCCCGCACACTACCTGCGACTCACAGTGTCCCCACTCCGCATGCACCACCTGCGGACTTCACACGCAGCGAAGCACCCCACGTACCACGCGCTGACGTCACACGCAGCATCCTCACTCCACATGCACCACCTGCAGACGTCACACGCAGCGACTCCACTCCACGGGCGCCACCTAAGGACATCACACGCAGCATCCCCACTCTGCATGCGCCATCTGCAGACGTCACACGCAGTGAACCACTCTACGTACCACATGCTGACGTCACACGCAGCGACCCCACTCCACGGGCGCCACCTAAAAACGTCACAAGCAGTGACGACACTGCGGGCATCACCTGCGGACATCATGTCCCCACTCTGCGGGTGCCACCTGTGAACGTCACATGCAGGGACGTCCCTCCACATGTGCCACCTGCAGACGTCACTCGCAGCGACCCCATTCCGCAGGAGGCACCTGAGAACGTCAGACGCCATCCGCATGCACCACCTGCAAACATCACATGCAGTGACGCCATCCGCGTGTGCCACCTGCAAACGTCACACGCAGCGACCGCCATTCCGCAGGCAGCACCCGAGAACGTCAGACACAGCGACGCCATCCGCGTGCGCCACCTGCGGACGTCACACGCAGAGACCCTACTCTGCAGGTGCCACCCGCGGACGTCACACGCAGCAGCCCGCAAGCATCCCGGGCTCCACGCTCTACCTGCGCACCATCCGGGCGCTTCCTTCCGGGAGCCCGAGCTCCAGCACCGCAGGCAAACGCAGAGCGTGGCCGTCCCCAAGGCCTCCGACGTCCGGACGCCTGAAGACTGCGATGCGGCCCCCAGACAGCGGAGCGCCTGACGGGTCGGAGAATAAACGGCTCCGCTCCGTGGGGCGCACGGTCTCCGACTGCCCGGTGCGGAGGAAACGGGGTGTGGCTGCTTCCTAACACGGGATTTTCAAACACGGGCCACGGGAGAGCTTTGTCCAGACGCAGAGCGGGACCCAGTGTTGTTCGGGCGCCGCCCTGGTGCCTAGTTCTAAGCACTCGTACACGGACATAAACCGGGAAACCATCAGGAAACCGACTCCGTTCTTTCCGGAGCGGTCAGCAACCCGCTTCATCTGGACGGTGCTGTCCTGCCCTGCCAAGACCCCCCCTCCCACCCTTCCCAGCATTCTCCCACCCCCCATATGCCAAGAGCTCTGTCCCCCTGAAGCCTGGCCCCAGTGGGTAGAGCTAGGAAAGGCACCCAGACGTGAGTCAGGACAGCTCCGCTGGGCCACTCCCTGGGCCCTGGTCCTTCAGGGCAGCCCGGCTTCTCCCGCCCAGTCTGGCCTCCCCCAGCCCCAACAGGTGCCGACCCCAAGAGCCGCTGGCCCGCGCTTCCTGTGAGCTTCTCCTCATTCCCAAGACTCTGCTCTGAGGGACCCACTCAGGATGGGGGTCGCTTCCCACAGGCCAGGGCTAGGCTATAGGGCTGGACTGCCGAATTCTGGAGGGGCAGCTTGCACCGTGTACTCGAGCCTCCCTCTCCTTGCCAGGGACAGACACCCCGCTTCGTCCAAGATGCGGACGCCCGACCGTTTGTATTTCATGATCTCATGAGGTCCAGGCTCAGGACAAGCCATTAAGGGAAAGCCTGTGTGCCCCCAGAACTGCCTGCAACAAGGAAAACTCCTGGCCAACTACATGAGCTAAAGAGAACTCCAAGTAACCCAAGAAAATTTACTTTCCAAATACTTCCCCACAGATCTCCACGTGCCACAGAGCAGAGTTCAGCCGTCCAGGAGCAAGGAAGTCCCAAAACCCGCTCCCACATGGAGGAACCTTGCCGACAGGAGGAAGAGGGAAGGAGGCCAGTCGTGAAGGCCGAACACTGTGTGGTTCCCCTCCCTGCAAGGGCTGCCAGGGGATGCAGGGAGGGACCGGGAGGATGTCGTTCGAGGAGGATGTCGTTCGAGGCATACACAGCCTTACGGGGAAGACCAGAAGGGCTGGGTGATCGGCAGCTCGACCGTGAATATATTTACACGAAATTAATAAATATATTTACAAGTAATCAATGACTGCTTTGCTTATACGGTGTCCACATCCCATACGGTCCTGGAAGACCAAACTACGGACCATCTGGCCCTTTATACAACTTTGCTGACCCGGACAAAGATGAACCAATATATCCAAAAAAAATGTTTAATGCAGAGTTAGAATCAGCGACTACATATGGGCTAACGTGTCTCTGCTTCTTTTTGATAACTAATTCCTCTCCCCAAAGAAAAATAAACGATGGTATCTCAGAAAAGGGATCGCTTCTTCAGAGGGGGTCTGAACTGGTCATTCTTCAAAAACCTGAACTTTGGCTAAGATTCCACCCGAACCATGGAGATCGTGCGGGGAAGCGTGCCCCTCCCACTTCTCAATCGGGGACTGCCTCAGATGGCTCTCCGGCTCCTGGCCCATGATAAGCAACCCCCAATCTCCAGGTCATGCCTCTCTCTGGTTCCATCCTCTGGAAGGGCCCGTGTAACCTCCAGAGCAGGGTAGCTCCCCCAACGCCAGGAAACCACCTGGGTCTGCAAACGTTAGGATCTGCAAACATCACTGATCTGCAAACATCCTTCAGTACCTACCGCCCACTGGTCTACCAACTGCAGGAAGACAGGAAGCAACTCTCATTGGCCCCGATACTCACCACCACCAAGCTGGGGGCGTGCACAGATTTAGCTACAAAGCAGGGGTCACTGAAAAAATTAATACAAGGACCGAGAGAGACACAGAACCACACAGAAATGCCAGAGCGCTCCCACAACTCGAGTGAAGACAAACCCACCATCTCTGGACAAGGTCCAGGAATGCAACGCACGTCTAGAAAACAGAGAGAGAGAACGCTGTGAGAAAGAACCAGGAGCCACGTGCACTATTTTTATTTTTGTTATTATTTTCAAAGATTTTCTTTATCTACTTGACAGAGAGACGCAGTGAGACAGGGAACACAAGAGCAGGAAAAGGGGAAGCAGGCTTCCCGCTGAGCAAGGAGCCGGATGTGGGACTCGACCTCAGGACTCTGGGATCATGACCTGAGCTGAAGGCAGACGCTTAACAGTCTGAGCCCCCAGACTCTACCACGTGCCCTCTCAAGAACTCAGATCTGTACAGTCCACACGCCGCAGACCAGAGTGCAGCAGACCACGGCCCGTGGGGCAGAGCCAGCCCATCGCCCAATCCACAAAGCCCACAGGCTAAAGTGGCTTTTTGTTGTTCTGTTTTTTACAGTTTTTTAAATGGTTGGTGAGAAAACAAATCAAGAGGACTAACCTTTCAGGACACAAGAAAATTACAGGAAATTCAAATTCCAGGGGCCGGAAGAGGAATTTTCCTGGGACCGTGCCACACGCTCACCTGTTGACAGGGCACCTAGGGCTGCCTTAGCACAAGGCAGGGCTCAAGGGAGGCCCGGGCTCCGAACCCTGGAGCGCCATCGTGACCATGCTCTGCGGCCAGCCACGACCCCCCACCCCCGCCCCGCTCCCTCCTGCAGTCTGCACATCAACGAAAGGCAAACACCGGACCCACCGTCCACAGGATCTCCCCCAGCTCCACATTCTAATCCCTTCAGAGGTCGGCCTCTGGCGTGGGGGGTTCAAAACCACGAGGGAAAATGCAGGTTTCATCTCCGCCAGAAGAAATGCTACCGACTCTGCTTTCTGTTTGCTTGTTTCAGGCTCCCGTCCGCCTCCTGCCCCAAAATGAGTGGAGGGAAGTTCACTCCAGCGCACGGAACCAGACTTCTGGCCGGGGGGGCACCAGGTCTGATAAAGAGACTGTGTTCGCCAGCATGCGCACGCTCGCTCGCTCTCTCTCTCTGTCTGTCTCACACACACACACACACACACACACACACACACACACACGCTACCACCATTGTGAACTGCGGCCCGGGGCTGCACCCGTTGGTCTTGTCATGATGCCGAGAACACGACCAGGAGGCAAAGGCAGGCAGGAGCGTCTCCGTGCGCATCACCAAATGCTGAAGCGTTCGATCCTCTCAGCCAAACGAGGAAAAATAAATCTACGACACCATGTCCTTCACTCGGTGTTAGCCTTGTTTAAACCCAAAACCTTTCTAGGAAAACTTGTTTTCTCTGCACAAAACCAAGTAAAGACACAAGAGAGCATCGTAGCCCATCCAAGCACTTGACTGGGGGCGCACGGGGGCTTCCGTCCGTGGAGCCTCTCGAATCTGGCCGTGGTCATGAGCCCGGGGCGGTGGGACGCAAAGTTGTGGACGTGGGCCGTGCGGAGGTTGACAACAAGGACAACGGACTTGCTGCTGCTGAACCAGACCCTTGAAAACGGTGAAGATGGTTCATTTTACCTGCTTTACAATTTACCACAATGAGAAACGGAATGGGGGGGGTGGGGGCACATATTCCTATTAAACGAACAAATTTTGGTTTTAATATTGTGAAGATTGTACTTTTAATTACTTCCTCTGCAAGCCGAGTTTTTGAAATGCATTTGAAAATGTGATTCTGGGGCACCTCGGGGGCTCTGTGGGTTAAGCCTCTGCCTTCGGCTCAGGTCATGATCTCACGGTCCTGGGATCGAGCCCCGCATCAGGCTCTCTGCTCAGCGGGGAGCCTGCTTCCTCCTCTCTCTCTGCCTGCCTCTCTGCCTGTTTGTGATCTGTGTCTGTCAAATAAATAAATAAAATCTTTTTTTAAAAAGTGTGATTCTGACTAGGCTCCGCGGCACGAATGCACAGCTCAGGCGGGTCCAAGCGTGAAAATGAAGGTTCAGGATCCTGGTCTACGCAAACGGGGCAAATACGGAAGCCAGACCGTTATGAGTGTGGGGCACGAGGAGTCCGAACGCGGCGTTTCCTCGTGGGAACTGTTCAGTGCCTCAGCCGCTGGCGCGTAGTAGGTGTGAGGACGTCCCCGGAGAGGCAGGGGAGTGGGGGAGGCAGGGCGGGGCCGGGTGGGGCACAGGGGCTGGAAGACGTGCCGTCACACGATCCCACGGCCACAGGCATCTGGAAGGATGGGGTCTTCCAAGAGGGGCCAGGCCAGACTGCAAGGGGTCCAGCGTGCAGGGGTGAGCATCGAGGCAGAGAGCACGCGACTCTCGTTGGAGACGGGTGATGCGCAGCGAAAAGGAAACAGGGCACGAAGCCAGCAGACCCAGCAAAGGGCTTTGTTGCTTCCCTCCGTCGAGCTGTTTGTGTTTCCAGTGCTATGGGCAAGTGACGTGTGTGCAGCCCTCGGCGGGGAGACGGCTCTTTCCTCGCGGAAGCAGCGGTATTTAATCCGTCCCGCGCGGTGGGAACCCTGCTGAGCTCCCACAATGACAGCCACGTTTCCGGCGCGCTCGGGCACGCTCGCTCCCAGCAGAAACTCCGAGATCATCTCCTCCCTCCTCGAGGCTGAACATCAACAGACACGACACTGGTCGTTATGAGAGTCGCCGGTCGGGAGACGGGGCTGGGCCGCGGGGACGTGGGGGAGACCGTGTCCCCGCGTGGAGCCCCCCACTGCTCCCGGAACCCGAGGAGGCCGCCCTGGCCTGCACACTGCTGTCCGGCAGACGCAGCCTCCGCACAAGTCCCCACGGACGCCCGAGGTGCAGACCGGGTGCCCGCCGCAGCGCCAGGAGAAACCCCCGTCCCGGACCGCCTGGGCTTCACAGCAGAACCAGCCAGCAGCAGGAAGCGGGGCGGCTGCAACACGGGGAGCCCCACTCTGGTTCGCAGGGCCACGGGCACTGGCTCGTCTCTGCCCTGTCTCTGCCCCACGCCGGTTCTCTGTCCCCACGTGGTCGTGATCCATTCAGCCTCCCCACCTGGACCCGGAGTCTGCGGACAGACTGTCCTCACACGCTGGATAAGCCATGAGAAGCCCACATGGTCCGCAGCCACGCGAGGCTCCCACAGGAGACCGGCCGGTAGGTGCGCAGGCCGTCCACGAGGTGCAGAGATGCGACATCTCCGTCGGGGACGACGGCTAGACCGGACAGCGGAGAGGGTCACCCAGCCTCACGCAGTCCTGCTCTGCCTCCGCGTCCACCCGGTCCCCTGGTGTTTAAGCAGCAGCCCAGCTACAGAGCAAACAACCTCTTCCAGACACCAACTTATCCGAAGGGGTTAAGCGCAGGCCACTCAGACTGGAAGCCGCGTCGGAGATCAGGGTCGGCGTGAGGCAAGAGGAGAACTGGCCACGGCCACCACCTGCCCCGGCATAGCCCGTCTGTTCCCAAGCGCGGTCGGAGAGCCGAGCTGGTGTTGGGCATCCGCTTTGAGTCAGGAAACCCCTCACCCCCCACCCCCGGCTTTGCAGAGGAATCAGTCTCTCGGCTCTCTCCTCCCTCGGGAGGACGCACCCCCTCCCGGCCACCGGCACCAGGCCCCCTCCTCCGAGCTCAGCCACCGCTCCGGAAGGGCCGGGTACGGGGCACGCTGCGCTGGAAACGACCTTGCGGCCCACAGGCGTGCTGTCCGTCTACACCGCAGACCCTTCGGGGATCAGAGCATGTGCTCCCTACTCTGCAGCAGAAGGCCCCGCAGGAATGGCTCGTCGAGCAGGGCAGCCTGCGGCCTCAGAGCGCCCCGCGTCCTGCCGGGACCGTCCGCGCACACTTCCCGGCCTGGGCGTGTGGGAAGGAGGGTGCGGGGAGACAGCGCTGGGAGAAGCTGAAGCAGTGGAAACCGGGGACAGATGAGGCGGCCTGCTGGCGAGGGACGGCTCCAGTCACCGGCCCCATCCGTGAAGTCCAGCCGCCCGGAGGCTCGCGGAAGAACACCCAGTGCCTTCCCGCCTCTGCTCCGGCCAGACGTCTCCCAGGCCCAGGAGATCAAACGGCCCATCTCCCACTGACTTATTTTCAGACCTCGCCAGAGAAGGGCAGGACAGAGATTTTCCATTCTGCCACGGTCTGGCATCACGTAAAGTAGGTTAGTATGAAAACTTACCTGGGCTGTCCCACTGGTATTCAGTTCTAGCTAACATTTCATCCCTTACCCCGCTACCCCTACCCCTGCTGGCCGGCCGCTCCCCAGCCAGGGCAGCCGGACGCCAGGAGCACAGGCCGACCGGCCTCTGAGAGGCCAAGCAAGAGCCTCCAAGATCACGCCCGGCAGGACAGCCCCTCGCGGAAGGTACAGGAGCTGTCACAGCCTCTGCCTCCCTGCGACGGGCATCACAAGCAAGTCCAACGACGAAAGCTGGAAATGCAAGCAGCCTCCGGATCACGAACGGGACGGAGTCCAAACCTTCGAGAGTTCCTCACTCAGAAACGCTTTTCTCCCAGGAACAAAGCTGGAAAACCACGGTCAAGCCGCCAGCTGGTCAACAATGGTCTCGTCAAGCCCGCGAACGTGAGTGAGACGCCAATCGGCCACGAAAAACAGGCGAGTGGGATGGCTCACTGGGACCAGTGCAGAGCGCGGGGCTGTGCGTCTCCAGTGTCTGTGGGGCGTCTGCGGGGCAACGTGGAGCTTCCCCCGAGGGCGGAGACCAGCTACGTCGGGCGTGACACAGCGAGTGCCACGTCCCTCGTGAGCTGTCACCCACACCGAAGCCTTAGGAGAAGCAACCGTGCAGAACCGCGGAGGGTCAGGCAAGGAGCAGTTGTCACCCTTGTACGGAAGCCGGCACCAGAGAATGTACCGGAACGCGGTCACGCACCCGAGGGCTGGAAGACTGCCCCCGCCAAACTCGGACTCGGCCCCTTCCCAGCCGCAGACCTGCCTAACAACGGCACTGGGGCCGGAGCAGCACCAACCCATCACCCTGCTCCCGGAGCAGCAAGGGAAGGGGCAAACACACCTCCAGGTGAGGTGGGTCCTGGAAGCTGGCCGTCCCGCAGAGCAGCTGACGGAGGACTTGGCCCACCAACGCTCCCTACTTCTGGGGCGCGGAGCGAAAACGCAGGCAACAGACGAGGTCAGTTCTGATCCGACTCCCCTCTCCCACCACACACAGGGGCACCCCCTGCGCCGTGTCTCCTCCATCACCCCTGCTTGTTCTGACAGAGCCGGCGCCAGCCCTTTCCAGCGCCGAAGCATCAGTCGGTGGCGTGAGGTAGGGATGCTGTCTCCCAGGACTAGGACCACTAACTGGGAGAAGGTTCACACCCAATGAGCGAGTCTCTAACTGTGGAGAACCAGGCTCCGGGAAGCAGGTGAGATGGAAACAGGCGCACACGAGGAAGGGGTCTGGAGAGAGGGGACAACGCAGGGCACGGCAGGGAGGTGGGACAAGCAGGGCTCTACGCACTCCGCCAAGGGCCAGACAGCACAGGCTCCAGGCCTGCCGGGGCCAGAGGCCGTCTGTAGGCACGGAGGGAACCATCCATGAACGCGCGTGGCTGTGTTCCAAGAAACTCTGGGGACCGATATCCGCATTTTACATCCCACTCATGTGTCACAAAATATTATTTTTTGTGGCCATTTAAAAATGTAAAATCATTGGGGCGCCTGGGTGGCTCAGTGGGTTAAAGCCTCTGCCTTCAGCTCAGGTCATAATCCCAGGGTCCTGGGATCAAGCCCCGCATCGGGCTCTCTGCTCAGCAGGGAGCCTGCTTCCTCCTCTCTCTCTGCCTGCCTCTCTGCCTACTTGTAATCTCTGCCTGTCAAATAAATAAATAAATAAATCTTTATTTAAAAAATAAATTAATTAAAAATGTAAAAACAGGGCACCTGCGTGGCTCATTCAGTTAAAGCCTCTGCCTTCGGCTCAGGTCATGATCTCAGGGTCCTGGGATCGAGCCCCACATGGGGCTCTCTGCTCAGCGGGGAGCCTGCTTCTCTCTCTCTGCCTGCTTCTCGGCCTGTGATCTCTGTCTGTCAAATAAATAAATAAAATCTTTAAAAATAATTTAAAAATAGAAAGTGAAACCATTCTTAGCTCACAGGCTGTCCAAAAGGAGGTGGTCAGCCAAATGCAGTCCGGGCCTGAGCAAACTTGTCCCAAGCTTGGGCTCAGAGAAGCTTCTGGACTCCGACACGCTCATCTTCTGCGTTCCGGGGCACTCAGCCCCAGTCTCGGGGCGGGGGGCGGGGGGGGGGGTCTTGCGGATCCTAAGACCAGGAATCAGGGGAAACCCTCCAGGGTGTGGAAATGCAGGGGTGTCCCGCAGAGAATACCGGCTCTGAAACCACCGCACCCTGGCCTGCCACTGCCCGCCGCTGCGCTCCACCGTTCAGAGCTGCAGACCAGGACCGCAGCGCCCTGGGCTCAGCTTCCCCGAATGGACCAGAGAGTCCCTCCACCCTCTGCATCCCTCCTGCAGGAAGTGCGTACAGTGTCGGGGTCACGGCCCCGTAGAGGGCAGACCCCGAAACACGGACGGGCCAGGGGCTCCCCTGGGCTCCCCTCAGGGATCCCGGACATTCCTCCTCCTGCCCCAAAGTTCAGGCCCAGGTGTCCACCCGGGGACGGCCCCCGGCGCTGGGAACGCAGCGGGACACGTGGACCAAGCCACGGCTGAGACCGCCGACGTCAGAGGCAGGACAGGGCATGCGGGTTTCGGCGCAGGACATCACCAAGAAATCCCCCCCCCGCAAACTGGACTCGGACACCGCCAAGGGCAGCGGGCCATCCTTCCCCACGCTCCGCAGCCGGCATCTCCATCCCCGGCCCCTCTGCTTCCGCCCGCCCTTGCCACGGTCCGCAGTGTTTCCGGCTCGCGGCCGAACTGTTCCCTCGCAGGTCACGCAACACCAAAGACGGCTGTGATGCCACCTTTCTGCAGGAGACTCAACCCCTGAAAGCTGTCATTGAACCAGATCGGCAACGGCCGTCACGGCCTTCTCAGCAGCGGCAGAGCCCACGCGACAGAGCTCTCGGCACCAGCGCAGACCGGGAGGAAACCGTGACGTGACCACCGGGGTATGGAAGCTTGTTGGAGGAACAGATTTCTCACCCGAAGCTGCTTGTTTAGCTCCGGGTACAGACGGGGAAACGGTCTGCCGTGCTCGTGACCGGGGGCCTGTGGTTGTTTCCAATCAGATTCACAGACGGCAAAACAGAGGTTACCGCCCGGGAAGCGCGTCTGCGGCGGATGTCCTCGGCCTTCTTCCTAAACCATCTGCGTCTGTGTCACCAAAGATCCTCAAGGTGATCCGAGGTACCAGATTTTCCAAGTTTTTTCCGCACTCTGGCCCGTCCCATCGAGGCCTCACGGGGTCTGCCTGCGGCCGGGTCCACCCGAACGCTGGGTGTCAGGAAAGAGTGGGGGCTGAGCGCGGGTCCACCTTCCCTCCCGGAGACGCTCCGCTGCTCTCTGAAGCCGGGGCAGCCTCGGCTGTGCTCCACGGGTGTCCTGCGTTCTGTTTAACAGCTCGTCGATTTGTGGGAGGCGGCCGGGCAGAGGAGAGCAGGAAAGCCGATCAGACCAACACAGGGAGGACGGCCCCGCTTTCTCTGCGACCGGCCACGTCTTCACCGCTCCCCGTGGACCGCTGGCTCTGGAGCATGCCGGTGTGGACACGAGACACGGGGACACACCGCTGGGAACCGGTCATGAACACCGCGTTCTCTCCACGCGGAAAGCTACACCGTGTCCGTGCACGAGAAGGAGCTCCGGCCACAGGAGACCACAACGGGTGTTTGAAGGGCACGGTCACAAGTTCAAAACCAGAGGACAAAAACCTCCTCCCCAGTTTTGCTGAGACAGGACTCACACTCCTTGCGATCCCCTCACGGGAAGCGCACGACTCAGCTGCTTCCAGGAGATCCCGGGCTTCGAGCAACCACCTCCGGGAAGTCGTCCTAGAACATGCTCGCTGTCCCCAGAAGGAGCCCCACAGCCCCTCTGGGAGTGACCACCCCAACCCTCAGTCCTAGGCAACCACTAATCCACCTTCTCTCAACAGACGGGTCTTATTAAGATTGATTTGAGACAGCGCAGGAGCAGGGAGCAGAGGCCGAGACACGGGGACTCCCACGGCACTGGTGTGAGCCGGTAAACCAGCCCGGCTCAGGGGTCTGCCCACCACAAAGGCTCTTCCGCAAGCCCTCCCGCGGGCTGCACTCAGGAGAGCCGCTCCAGCCTCACACCGAAGGCCACTGGATTGAATTCTTTTTTTTTTTTTTTAATTTATTTATTTGTCAGAGAGAGAGAGAGAGAGCGAGCACATGCAGACAGAGTTCCAGGAAGAGACAGAGAAGCAAGCTCCCTGTTGAGGAAGGAGCCTGATATGGGACTCGATCCCAGGATGCTGGGATCATGACCTGAGCTGAAGGCAGCTGCTTAACCAACTGAGCCACCCAGGCATCCCCACTGGGCTGAATTCTTGAGCAGCCTGCGTCCAAACCCTGGAAGGGGGACTTGCCGTCATGGGGCTCTTGCAGATAAAGTGCACCTGCCCCCACTTCGTGGAGAGTTGCTCAACTCAGGGACGCTCAGCCACTGTCAGCGACCACCTCCAGTCGCGCTCCCTACACAGCACGAGGGGCAGGATGGGAAACCAGCCCGCCACGTTCCACGTCACAGAGGCTGCGGGCCACGGGGCGGTCAGGGTGCGGCTCCGCGCTCCCAGCCAGACCAGCGGCAACCCGCGCAGGCAGAGGGAACAGGCACTGCGAACTGAGGTCCCAAAGCAGCGGAGAATCCCCAGCACCGCACTGCCGTCCCGGAAGCGGGGACGCGACGCCACGCCATCCCTTTATGAAGTAAGGACTCTGTGAACTCAGCAGTGACTCCAGGGCCAAGGAGTCCACGCTGCGACACGTGGCACACGCTGCGTTGTCTCCTTCCCCACAAGAACAACCTCCTGCTGGAGCTAGCGAGAAAGAGGGTCTTCTACGGCATTAAAATCTAATATTCCACATCCGTCTGCCTGGAGCGTAAAGGGGAAATGGCTGGTCTAATTACAGCCCCAAAACCAAAAGGGAGGGTGCCCCATGCCCCACGCGGGCAGCCCACCACCTGGCTTTTTACCACCAGAAGCCTCTCCTTCTTTCCCAGGGCGCTGCCACTGGTCCCATCCACACGGGCCACCATCAGAGTCAACGCGACCTTTAGTGGGTACTTAGAGCCCCGAGTCATGATTCCATCCCCGTCCGCCATCACTTATCTTTAAAAGGTTAGCTCTCTGGTGCCTCCGCGCAAACACCAGGACTGCGGACGAGGGCAGTGGGCTGTGCCAGGTCGATATCCTGCTTCTGACAGTGTCCTACGGTCACAGAAGATGCCACCGTTGGAGGAAGCAGGGTGATGACACACACAACGTCTCCCGGTTTTTCCAACATCTTATCAGTCTATGATTAACTGAAATAAACCACTTAAAATTAAAAAAACTGATTGCTGAAAGCCTTACATCGTCTCTGCTGCTGAGGCACCTTCCTGGTGCTCAGAGAAGTCAAAATAACCACCCAGGGGACATAAAGGAGCCCCGTAAAGGTCCTCCTAGTCGATAAAAACTAATTGCAACAAACAAAGGCAGTGAACCAGAAAAACGTCTTCCTGTAACTCTGAAGAAAAAGGGTCTTGCACTGCGTTCAAATGTAATAGTCTGCAAATACGAGAAACGGACAATGTGGGAATGAAATTAGGAAAACAGCACTCCCGAGACCACCCAAACAGAAGACATCGCACGCTCTGAAAACTGGACCGCAGAGCAGGGCCGTCGCGCCCCACGCCATCCACGAGGTTCCGATGATCCGGAATCCCGCTCCAGCTCGCGGGCCAACAGGGTCCTATAGGAAGCCACGCGGTTGTCCTTCAGCCCCGGCCGTACAGAAGACGGCGGGGCCACACCCAGCGTCCCCAAGCACGGTTTCACAAATGAGTGATCATTAAAAAGTCCTTTCAGGATAGGTCTTTGCGCGTCTCGCGGTTAAGCACTCCCTCACTCCATCCCCCACCCTTGCCGTCAATCCCGTATGTATGAACTCAACGAGAAGAGCGGCTAGGTTGTGGCATCCTCCCTCGGGAACATTACGCATTTCAGAGACGACCAACATCAGACGAGGGTCTGATTCCGTAAACCGCGCCCAGAATCACTGCACACAAGACCAGATCTTTTAAGTTCTTTCTTACACGCTCTTACCAAGATGCCCCACGGCCCCAACCCGCACCGTGTCCAACCATAGGCATGTGCGTTCCTGCTGGTCGCCGCCAGAAGGCCTGGACCAAATGCCTTTCCAGGAATGAGCCTCGCAATGTGTCACCTGAAACAGAAAACGATCCCAGTGCTTCCAGACCTTCTCTCTACGAACAGCAGATAACAAAGCCCTTCCCTTCCAATTTTTTAAAATAGACTTCATCACCATTGGAAACCACTCATCCTTGATCAGTTGGGTATTTTTGATGAGATGAACCATATCTACTTGGTTTTAAGACCAACTCGAGAAGCTTTTTACTTCATACCCTGCTAAGTGACATGTTCGACCAAATGGTATCTAATATTCCCATCACTTCGGAAGGGGCTGTGGTAAGTGCTTGTTGTCCGTCCTTAGAACATCTGTTCAGTAACGACATTTTAATATGGGACGTCAGAGTTCAACACCCACAAAACCTGAAGGAAAAGGAGCGGGCTGCCCAGAAAGGACCTCATGTTCTCAGACTACAACCACCGTAAATACACACCAACAGCACTTCTCACAGACCCCATGGGTTTTGTAATACCTTAGTTCCCTTTCCACCGTAAGGTGAAGGAAGGGGTCGTCCCACTGAACAAGAGTCATCAGGAGGCCCCAAAGCCACTGACTGGGGTCCCCTGGGGATCGAATCATGGTTCAGACAAGGCACGCCGGCATCTCCCACTCCTATACGACGACCGTGTCCCCTTCTTTCGAACAGCGTCATCACACCTTACAAAGACTCTACTGAGCTATCCCATTAGTCGTGCCAATCCTGAACAACATTTGCTCAAAAACAGCAATATGGTTCGGTTCCACCTCACGTGGGCGCAAAACAATTGCTTACACACAAAACTGCCGTCAAAGGTTTGGTTTCGGAGTCCCTGTGGGAATAACCGTGCAAATGGGATTGTTGAAACTACAGAAATGCAAATCTCGTATCTCCTTTCACGAAAGACTCCGCCATGCAAACCTTGTATGTCTGTCGCCAGTCCACGGGGGCTGTGCAGTCCACCGGGGCTTTGCTCTTCTCGGGCGCTGCCCTCTCCCACCCCACCCACGACTGAGCGAAGCCCCGGTTCTCTCTAACTAAGGGGCGTCTGTGTTCTGGAGCCGCCAGGCTGGTCCAAACTGCATCACACAGGCTTTGGGCTCCCGACGCTTTCTACTCTACCCGGCCGCCCGCCCCCTCCCCGCCATACGCCCTTCCCGTGCCTTCTGGAACGTCTGTTATGACACCGGCAGCTCCAAGTCCCTCTCCAGAGGGCCGAAGAGACACGGTGTGAGATGCTGATGGCTTTTGGGCTGTAAAAATCTCACTCCGAGTATGAATACGTTTCTGTGTGGCTGCAAGGCACAGGGATACATACGATGTGTCTCTTCGCCTCTGCTGATCTGCTACACTTTATCCATAGCCCCAAAATCAATACCCACGGTGCTTCACGGTCACACAAGGGCATTCACGAGTGGGGGAGAAGGTCCCCCTGGGACACGTGTGTCCATCTGAGGTTGAAGAAGGCAAAGTTCAGCCTTCTCGTTTCAAACCCGACGGTCAACAAGGGCGTAGTTAGTGCCCCAGTTTTTCACCTTTTTGTGCACACTTCTCCGCTTCTCTGCCTGTGTTCCGTCTCTCACTGTCTCTGTCAAATAAATAAAATGCTTAAGGAAAAAAAACAAAGCTTCTAGAGAGTTCCAGTAGCGTCAGAGAATGGAACTACCGTGACTAAGGAGCATCTCCCAGATCCACGCGTGGCGTCAAGATAGAGCCGTCGGCGTCCTGTCTGTTGCACCTAAAAGCAACCTCACGCGTCTGACCGTACTTTCCCACTGCACAGACCTCACTCTGCGAAACCCGGGGTGTCCCCTGCTCACCTTATCCCCTGGTCCCCATTCCTCCCTCCTCTGGCCTCTCCACACACGAGAGCTGGCTAAGCGAACCCAGCCGTAGCCCCCCATGGAGCTGAGACACGGTTCACAAGAACACCGAGGGCAGCTATGGAAGGAAAAAGCCAGAGCCAAAGAGAACAAAATAACAGAGCACGGGCATAGCCTCTGCTGGCTGATGTCTCTCGAGTCCATCTCTCACAGCAGGTGCCCACCCCTGAACACCCCCCCTTGCCCAGAGAACCATCGTGACCTCAAATCTGAAAGGACCAAGCACATCAAGCAGGAAAGAATCCTCCTAAAATGTATCAAAGCCCACGTACATTGGCAAAAGATTACCAAGATTCAATAAAGACTCTCGAGCTAAATGGTTAAATACAAAAAAATTCACTATTTTTTGTTTGTTTGTTTTGCACTTCTTCCTTCTCTTGAAGTTGAAGACTCCCTGAGCAGACTCTCCAAGGACTTTTCAGGAGCCGGCGTCCATCAGCTGCCGACGTCGTCAGTGATCTACGGCGCTCGTTCCCAGAAGAACCAAGTCGTTGACAAAAGGAAGTAAGTCCCTCCTGTGTCATGTCTGCCACCATGGGACAAGCTTCTTTGTGTTCCAAACAGCAGGTGATGGGAAAAGGTAACCGTCTTCCTTACCTGTACAACGTGCCTGATTTTATATTTTCTCAGAGAGTCCAAAGCAAGTCTTCAATTCTGTCACATCTGCTCAGCCAGATCATCAAGAAGTGCTGTCAGACCTCGGTGTTAGCCCTACCAAGACGCAACTTGCTAGAACGCAGGCCCTTCTCGGCTCCTGCTCAAGGCAGTCCTGTCTGCACAAGTTCCAGTAAAGGTCATATTTAGGCGCACTCCTGATCGGGTGACCAGAGATCCTGAAGACGGCTTTCCAGCCACTGGGTTCCTCCATATGCAATGTTGACCATGAGCGGCAGAGCAATGACCTACAATGTCACTAATTCCAACGATGGGCCGTGACACTCTTGAGATCAATCATGTGGTGGCACCAGATGACCTCAGGGGCACGTGGCCCGAGCCCTCTGTTGGCAGGGATAATGTGATGATTCCTTTATCTTCTTGGGAATAATAGTGTCATACTGGTGCTGAACGACCACAATAGGCCTAAAATGCAGTAATTCTGTTCCCACATGGGGGCTCTTCCCAGGGAAACATTACACACTGGACAAGAAAACTTCTAGAATCCAGAAGTACGTGGTTCTTCTTGGACTCAATGCAGTAAACCATGGACAAAGTCCGGGACTGACTCTCACGGCTCCCCTCACCCCCGTCTCCACACGGGAGAGTCAACCTGGCTGCAGAAGCCACTTCCCAGCATCCACACTGCGCAGGCGGGCTGCAAGGACGGAATGCTGTGAGAACTCACAGCCGGCACGCAAACCGCGGGCATCTCACCAGGGGGAAAGGACAGGGCCATCAAAGGGACCTGGAGGTAGCTTATTGCATCCTATCGGTTCCTGATTCCTTCAAAACACAGGAAGCAAGGGGAAAATCCCATCTCCATAGAGCACTGTGGAAGGAGAAACAGACAGTGCCCCGGGGCCCCAATAAGCAGCAGGAAGGGGGTCAATGACCAGGGGAACCTGCGTCGATCACACACGGTCTGAATCGCGGGTCAGGAACCCAGACTACGGCCAGAATTTCACTGTTTGTCCTCGAAAGTGGATCTTCTAATGTATTCCCTGCACTCCCAACCGCTTTGTCATTGCGTTCCTTTCTTCCCGTCATATCCACGTGCGCACACACACACACACACACACACACACACCCCGGACTCCCTAACCTCAGCGACACTGCACTCTCCCTGTCCCACAACGGGAAGCCTCTTCTGCTGGGCATGCGACAGGAAGCAACACCCAAGACGTCTTGATGCGGGCATGAAAACTGGAAAGATCAGGTCCGTTTCCCCCCAACACGCCCGCCAGCCACACTCTTTCAGCACAAGTGAGGTTCCGGTGTCTCGAAGAGGGTCGGGCCTCTCGCAGTGCGGGTGCCTTTCCCCAAAACCGACACAGCTTTTCTAACAGCTAAACTTCAACTTTCAAGAGGTCGACTCGTTTTAATGGAAATTTTGTTTTGTTTTAAAGATTTTATTTATTTCCTGACAGACAGTGAGACAGAGAGATACATGAGCAGGGCAAGAGGGGGAGCAGCAGACTCTCACCGAGCAAGGAGCCCGAGGCAGGACTCCATCCCAGGACCCCAGGATCATGACCCGTGCCAAAGGCAGACGCTTAACCCACTGAGCCTCCCAGGCGCCCCTGGAAATTTCAATTTAGGCAAAAGCACAGGTGGAAATGACCGAGATCAGACGCATAACAACATGTGACTCAGAATATAGCCATTAAGGGTCTTTCTCATTTTTTAACGAAGCCGAGCCCCCTCCCGAGGCTGTTCACGTACTTCTGTTTTCATCTCCTGTCCTACTGCACGTGCAGGTCTAGGTCATCTGCTTGTCAGACACAGCGACCTGGTGCCCCAGCGGTCCAGGAGGAGAGGCCAGAGGCCAGGCAACGAGAAGAGGTCAAACACGGGAGCATCGGACACTCGCGGGATGGGGGGGTGGGAGGGAAAGCAGGAAAATGGTGAAGAGCGTCGGAAGGTGCAAACTCCCGGCCGTATGACGCGCAGGCTGGGGACAGGACGCAAGCACGGCCACAACAGGCAGCAGCATCACGTGCTGTATCCAGACGCTGCTGATAGGATTCACCCCAGACACTCTCAACACCAGAAAAAAGAAACTTGTAACTGTGGGGTGATGCATGACCATCCTTCATCACGGTGAGCATTCCACAGTACGGACAGAAATCATGACGTCGTGCGCCTGAAACACACACAACGCCATCAATTCTATTTCAGTCTGTAAAAAGAAGGGGCGCTGGGCGGCTCAGTGGGTTGAGATTCCAACTGCTGGTTTCAGCTCAGGTCCTGATCACGGCGGTGTGAGGTCGAGCCCCGCGTCGAGCTCTAGACTCAGCTGGGAGTCTGATGGATATCTGTCTCCCTCTCCCTCTGGCCCTCCTGCACTCTCTCAAAGCAATCTTTAAAAAATAAATTTTAAAAATAAAAATAAAAAACATCAACTACAGGATGGACCAACCATAACGGGCCCGGACCCTCTCTGTGGCACCCCCCACGAGCCAGGAAAGGCCTCTTCCCACGCAGGGAATCAGTTAGAACAAAAGACCCACCTTCCCGACCACCGCACCGCTGATACACACCAACAAAACCACTCTGATCACGCCCGTAATGGGCTGGTACCCCAAGGGGCCATACCTAGTTGATCAGGTCACAGCAAATTCTACGTGATCCCAGCAGCCCGCACACCAAATCCTTCCCCAACTGGCTTTTCCAAAGAAAATACGTATTTGCGCTTGCTGTGCACAATGGAGGTGAGAAGCTGAGAAGCTTCAACTCGCGGCCTTACACTTTGGTTACCCTGCCAGCGACTCCCGATTTGTTTTCACACCTCCAACAGTTCAGGCATCAAAACAAAAGCAACGTGAGTGCAGGAGAAAGAATGAGGCGGTCAGCTTCTCAATGACACGCCGCCTCCCGTTAATGAGGTCCGAGTTTTCTTCCTGCCACACAGCGAGCAAAGACGCACATGCCAACCGTCGGCCCCTGCGGGCTGGAGACGGGATTTATAGCAAGGTATAAAAGGCCAGTCTGTGGAAACTTGATAAATGGCCCAGAACCGCAGAGTGTAACTTGCACCGCAATGTACCACTGGCAACTGACCAGTAATTATCATACGTCACTACTGTGCAGAACAAAAAAGACACTGAAGGCACCATATTTGCCGTCAAGAACTTGGCAGTCTTGCTGGTGAGGAAAAAGAAAATACGCAACAGAAAGAGTTGACAAAGGGCCACCAGGACAAAAAACAAACAAAAAAAATACTAAGCTCACGATGGAAATCTCCTAATAAAAAAACAGATTTTTCAACACCAAATAAACGGTGCGATTATCAGCTGCGCAACAGTAAAGAATTAATACAACTTAAAGCATTCATACAGTACGAAGCAAATGGTCTGATGTCACGGATATCACAGAGACCCAGAGGAGACCCGGGAGCCTTCATCTGCTTCTGCATGGCCGTCAGTCAGAGCTCAAACACGGCACTTCTGCTCCTGGGGAGGTCTTTCTGTGGGAAGGATCCCCAGTTCCCCTTCCTGGTGGGGACAGTCCTGCAAGACAAGGTCCGCAACCTCCCCAGCACACAAGAATCACCTAGAAGGCACCCGTCTGTGCCCTGAACGTGGACCATCCGGGCCAAGGACACACGATGCCTGTCAGGGAGCAGCCTTGTTCATTACCACGTGGTGTGGCCCCATCGCTGGCCTCCACCCACTGGGTGCCAGGAGCACCCTCTCCCCTAGTCACTCTCCACAGCCCAGCATGCCTGCAGACACTGCCGGATGTTCCCTGGGGGCCCAAGGGTGCCCCCCCCACCCCCGTCCAGGTAGCTCTAAGACAGACCCAAAGAATTATCACAACAATATGTCCTAGGGATTCAACGGCCAAAGTACAAGCTTGTCCCCAAGCTGCTCCCACAATCCGGTTCTTTTCCAAGATGAAAAACAACCCTTCCTCGTGCTCTAAGGGAAACCAAGGCTGCGCGAGTGGGCTACAGGCAAGCAAACGGTTTCGTGCCACCCTGTGTGTCGAGAGACAAACAGGAAGTACGGAACAAACACGTGACCCTTGCAGGTTTCAGAGGAAAAAACTGAGACAGAAACCAAGGGCATCGGCGAAGTGGGGAGAAGGAAGACCACACCCTAATCCGTGACACGTCTGGCATGGAAAAAGAGCGTTGTAGATGTGGTTAAATGGAGGACCGTGGGACACATGGGGAGGCGAGCCTAGATGATCCAGGTGGCCCAGGGTCATTGACGAGGAGAACCTGTCCATGCCTCGGCGAGGGGGGATGTAACTGGAAAAACACAGAGACGCCGCTCTGCTCCGTGGCTCGGACGATGAAGACGCCACAGCCAGGGAACGCAGGTGGCCTCCAGAAGCCGGAGGGCCAAGGAAATGGACCTTCTCAAGGGCTTCTGGAAAAGCACGCGGGGCCTGTCCACATCTTCATCCTCACACAGTGAGAGTCCTATCAGGCTACTCACACCTCTCCGACTGTTAAGAGGGGACGTTTGTATCCTTTGAGCCACCAAGCCGGTGTTTATGTGTCACCACGGCAGCAAGAAACGACAACAGTCAGTTAGAAGCACATCCACCAGAAAACACGCATGACCTTCCCCGGAGGCTCTCTGCTGGAGGGACGCGTAACCCAGAACGCGGTGGCCCATGGATGGCTTGAGAAAAACCAGCCTCCACAGTCTCCCGCTCGACGCCGGCATGGTAATGATCATCCAGCACAGAAAGTCTGCAAACTCAGGAAAGTCAACAGTCGACAATTCCATGAGGGTCTAAGTCAGGGTTGTGGCTTCGGGGAGGCCCTAGAAGGAAGCCCAAGTCCGGCTGGATGGAATCCCATGAGCTCAGAGCTGGAAGGAACCGCACCGCACACCCTTGGAAAATCTAAGGTTCCTATGCTTCATCCCAAGAAAGGACTTGTGAACCCCACCCAGCACGGCGGCCCAACGGAGAGGTCAGCAGGAGCCACGTTCGCCAACCACAACTGTCTGCTTTGCTCGTCTTTACGGGACAAGAGGGAAGAACGCAAGACAAAGAGAAGGAAGAGGATTGCGGTTTACGCCCGGCTGGAAGCTGGCGCGGGAAGCGGCGGTGAACCCTTCTCCACTTGGCGTGCAGTCAGAGATGGGGGCATCTCTGGTTCACTCAGCTCTCCCGTCCTCCCAGCGCGAGCCCACGCCCCCATCCCGCGCTTCCCAGAGTGTCCACAAAACGTGTACGGAGAGAGTGCACGGGAGGTGCCGCAGCCTAGAGGGACCTCAAGAACCTGAAGGGAAAGGGGCCGGACATCAAGACCGCGGATCGCAGGATTCCACTTAAAGGGAGTGTCGGGAACACGGAAGCGCAGAGACAGAGATGCGAGGCAGCCAGAGGCTGGGGCTGAGACGGTGGGGATACGGGGAGTGACGGCGGACCGGGCCGGTGGGTTCTTCTGGGGAGATGGAGATGCAGTGGAGTCAGGAAGCGGCGCAGGGTCCCAACCTTGTCTATGCCAGGAAAGCCCTGACATGCACCCCCGACGGGAGTCAGCGCCACAGGATGCGAATTCCAGCTCCGTAAAGCTAGCATGTGAAGTGGAAGAAGAAAAAGCGGAGGAGGAGGAAGCAAAAGAAGAAGAAGAAAAAAAAAAAGGAGAAGAAACTAAGACATGAGCTCAGGATGACTGTTTAAAAGCTGTGAGCATCGCAGTGAGATGAGCCTACTTAAGCAGTCTGGAATCCAGTCCACGGCAGGTCCTGGGTCAAGATGCTCAGACAGTGAACTAAGGTCAGCCGCCAAAGGTGTGAAGCCGGGACCCGAGACAACCCAGGATGGACGGATTCAGGAGCATAGAAAGACCTGGGCTCGGGGAGCACGGACAGAAAGCTGCTGCCACAGAAAAAGACTCTGCAGGCACCTGAAGCTGCTTTCCAAAACAAAGCAAGAATCTTCCCCGACCACCACCATAAAAATTGTTTTACTCTAACACGACCATCGGCTGTGGTAGTGAACACCTACTGATAACATCTAGCTGCTCCAAATTAGTGACTTCTGATCAGACTCCGGAATGGGAAATTAAAAATACAATACACACCAAAAATAAAATAGGGTTATTGGTTTGGGGCTGGGGCTTTCAGTGAGAAGGAGCGGGATGTAGAAGGGCCAGATCTGGTTGCGCTGGGAGAGGAAACGCAGGTGAGGCTTGCTTCGCCCCAAGGTCCCAGGGGACAGCAGTACCGGGGGGCCTGGGCACAGTGCCTGGGTCCACGCCAGCCCCAGGTGGCTGGGTGCTGACCACAACACCGCGCCATGTCCTCAGAAGCTAAGAAGGCATCAGTCACATCCCCAAAGAGTCAGTAATGGCAGACCCTGCAGATAGACAAGGCTCTCAGGGCTGGCATTGAGGAGACAGGAGCACCCCAGCCCAGCAACCCTGAGTTTTTCTTCCTGTTAGTTACCTTGGACAGAAGGAGGTAAAAGCCAGGAGCCAAGAGGGAAACACGGATACCAACCACCACCCAGAAATGGAAAGCATGATGATTAAAACCGCAAGTGCTATTACAGGACAGGAACAGTCCAATAACTGGAACAAAGAACAATCCAGGAAGAACCAAAGTTTCTGAGGACGACCCCTGAGGCAGCGGCTGGCAGGGTGTGCGTGGTCTAACTCCGGCGGCTGGGAACTTGCTAGAAAGGCAGTGTCTCGGGCCCCATCCCCACCGACCGCGTCACAGGGTGTGCGGTGGGACCCGGCAATCCGTGTTCTCACGAGCTCTCCACCGGGTTCCACCACCCGGCGAAGTCTGAGAACCCCTTGTAGGGCGACAAAAATATTTACGGCGGTTTCATTCTCACGGGCCAAAGAAACGTCAGACCCCCAAATGCCCAGCAGCTGGCGAATGGATAAGGAGAACGGTGGTGCGTCCGCACCCCCTGAAGACTCCCACCGGACTGCCAGAAGGCACGAATTCGCGATACAGGCCACAACACCGGAGAACCTCCAAGTCATTAGGCCGAGTGGAACACATCAGGCAAAGTCACGGGCTCATACCATGTGGTTTCAGGGACATGAAGTTCTAGAAAACGCAAACAACCAGACGTAGTCACAGAAAGCTGACCCACGCGCCACCTGGGAGGCAGAGATCCCAGAAAGACGCTAAGAAATGGGGAAAGCCACAGACTTATTTGTTCCGCCACCTGTAAGGAGACACACAGGGAAGATGACCCAGCGGTGGGTCTGTGAAACCAGCACCACGAGCGCAATAACGAAGAAACCAGATTAAAGGTGCCGCGTACACAGGCCTCGTGGACTGCACTGCGGCTGCCTTGAATCCATCCGTAAGATGAAAGGGGGCAGATGCGGCCAAGGACGACAGGTCACCACCTGCACAGAAACGCGAGACTACGCGTTTGCGCGTGGACGGCCACACGTGCTCGGGGCGGCTCTTCCTGCCACGCTCACCAGTGCCTCCCGATCCCTCTGGGAGGAGAGGAGGCAGAAGCTGGAGTCTGCGGTGCCTGAATTCCTGGCAATCAGCACAGCACCATGTTTGGGGGCACAGGGAGCCTGAGCTCAGAACAGGCCAACAAACAAAAAACCCAGAAAAGGGATGTCAGGAGGAGATCTGCACCCTGGAAGGCGCCAAGGACTGCGGGCTGGGGAGGAAGAGGCTCCGCCGGGCACAGACCAGAGTGAAGGGGAAGCTGTGGCAGCCAGGTGCGAGACAGAAGACACCGGTGTGCAGGACGGACGCCCAGGCAGGGGACTCCAGGGCACATGGGCCGAAGGCAACGAGAAGGGGAGGGCGCTGGCACGGGGCGAGGGACGAGAGTCATGTCCGTGTCAGGGGAGCGACAGAACGTCCTCGAGAAACCAGCAGAAACCACGAGGCCCACAGGCAGTCCAGAAGTGCTTTCCATGACAGGGTGACTGCCGGAAGCAGCCCCTTCCCTTCGCGCAGGGAGAATTTTCAGAGCCCTCGGGCAGGGTCTCGATCTTGTCTCGGTTCTTAGGGAAACATGAAGGTGGAGTGTGAGTCCCAGATCCAAGCCAGAGGGTGGCTCCGGCTTCCTCCGTCCACACGGCGACATCCGTCTTTGTGAACACTTCTGAAGGGACTGAACGTCATTTCCCTCGAAACTTAACTCCCAGACTCTCGTTCATCCTTTCCCTTAAAAAAATCCCCATTTCCCCGGAGTGCACGGAGACTGAAAGACGCCTCTGCCCCTTCCATAAGCCTCGGGTACCTTTACTCCTTCAAAGTCCCCAAGACTTTAGTGAGGACACGTCTGAAATCCCCCCAGAGTCAAAGCCACGTTGGCAGGCTTTCTAGGCCTCCACACTCTCAGCTCTTGGGCTGGGGAACTCTTACCGGTTCAGGAGGACAACCTCCGGCTTGTAGGACATATGAGAGCACATCCGGCCTCTCCCCACCGGGGCACCTCGTCCCCACCGGTAACCACCAGAAGGGTCTCCGGACACTGCCCAGCGTCCCCGAGTAGCCAAACTGTCCCTGGTGGAGGAAGACGGAGCTAAGGGACGTCCAGGGCCAAGCTCGCACTTCCCCCAAAGCCTCACAGTCAATGCCATGAAACCAACAAGAGGGTCCTGCGGGAAGGAAGATGATGGGGTTCCGCCCTGTGGTCGTGGGCTGGGTTCACCCGGGGCCGAGCCCATCACCGGAGAGGTCCCCCGTCCCACGGGCCCTTTCTGAGCCAATTACGTCCCACACGGCAGTACCTGAGAAGCTGCCAAAATTCCATGAGCACCCTGACCGTGCGGAAGAGGGAACGGAGGCAGGACGCCTATGATCTCGCTCCCTTCCGCTTCTCCCTCCTCCGGGGAAGGGCAGGGAAGCCCACTAAATCCGGCCTCAGCACCCACCACCCGGTGAGCTCCACCTCGCACAGAAGTACTTGTTCTGAGAAAAGGGAAATCTGCAGAGACAGAAAGGAGATTCACTGGCTGCCGGGGGCTGGGAGGCAGGAGCCAGGATTGACGGCAAATGGACACGAATGACCGTATTGAGGAATGAAAATCGATTATGACGATAGCTGCACGACTCCGTAAATTTACTAAAAATCATTGAGTCGTACGCTTAAAATGGGTGCTTTTTATGGTATGTAATTTATACCTCAATAAAGTGGTTTCAGAAAATCAACTTGATAAGTCAGATTTAGAGTTCCGTATTAAATTAAACCCCACCGCAAGCGGGCATCTGCGACAAATTCAAAGGCAAAGCAAACACCGGAGGCCGACCCAAGCCAAACAGAGTAACCATAGCTCGCGGCAACCCACCTGAGTCTACAATGTGTCCAACTCAATCCCGTGAACTAAATAACCCAGTGGTGTGAACGGAGAAATTCCACGCCACCAGACGTCAGGGCCATCGGAAACCCACACCAAAAAACACACTTGTCCAAAGACAGAACATTCACTGAAAAAGCAAGCATGACAGGAAACAGGCGAGGCTGAACATGGGCTCTGAGATAGCCAGTCTCCCCCAAACTTCCCCGAAGGCAAACGTCAGGCCAAAAAAATGGGACCCCTCGCCTGTCCCTGCATTGCGCCACGCACGGAACACAGAGGCCACGAAGAAAATCAAAATACACAAAGGACAGCTTATTCTGTGTGCCATTTTATAGTCAAACAAGAACTGGGAAATAAAAACACACAGCCTCATTTCAAGTAACTTTCCGGAAAACATGTCCAGGATAATTTAAAAAAAAAAAAAAATTACAAAACGAAACTAGGAACTATTACACGAATGTTCACTGTGCTGCCGGAGATAAAAATGAAATATTTCCATGAGCTAATCTTATTCTATATTTAGTTTGAGTATACGAATGTAATTAACCAAGGTTATAGAATTTTGCTAACATCAAATTTCCAATTACAAAGCTTCACATACAACTATTTGAACCACAATTGATTTTTTTTTATTTCTATGGAAAAATGAAGATAGCTAATTTTAAGAGCCCAATCTTCCTAAGGAAAAGGAACTGCCTCCTCTGATACAAATTATGTAAACGGTACTTCAACAAAGCTATAAAGTAATTTGTTTCTAGATTCTCTTTCAAAGATTAGCATACTCAAAAATTTCACGTTCCGATAGCTTCCAGCACTGGCCTGGTTTCACGGCACTCCTGCTTTAAACACCTACGTACGCCTCCCATTCTCAGAAATTATACACAGACATCTGCACGTTGACTACTCCCTAAGGGACGCATTTAGGGAATAGATTCGACTTTTGTGCGGGCTTCTAAGAAGTGTCTCCTTTTAGGGCTATTTTCCAAGACACATCGCTGGGTAATTTTGGCAGGCAAATAATCAAATGAATAATTATTAGTGTTTCACCCAAAAGCAAAAATAGAAGAGGATCCCGGTTCAGGACTGAAGTGATTCACAGGTGTCTGCCTGACCGAGTTGCAATATGAGGTCATGATCTGGACCCAGCCAGAGGCATTTGGCTGAAAGGACATGACCTGCTGTAACTTCTCTTCCTTCTTAAAGGGGCAGGGGAGGGGCAGATCAAGTGCACTCCCAGAGATGCAAATTCTAACTCATCCACTACTGAAACCCACACATATTGATCTCTGGAAAGGAGAGACAAAGGTTCATGACATGACAATTAAAAAAATATATATTCTTCCAGTTTCTCCTCTTTACAGTAGCTGTCTTGTATTGCCATAAAGGAAACCAATTTTTCTTTTCAAGTAGGAGATAAATATTTCCATTCACCAACAGACAAATGAATGTCTGTTTACCTCCTGACGCGTTAATGACGTTTGGCACTAGGTGTCCTGTGGGCACCGGAAGGGAACGACGATTGTTCACCTACAGGCCTCTGAATTCACTTGCAAATCTCTGGGCTTTGTTTTACGTACAACGTTACACTGCAAATTCAATACTCACAAAGGGAAAAATTGATGTGAACACTGAAAAAATGACAGAGAAAAACCGAAGCTAACCGATCAATCATTTCAAGTTAAACAAACAAACAGACTGCCGTGGAAATCCTGGAAAGACCCGCAGCGGACACTGAGTCTCACGAAAACCAAACCTTGAGCCATTCTCAGCAGATGAGCTCAGACAAAAGACCTCCCATTTGTGGAGGTCAGTACCCATCCGCACCTCCGCAGACCACAGTGTGGTCTGAATCATGGATTTCATTTTTCTATTTATTTGCTCTCTGGAATACCAGTAACAAATAGAGCACAGACTGAGTTTTCTCTTTATTCTATTTATTTACCTCTAAGTGGGTTCCCCATCCAGGGTGGAACCCCGCGAGGGGCTTTAAGCCCACCACCTGGAGACTGAGACCAACAGTAGGGCTTAACTGACCGAGCCCCCCCAGACGTCCTGAGTAATCCTCTCTTAAAACAAAACAGAAAAACTCTACTGTGAAATCGTTTTGTTTTCTTTTGTTTTTAATGTATTTAAAAGCATCCATGACTACTGAAACAGGTCTACGGAAAAAGACCCAACAAATGAACAGCCAGACTTAAGTAAGGCAAAGACGTCCACACCCGTCCCGTTCGCGCACCCTCTCCCGCTGCTTGTCTTGTGAACTCTGAATCGCTTCCACCAGTCTGTTCCTCAGGAGCCCTGAGGGCAACCATCAATGAAAGCGGCTGATTTATGAACAGAATTAAGTGATTATGAAAACACTGCCGTGTCACGAAAGGCGTGACAAGCACAGCAGCGTTCCAAAACCTCATCACGCACCTGCAACACAGCGACTGGCCTCAGCTTCTGCACCGCCAGTACTTTTTCCGCTTTTCAAACTCACAAAACCCAGTAGATCAGCATGCACAGACACACGCAGGCACTGGCAGCTGAAGCCAGGGGAAAGGGGAGCACATCCCTGTCCCACGTGCATTCCCAGATTTCAAAACTGCCCCCCTCTTCCTGCTACCTCCAGGGACCCATTCGGTGACGTCTGAACGTCTTTTCATTGCATACCCTCATCAGTGAAGAAGTTTCGAGCCCGTGCCCCCAACCCAGGTCATTTATTTACTAACTAAACACAACCCTCGACAAACATTACAGGCATTTTTCACAAACCACAAAAACAGAATGAGACACAGAGTAGGCGGACAGTTTGCCTTTCTTCCCTCGCTCTAATAAATCTCGCTGTGCTCCTGCAAGAGGACACGGTATGGCCCTGGGAGACCAGTCTGGGAATTAAAACCTGACACCGGGCACCTCTGGTTCCCCCTGCCCAAGCCCCAAATGCGGAGTCTATCGGTTTAAAGGAAATGTACTGAGAAGGCCATGAAATTTATCCGAGAGTCCCATGAAATTTATAAGGCAACTCTAATTTCCAAGGGCCTCCTGCCTTGTTCTCATCTGGTCTACAATAATTTCTGCCATGCCCTGGACACGTTGAGATCATTAATTCTTATTTTCACCCACTTCTGAGCTGGGTACACCTAGTACATTGCTTCTTCTGGTGAGACTTTTTAAAGCATTTCAGCATCCCTGGAAACGGTTGAAACCGGCAAAGGGTCACCCGTGCATTCTTAGAAATACAAATCTAATGCGATATCTTTTTCATAACCGAGTTAAAAGTTAAACCAAACCATGTCTCCCAGACTGATCTGCCAGGGCCAGGAAGTGGCAATCACTGCTCGCAAGTCGGTAATTGTGAATACTTGAATTTTACCAACCCAGGGCTGGGACTGAAGCGGGGTGGGACGCTACGTGACTGACAAGGGCTGTGCTGGAAAGAGAACCTCCGACAGGGACCCACGTTTAATCCGTTCCCCAAATGAACCAAATGGTAGAGACCTCAAATTTCAGCTCAGCTGTTTTTATCAAACACAACCTACAACCCCACAACCACCTGGAACTTTTATTAGTATTATTATCATCATCATTATTTTGCAGCCACACAGAACTTTACAGATGGCAGGCATGAGGCGTGTCTGCTGGTGCAACCGACTGACACGCGGTCGGTGACAGACCGCTGCTCTGCTCCCCCATTTCTCATCTTCAAACCGATGTCAGAACCACAAGGATAACTGGAACACAGAAGCTGACCTTGTCTGAATCGTTCTCCCGGCCAGGATGACTTACACGGTCTCACTGTATTAAAGCATTCGTTATTTCTGACCTAAGAACAAAAACGGCACCACGGACAGGAAGCTTCCTTGGGTCGTCCCCTCCACCTTTGGGATCTCCGAACTCAGCATCGGCTCCCGTACCAGGGCCCTGAGGCCCGATGAGGACGCGCAAGGAGGCTGATCCCAGGAAGGAGTCACGCTCTGAAAAGGGAACAGTGCCCTCCCCAGCGCACTCCAACATGGGTGCCGGCGGGGACCTCGTTCTCAGTGGACTTCAGCAAAGTTTTCGGTTTCTTAGAAAGTGGGAAGGTCTGCATTCTGCAGGGGGCTGGTGACAAGCATTCCAGAAAGTGCACAGGCTCTGTGCTGGCTAGTTAGGGTCACAGGTTCTAGGTTCTGGGGAAGCAAGTGAAGAAAACTCTCCTTTTCTTTTAAGCCTCCAGGCAACATCCACCCAGGTAGGGGAAGTAAAAAAACAAAAACCAGAACGTCCGAGGAATTCAGAAAATGCTGTCCCAAGAGTAAACACTGGGACGTGTTCGCCTACCACGCAGGCTCTCTTGAGCCCGGGAAACTCCGGTACTCATAGAAATGATCATGAGGCCCTGAACACCCGGAAATACCTTCGGAATTGCTCAACTGTGTGTGTTTTGTGTTTGCGTTTAAGCACAACATGCAACGAATCAACGGATCAAGTCACATATCGCATTATTGCCCTATTCTAACAGTGGGTCAAGTGGCGGTCCACGCATGCGGTAAAAATAACCACCAGTTTCCCTAAATTTTTCACTGGCCAAAAAAGCCGACCCCACAATTAAGCAGCATCCCCTTTGGAAATGAAAATCCTCAAGTAAGAGAGCGGAAAAGCCTTGAGATTCGCTCACCTACCCTCTGACTCGGGCAGACGCACCCAGATTTTCAACGACCGCACACAAGCTGGGGGCCACCCAGGGTGGCACCACGGTAGCAAAAAGCCAAAACACCAAGTCAATTCTTCTAGAAAAGATGCCATTTCCTAGGAGATCACAAAAAGTGAAATGATGGTCCCAAGTAAAATGCAGGCCAACAATTAGATGGAAACACAGACCCAGGAATTCACTTTTCCCTCCAACAAAGTAACGCAAACACAAGTTCATACCTTTCGTTGGTGGTATCGCCCCACCGGGAAGACTGTGATACGCGTACGTGTGGGTCCTGTTTTTGAAACCAAAGACAGGACTTCACAACCTGATACATCTCACGTTGTAAATGTCTCTCAGGGAGTACCGCGGTAAGATTCGGGAAACATTTCTCTGCAAGTGCATCAGAAAACATCCCATTTCGACTCATTCGGCAGCGAGAATTACCCATAAAAAAGACCTCTTTCGCAGCCCCAACAGGACACCTGACCTTTCTCCACGGCTCCTTACAAAGTCTATTAAGAAGAGGAAGGTTTTCTTCTCCTTCCTTCCGACAACATCCACAGTGCAAACCCTGCTATTCCGAGGCAAACACACAAGCTCAAGTGTGCAAGGGTCAAGTTCACGTGTCATCAGAGAGAAACACAGAGGAGGGTTTTGGGAGGGCGGAGGGGTTCCCCTAAAGGCGTGTGAGGCTGAGCTGAAATGCAATTATGAGAACCTGAAGGGCAGAGCTGACGGCGGGGGTGGGGGGGACACAGGGGGTGCCCATGGAGGAGGCCTTTGCGGTGATGGACTCGTTCTGGATCCCCATTTTGGTGCTGGTTACACAAATCTATGCGTGCGCACACTCACGAAACTGTACACTGGAAGAGATGACAGTGCATCTTCTCATACACTAATTTGGAAAATTATACCCACGCATGCATGTCTACGAACCGGCCCTGAAACTGAACTTAAGGGCGGTGGGGGGTGGGGAGATAAGGAAGGGAAGGCAGCAAGTTCGGGAGACCGACCTAACGGTCAGCACCGCACTTGCACACCCAATCCCCAACCTCAGCGTGGAGGAAGGCACCAGCATGCGGGGCTCCGAGCTTAACAGCCCTCCCTCCTTCCGAGGCCGAGAAAGGAATTCTGCTTTCTCTCTTTCAATGAGAAAATGAATGACAGAGAAAGACACTGATCTGCCCAAAGACGCATCAGGGCACAGCAAGCTGCCCACAAAACCACCTTCCCCCACAGCCGCGTCATCTGCCCCAGGGCCACCAGGAGCCCAAGAAGGACCCCCTCACATGACCGAAAGTAAGACCGAGCCGGCATGTGACACATCGATACAACGAAGAGGGGCAAGTCGAAGAACAGCTTTCCAGGCGCACTGGCATCTGCGGACTCTGAACTACTTGGGTTGAGGGGGAGGTCAGCAACGAACAGCCGACCCCCCAACACCTGTTGTCCTTGTTTCTATTCCCTCCCCCAAGCCCCTTCACGCCTGCGCTTGCCCGCGCTTGCTGCGAGACCAGAAACGTCCTTTCCTCACCAGGGATGTGACGTGACTTACGTCCTAACAGCTTCCCGAAAAGCACGGGTGTCCCAGGAGAACACAGAACTTGACACAGAGCTTTGGCTCGGCACCCACCTCCCCCCAGCCTCTGTCCCACACCTGGTCGTATATATAGTGTTGAATTCAGGGTTGGTTCCCTCCCCCCCGCAACCCCCACCCCGGGCAGCCCTGGCATTTGGCTCCAGATCATTCTTTGCAGTGGGGACTGTCCTGTGCAATGCAGGCTATCTGGCAGCATCCACAGACCCCCAGGATGCCAGGAGCACCACCGTTCCCCTCCCCCATGCTGGGACCCCGGACAACGTTTCTAGATGTTTCCTTGAAGGTAGTGGGCAAAAACGCCCCCACTGAGAACGTTTAGCCGACCGCCAGATTCTGGAGTTTACTACTCCAAGCGCAACTGCCATAAACCACCATCTTCCTTGTCCTCGACTCTGAAGACGTCCCCTTTGTTTGGAAGCCAGCGCCAGCCCCATCTCCAGCTCCAGTGCCCCCTGCCACGGCACCCAGTTTCTCAGCAAGATTGAAACCTCTTCGCCAGCGTCTTCCCTTTCCATGTGCCCAATTTCTCTGGCTTTCAGCTCACGTCTATAGTCTTCGATCACGTGGCAGGTTGTCCACAAGGATTTCAGAGCCACACGGGAGCAAACATGCCCAGAGGGCACAGGACCATCTTTAGTCAAGTTCCCTGCACCCGGGTCCAGAAGCCACCCGGGGAGCGAATTCCTTAGTGACAGGGCTTTTCCCTTGAGGTCTGCAATGCGTTTTCTCAGACCCTCTCGACCGAGTAAACATGTTGACTTGGCAAGGCCATTCCCACATCCAGCTCTTATTCTGGCTTTGCTGGGTCTCACTGTGCCAATCTGGCCAACGCAGTCGGTGTGGTCAGGTCCCGTGGAAAGGATGAGGAGGGGGAGGGCCACGGAGGGCCAGACCCCGGGGGAAGCTCACGTCCCAGTCTCTGCTCAGGAGGCCCTTTACTGCCTCCATCCTCAAAACAGTTGCGGGGGAGGGGATTATCATTCCAAGTTTAAAAACAAGAAGTGTTTACAAAATGACTTTAGTCTTGCTTCCTGATGGAAACTATTTTTTCAATGTTTTTAAGAGTGAAAAATTATCTTATTGGATGTAGCACATTATTGCGGGGGGCACAAATGCAAGGTATCAGGAAACCACAGCTGAGACAGCATCATGTTGGACACAGAGACTCTGTGACTGTCACCTAGGCCGGGAGCTAGACCTGGCAGAGCCACGGGCGCAGGGCCGGGAAATCGGGGCGGCTTTTCCGGGCCCAGCCTCCCTTGGCAGAGGCCCCTCTCCCTTCTCTGGAAAATAATGGGGGAGAACTTTGATATTTAATAAATACTTGCAGCCAAACGCTGACCGTCACAGCAGAGCCCTGAGGAAGCACCAGTGAGTGAGGACAGAGGGCAGAAAGGTCATCTGAAGTCACCACTCGGATACCCACCAAATTGAGTCCCCCCCCCCAAACTGGGTCCCAACCCTCATTTACAAATAAAATTTCTAACCCATTACTGTAAAAAATACAAAGAACTGTGAAAAGGACACATCAACTAAATAGTAAAAAGAACACCCTGACTCAGGAACCGGAGTCCAGGAAACAGCTATAGCACTCAGCCATTAAAAAAATATATATATATACTTTGAGGATTGTGGAAGCTCACTTTGTTGGAAAGATTTCCTATCAGCCTTTTTAATTTGGAAGATTCTGACCTCAAGACTCAAGACTCAAACTTCACGGGGGCGGGGGTGCTGACAGCCCCGCGGCATCCACGGTAAGCGAAGGTTACAATACATACGGCAGGGCCTCGCCTGCCCTCACCCACACATGGCCTCCCCAAGACTAACAGCGTGGGCTCCCCAAGCCCAGGAGATGCTTACCACACTCTCCTTAGGTCGGCATCTTGGGGACTGGCCAACAGCTATGTCTTTTTTCCAAAGGGGAAACCCATACAGAGATTCCAACCCCACTCCCCCAGGGCTACTGGCTCAGGGAGGGCCTCTGGCCCGGAGTCCTGGTTTTCTAATTCAAAACTGATCCAAAGCACCCCAATCCAAAACCACAGCTCTCAACTGCAAGTTAAGAATCATTCACTTGGGCGCCTGGGTGGCTCAGTGGGTTAAGCCGCTGCCTTCGGCTCAGGTCATGATCTCAGGGTCCTGGGATCAAGTCCCGCATCGGGCTCTCTGCTCAGCAGGGAGCCTGCTTCCTCCTCTCTCTCTCTCTGCCTGCCTCTCTGCCTACTTGTAATCTCCGTCTGTCAAATAAAATAAATAAAATCTTTAAAAAAAAAAAAAAAAGAATCATTCACTTGAGGCGGGCTGGCTCCGTCAGTAGAGCCCGCGACTTTTGATCTCAGAGTCGTGAGTTCAAGCCCCACATCCAGGCCTGAACATTGGAGCCTACATAAGAGGAAGGAAAAAAAAAAAAAGGAACCCATTCGCTGAAATCACTTTCCTGGGTCAATCACCTGCGGAAATGGGTCCTTTTTGTTTTTGCTAAGTTTACCTGTGAATTAATTCAAACTTGTATATCTTCTCCTCTCCCCCCACAAAAGTACAGTAATTATTAAGATTTCGTTGCAGTAACTACAGAGCTGTACCCTCTCACCTAACTTTCCGTGTGGACTGCGCTAATTAATACTGTGGCCACTAAGTACGTAAATTACGGCTTCAGAAACTGAAAGTACCGTTAATTTTACAGAGTTTTAATTAACTTGAATCTCCATGTTCACATGTGGCCGGTGGTTACCCTACCGGACAACGAAGTTATGAAAGCCATTTCTCCACCGTGGTCAAATCCTCTTGATTCCGTGCAGCTATGTCTGTAGCTGTTCACGGATTTCACTGCAGATCCCCGTTTGTGAATGTGTGTATGTCATCTGGAGAGCTTTAGCTGTCCAAACGTGAAAACTCATGCCAGGCAGACATAAAAACAGGAACAGCCAGCGTAAGAGCTGGGCTTTGGGAATCAGACAATCCTCTCTCCGCCCTGCGTTCACAAGTCAGTGTTCTCTCCGCAGAATAAAAATAATAATCGCTACGCACGCAGCATTAAGTGCACGGCACTCAAAGAGCGTAAAGACAATTATTCGATTTGTGGAACAGCAAAACTAAAATGTACAGGCCGCTTTACCGTTTTAGGAAAACTTACACATTCTTTCTGTCCGCACCATACACAGTGAGGACCATGATTTCAATTCCCTTTTTTTAGTTTTACATACACAGAAATGATGCTCAAAAAAGCTACAGGCCTTCAAGGTCAGCAGGGCAGGCCCTTCACTGGTTTAGGCCAAATGGGGACAAAGGTTGGGTTTCCAGCCAAGCAGTAAGTGTCAAGACAAAGTTGGATTCAAGGGCTCTGTCCACCTCTTTGCAGAACCACTGGTCCCCCTCCCGACAGTGGGTTCCCTGAAACTCCTGATGCCTCGACCGGGTGAGGCGTCTAGAGCTCCCAGGGTGAAGGTCAGATTAAGACCAACCAGGACCTGGGAGCCGCTCCATCCCTACTCAGCCCATTAAAACATTCAAACACTCAGGAAGGGTGAGGAAATGTGGGTGTGGGTAACTGGCGGACTGATGAAGTCCTGCACACAAGCAAAAGGAAAAGCCAGCCCCAGAGGATCCAGCGAATACTACTTTGTCCCCAAGTGCACGCCGCCCAGTAAAATACCTAAAAATCTCGGGTTCTGTCCCCCAGGTGTGTGTTCACTTAAGGACTGGAATCCCCTTAAGGGCCGTTTTAATAAGTGGGTCAAATAATGAACTTCAACTTTTATCCCCGGATTAGTCATCGGGCTGGGTAGTTTTCTGCAGAATCTGCAGCCCATCTGAACCACTAGGATCCTCTAAAATAAAAGTGTCATCTTAATGTCTTCCTGTGCCATACTCAGCATTCCGGCCCCGCGCTCATCGCCTCTTCTCTAGGAATGACAAGTTGCAAACTTTTTATAAAATCGGGGAGAGCCGACTGCCACCCGGAAGCCGCCGCCGGGGACCTTCGCAGGGCTCTCCCCTCGCCCCGACCCCTCCCCCTCCCATCCGGAGTCCCGCCCCTCCCCTTCCAGGTTACACCGGGGACTGGGGCGGCGCGTCGGGAGAGAAAAACAGCCAGAAGTCGGGTCGAGCCCCATGGGACCGTGCCAACCAGAAGCGGCTGCCGGAGCAGCAGGCTGTGGGATTCTAGGTCTTTAGGGGTTCTGCCCCACGACATCCCCGACTAGGGGGAGTACGAGAAACCCGCCTCCGCCTCTAACTTTGTGGAATTTCCACCGCACTTGGCTCGGG
Organism: Mustela erminea; assembly: GCF_009829155.1. Taxonomy (NCBI): domain Eukaryota; kingdom Metazoa; phylum Chordata; class Mammalia; order Carnivora; family Mustelidae; genus Mustela; species Mustela erminea. The sequence goes on along the minus strand of NC_045635.1, from coordinate 6,157,632 downwards.
GAAGGCCAGGCCGTGCAGCGAGCCGGGGCCGAGGCCTGACCGCGCGCTCGGGCGGCGCACGTGAAGCCCAGGCCCTACCCCCGCGCGGGCGGGTCTCTAGCGACCCCAAACTGTCATACAGCAGGCGGGCACCCACACCCAAAGGCGCACCCCACGGCGCTCCCGGCATCGCCCCCCCCCCGCAGGGACGGTGCCCCCTGGGGAGCACAGCCCACGACACCGACCTGGGGGCACCCGTCCCCCGAGCCCTAGGAGCAACAGGTCTGCACCCTGTCCAGGCCAAGCTCGGCAGACCCCGCCTCGCCAGGGGCGCCCCCCACCCCCGCCCCGCGCGCGCGCGCGCACACACACACGCGCGCCCGCGCGCGCGCGGATGTCGCCCTCAGCCGGGTGCCCTCGCTCCGGCAGGGAGCCCCGGACTTCCTTGACAGTTTCCGCGTCTCGGAAACGGAGCAGCCGCCGGGCCGCGCCGCGCCGCCTCGCCCGCCCCTCACTCCGCCGCGCGCGGCCGCGCTGCCACCCGGTCCCGGGCGCCCGGGGATGAATGGGCGCCCCTCCCCCACGGGGGGATCCCGCGGCGGCGCAGGTCCGCCCCGCCGGCCCCAGAACCGGCAGACAAAGGGACCCCGGGGGCCGGGCCGGGCGCTCCCCCAAACTTACCGGCCGCCGCCCCCTCCCCACGCCGCCCCCCGCCCCCTCCCCCGGCGCGCCGGCACTTCGGGGAGCGGCCGCAGCGGGGTATTGTTCAGCCTGCAGGGAGCGCGCCGCACCCCGGCCCGAAGCCCGGGCGCACTTGGGGACCCGTCCCTCCAGAGCCGCGGCGGCCGCCCCGCGCCGCCCGCCCGCCGCCCCCCACCCCCGCCGGAGAAGTTTGCGCCCCCCGCCCCGCGCCCGGCCGCCGGAGCCCCGCGCACTCACCTCGCCGCCCGCAGCGCAACTTGTGGCGGCGCCGCCGCGCTCCGAGCCTCCCCGCCGCCGGCCGTCGCCGAGCCCGGGCCGTGCCGCGGCCGAGGAGGGCCCGGCGCCCCGGAGCAGCCGCGCGCCGCCCCCGGGCCGCCCCCGCCCCGCCGCCGCCGCGAGTCCCCGAGAGGCGCGGGCGCTGGAAAGCTTCGGGTGCCGAATGGCGGCCGAGGGCGCTGCGGCGGCGGCGGCGGCGGGGCGGGGGCGCTGGCGGCTCCTCGCTCCCGAGAGCGGAGAGTGGGGGGGGCTGGGGCGGGAGCGGCGGCGGCGGCGGCGGCGGGAGAGGGCGGGACGGCGGGAGGGACCGGCACGGGCAGTGACCTCCGGCTGGGGGGTGGGGGGGAGCGGCCGCCAGCGCGCCGACCCCGGCCGGGAGGACTTCCAGGGGGGCCGCCGCCGCCGCCGCCCGGGCCGGCCCCTCCCCAACGGCCGGGGTGGGGGGGGGGAAGCGCTCCCCGGCCCCCAACCCGTCCCCTCCCCCACGGCCGGGGGAGGGGAACCCGAGTCTACTTGGCCCCGCCCCTGCGCCCTGGGGGGGGCCCGCGTCCTAATCCTGCCCCTCCCCCACGGCCGGGGGAGGGGACGCTAGGCCTGCCCCTCCCCCCACGGCGAAGGAAGGGGTGAGAATCCGCACCCCCCACGGCTTCTGGGGAGGCCCGGAGTCCCAATCCAGCCCCTACCCTACCCCACGGTGGGGGAACCTGCGACCCTACTCAGCCCTTCACCCCGCGCTCTCCCCTGGCCCCCACCCTAGCGTGGGTGGGGGGAACTCGGACCTCTCCCTTTCCCCGTGGCCTCCAAGGGGGATGAAGTGAACGCGGGCCTACCCCCACGCAGTCCCATTCCCAAACTCTGCCTTTCCCCCCACTGCCAAGAGGGGACAGGAACCCGGGCCACCACCCCCGCGGTTTCCAGTGGGGGGAGGGGAACCCGAACCACAGCTAGAGTGTTACCCTCCTCCACCTCAAAAAAGAAGCTCCTCGGCGGCCCTAACAACCCCCTGCAAGCTGCCCGAGGGTGCATCTGTCTCAAAATGGGCTGCTCAGAGGACACCCCAAAGGCCTCTTCCTCCCCTCCCAAAAAAGTGGGGACTCAGGCGGAGCCTCGACCTTTGCAAAACACCTCCCGGAAAGAACCAGAATCGCTTGGGGAGAAAAACTCGGGCACACATAAGTAGAGGCCAGGAGCTCCTTAGAGGAGGGGTCTGGGCCTCTGGAGTTGGGGGTACCTGGGCCCTCGGGCCTCTCCACGCCCGACCCCCCCACTCCACCCACAGGCTTTGCAAAGGGTTTTATGTTGCAATGGCTTATTTGGCTTGGCCCTGGCGCACCAAAGTCCCCGGAGCTTCGTCCTCCTCCCCAGTTTGGAGACCCCGGCCCACCACTCGCGGTCTTAATTCAATTAAACAGACACCGCGCCCACCACCCTGCACTTCAGGGTATGCTTTGTTGAATATTTTAAGATAACTTTGCCCCTCCCTTTGGTGTATAATGAGCTTTGCGCGCAGAGCCCAGTTACACTCAGCATTTTAAACTGTAACCTCACTTGCTCCTTCCTGGGACACTAGACCATTTGTTGTTCAGGTTGTTGGGGGGGGGGGGGGCCCGAGGTGAGTTTTTAAGGGGCTGGTCCTCCCTCAAAAAGGCGGACCTAAAAATATTGCAGTAAAACGTCAATGATGTAAAAACGACTGTTGCTACACCATTATTAGAGCACATCAATAAAAAATACACACTTACACTGTCTCCATAATTGTGAATCAGCAGAATAGATTGTGTCTTAATATGTATCAGTTGCCATTCAAGGGTCCCCAAAAGGACGTGGGGGGGCCTTCCCTTGAGCCTGCCCTTCGTTGCTCCCCGGCTCCCTGGGCTTGTGCGGACTGATGCTGAGGTATTACATGCAATCGAAAAACCGAGGGTGCAATCGAGAGCCCGAGCGAGCTCATGATGCAACCCTGCCCCGGTTACACGTGCTTCCCCTCCCCCACCGCCTGCTGGTGGGAGCGCTGCGTTTTTTCCGCCTGTAGGGTCACATTGTGGTTGATTGATTCTCCTTTCGCCTTGCTCAGTCATTCAGATTTGGAAAGTAAATAACAAGTTGACATCATTACAGCTCTCGGCTTTACGGGGACGCGGCCCTCGGCTACCGCACACTCTCGAGTAGCCGCGCAGCCGAACTGGCCCTCTGCCTCGCCGGCCCTGCCTGTCGTTAGCTGCTTGGAAATGCCTAGCTGAACTTGCGGGAAAGGCCTCTTTGTATGTTTTGATTACTTGGCAGGTGCCAATCATTTAAAGTATAGGAAAGTGGTGGAAATCCTCACTCCAAACTAGGATGGCTGTGACCAATTTTTACAGCTGGTCTTCGGTAACGAACATTGCAAGGGAGCTCAGAATCCATCCTGTCTCTTTGGTAACGTCCCTACAATCCCGAAGGTCTTCTTGCAAATCAGGAACAGAGCTTATCCTAGGAACCCTAAGGGACTTTGTAAGACCCCAGACAGGAAAGTAGACCGCCTACGTTTATCGTGATTTCGCTGAAATTCCTCTTTCGGGAATGCTAGGTGGCTGGTAGGGAGGGGGTAAATGAGACTGTTTTATCGCATGTGTTTTGCAGATTTCTCAAACGTGTGTCCTATAAGGTGGGAGAAAACAAGGAAAACAGGAAATAAAGCAGAGCAGGAAAGGAGCACTGTGAAAGGAGTGAAGGTTAATATGGAGAGTGAGCAGCAATGATTTCCGCCCCTATCCAAGGCACCAGCTCTATATGCCAAACAATTATTTTTTGGTTGCTGACTGGAGGGACTTGAAAAGAGTCTGCTTGCAGTGAGGGCTATCAGTATTTCCCCCCAAATAGTAGCCAAATTTTTAATTAAAAGGCAGAAGGAACCCACGCAAATATACTCAACTAATTTGAGGAAAGGAGCAAAGGCATTTTAATGCCTTTTAACAAATGGTTCTCAAAAAACTGGACCTCCATATGCAAAAAATAAGAATCTAGCTATACACCTTATGCTTTTCATAAAAACTGACTCAAAATGAATCATAGGTCTAAAGGTAAAAGGCAAAACTATAAAACTTCTAGAAGGTAACACAGGAGAAAATCTAAATGACCTCAGGTTTAGCAGTGAGTTTTTAGATAGAACACCCAAAGCATGATCCATTAAAGAAAAAAAAAAATGTTAAGTTGAACTTCATCAAAATTAAAAACACCTGATCTGCAAAAGCCACTATTAGGAGAATGAAAAGAAGCCACAGACTAGGAGAAAATATTTGCAAAATCCATATCTGATAAAGGATTGTGTCCAAAATATACAAAGAACTTTTAAAACTCAATAAGAAAACAACCATATTTTAAAATGGGCAAAAGATCTAGAAATAGCTCACCAAAGAGATATACAAGCGGCAAAGAAGCATATGAAAATATGCTGAACATCATCTATCACTAGGAAATTGCACATTAGAACAAAATACACACGGCACCTGGCTGGCTCCCTGGGAGGAGTGTGTGACTCTTGATCTCAGGGTTATGAGTTTGAGCCCCCACATTGGGCATGGAGATTACTTAAATAAATAACCTTTAAAAAATAAATAAAACAAAACACCATCTCACACCTATTAAAATGGCCCCTCTCCCCCCCCCACCTCAGCCCCCCCACCAAATGCTACCAGGATACCCAGCAACAGGAACTTTCATACCTAGCCCATGGAATACAAAATCGTATGGCCACTTAGGAAGACAGCATTTTCCAAATGCTAGACCTACTCTTAACCATATAACCCAGCAATTGTGCTCCTAGATATTTACCCAACTAAGCTGAAAACATGTCTACACAAAACCCACACGGTCATGTTTATCGTAGCTTTACTCAAAATGGCCAAACACAGAAAGCCGCCAAGTTGTGCCCCTCAGTAGGTGAATGGAGAAAATGTGGCCCTTCCATACGACAGAATATCATTGAGCCATGAAAAGAAATGAGCTCTCAAGCCCTGAAAAGACAGGGAAGAACTTTAAATGCATAAAATCACTAAGGGGAAAAGGCTAATCTGAAAAGCCTATCTGCTACATGCTTCCAACCCTGTTTTACTCTAGAAAGGGCCCAAATAAAAAGTTCGGTGGAAGCCACGAGTTGTGAACAGGAGAGACAAGTGATGGACAGAGGAAGCATCGGGCATTTTCAGGGCAATGACATTATTCCAAATGGTCCTGTAACAGCGGATGCAGACTTTTTTTATTGTCCAAACACTTGGAACTGCACACACAGCAGTGAACTCTAACCTAAACTCTGGATTTTATCGGTATTGATTCATTAATTGTAACACATGCACCACACTTAGGAAAGATGTTAGCACTGGAAACTGGAAATTATCTGTGAAAGGCAGATAATTCTGTACTATATGCTAAATTGTTTTCTAGATTTAAAACTGTTCTTTTTTAAAAAAAAAAAAAAAGCCCATTCTTTTGGGGCAAAAAAAGGAGTAGGAAGAGGTATCAAACTTCTCATGAGATTTACTGTCCGGTTTTCAATGACTCCACTATCTAATTTCCCCTGGGCTCATCTGACCTTCAGAGATTCCAAACACGAAGGCCGGTATTTGTTTCCATGAGTGGCCTACTCAGGGAGCCCTGCGATTCCCCAGGCTGACTGGCTGGTGTGGGCAAGGATCCTTCTTTGACGTTCCCAGAGCACGTCTCAGCTTTCGGTGAGTGCCCACTGGGATCTTTCCTTATGAACCGAGCAGAGGGCCTGTGTGTCTTCCCACTTCACTCTGTGGACATCAAGCCTTTCTTTGCTCCAGGGCTTTGCCTCCAATCTTCCTTAGAGAGACTGGAAACAGACTGTGCAAGGAGCTGGAGGTAGCTGGCGGTTGCCCATGAGATGTTACTTGGAGAATTAAACACGACAGGACGAAGAGGTCCTCACGTGCCATGGTTGTGAGGACAGCCCCCTCGGTTCTCCTCGACCTGGATCGACACCAGTGCTTTTGTTAATGCGATGATAAGTGACTGATCATATGGTAATATGACGATGATAGGATATTGTGCCCTCTACCCTCCCCTCAAAATCATAAAAGGAAGCCGTAGGCCCCAGTCCCTTGGAATGTGACTATATTTGGAGACACAGCCTTCAAAGTGGTAAATTCATTAAATGCAGTCATTAGGGTAGGCTGTTATCCACCATGACTGGTGTCCTTATAAGAAAAGTTGTTATGCCATAGACACGCACAGAAGAAGGACAATGTGAGGACGTCGAGGAGAGAGACCCCAGGAGAAATCACCCCAGCCGACACCTTGGTATTGAACTTCCAGCATCCCAGGATTGTGAGAAAATAAAATTCTATTTAAACTACCCAGGCCGTGGTGCTTTCTTGTGCCGGCTAGAGCAGACGAATGCATGTGAGTCGTTGCTTTCTTGCTCGCTTTCTTTCTTTCCATTTGGAATGTCACATTCAGTTCACATCATTTGAGTTCTGAGAACAATTGCATTTGGTATGGAGTATTTCTGCAGGGTACCAGATCTGACCCTCCCAGCAATTTGGAGGGCAGGGATTTTTACCTCCAATAGTAAGAGGAGAGGACCGACCCTGAAGAATCAGGGCGGGGGGCGGTTGTAACCATTTCTATGCCTTAGACCTTAATTCAGTGACTCTTCTTTCTAAACGCAAAAAACACATAAAAGAATACACAGGATTCCAAAGAAACCCAATTATGTCAGAATATAGTTATCAAATATATTTTAGAATTCTCATATCGTAATACAAGTGCCTCCTTCTCAATCCTTCCAACAGCGAGCTCTAGAAGTAGCTCTAATAACTTCTGTCATTTCAAAATAGTGATACGTATCAACCAAATGTGCTTCAACTGTAACCTGCTCTAAAAATAGACTAGACTTCTCTCGTTGACAAATTGGCAACAAATTAAAAATACTGTTAATGCTCCCGTCATTCACCCGAGAGGAATATAGATATTCCGAGTTGTCTGAAACGCTGAATTTCAGTCAGTGATTAGGGATCCTGAAGCAGCAGAGTTTCTACCCGTGTATGTACATAGACCTCCTGAAAGCTCTCCGGGCAGTCTTCCTGCCCGGGGAGGAAGGGGAAGCCGGAATCCTTGCTCCTCTCTGACCCTGCCACCCGAGGACTCATTCATGCCGCTGTCCCCACCACGGACCCCCCTCATGGGACCTGGACTGTGAAATTAAGGTGAGGTGAGTTTAAGGGAACACCAAAACCATACTCAGGTTGATTGCTATTATAACGCCAATTCTAAAACTCACGATTAATGCAAAACAAACAAAACCAAAAAACCACAGCACCCTCCCTGATGAACAAAAATATCAAAAGATAAGACAGAGACGGGATCTGAACCCGGCAGGCCTGCGGTGCCGAGCCCTGGGAACGAGGGATCACAGATTAAACTCCCTACCTTAATGGAGCATCTCTTCTAGGACAGGAACGCGCCGACTATGGCTCCTATACCTGTGTCCGTACAACCCACAAGCTAAGGATACATTTTTAAAATCTTTTTTTGTATGATTTTATTCATTTATTTGGCAAATAAAGATGCGGCACAAGTAGGGAGGAGAGCAGGCAGACGGAGAGGGAGAAGCCAGCTCCCCGCGGAGCAGAAAGCCGGAGGCATGCTGGGCTCCAGTCTACGATGCTGGAGTCATGACCTGAGCCAAAGGCAGTCACTTAACCCGCTGAGCCACCCGGGTGCCCCTATGGATACATTTTTAAAAGACTGGGGGCGGGGGGCGGTGAGAATCAATAGAAGACTGATAGTTGGTGACATGTGAAAATTATCTGAAATTTGAATTTCAGTGCCCCTCAGTAAAGTTCCATTGCAACACAAAAATACCCACGAAAATACCTTTACTGCTTCTGGTGCATGACTGCAGAATCCGTGGCTGATACATATCGTACCTTATGGCCCACAAAACATATATAACATGTATTCTCTGGCAGGCTCCGGAAAGTTTGCCGACCCTTGTTTCTGAGAGACTTAGTGACTCAACGTTCTTCACGTAACTTGTTAACTTTTCCTACAAAATTTTTTTATCTTCATTAGGGTGCTTTTTTTTTTTTTCCCCCGAAAGTCTTTCAGATTAAGTTAAATTAAGAAGCACCTTCTTGGGGGGGGGGGCATCTGGGTGGCTCAGTTGGTTAAACATTGACTCTTGATTTTGGCTCAGGTCTTGATCTCAGGGTCATGGGTTCAAGCCTTGTGTTGGGGTCCACAAAAAAAAAAGGCACTTTTTCTCATATTTAAGAAAAAGGAGGAGGACAATGATGGTAGAAAAAAAGCACAGATTGTCTTTAGGAAGCAGACTCATCCTGTTGGTGGATGTTGATGGATTCTGGAAGAGCAAAAAGGCGTACAGCTAGGGCACAGCAACGTACTTGGGGAGAGGAAAGATCATCAGAAAGACAGCAAAATTAATCGCATCCTGATAGGCGCACACAATGGTGCGCAAAGGGAGCACCGAGACTATGGAAATCTACATTTTCCCCTACCTCACATAGTTTTCTCAGTTTTCTAAACATTTTCAAGATGACCTCACCCATCATCATCACAACCTATGAAATGGTGGGGGGAGATACAATTATGAAGATACCCGTTTTTCAGAGGTAGCAGGTTGAGTCTCAGGTTAGTAGGTGTACGGGTTTCCTATCACTGCTGCAGCAAATCAACACACGCCCAGTGGCTGCAAAGCAACGTTATTATCTGACCTTTCTGGAGGTGGGAACCACAGGGCTAACTAGTTTCAAGGTGCTGGCAGGGCTGGGGTTCTCCCGCAGGCCCTGGGGACATTCAATGGCCAGAGCCCACATTCCCTGGCATGGGACACACTTCGCATAATTCCCACCTGCTGTTCTCTTGCCTTCCTGTTCCAATTCCAAAATTTCCAGGGATTAGATTGGGCCAACTTCCATCAGCCATCATGATCTCTCCTTGGCAAGGTCCTTTTTTATCCCCCCCGCCAAGATTTTATTTATTTATTTGACAGAGAGAGAGACAGCGAAAGAGGGAACACAAGCAGGAACAGAGGGAGAAAGGGAAGCAGACTCTCCATTGAGCAGCGAGCCCAGCAGGGGGCTGGATCCCCAGGACCCTGGGATCATGACCAGAGCCAAAGGCAGTCGCTTCACCACCCGAGCCCCCCAGGCGCCCCACGCATGGTCTTTCTGACGCAAATTCTTGTTGCCTATCAGTCAGTGAATCATTTCACAGCCCGCCCACCCAGCAACCCGCAGAACACACGAACAGAACACACAGCCCAGACTGACTCCAAGTGCCCAGCACCGGCGAGAGTTCCAGTTCGGCCCAGATAACACCCAGCCCTCACGGCTACACAACAGCAGGAGATGATAATTCTCCAAAGGCGGCTCCTCCTCTTCTCGTCCTTTGGTAAGCATATTTCGTTCGTTATGAGAAGTGACGTGCTTTTTCTTCCTCTCCCTTTGTTTCCACGTGTGCCTTGGGTGTTTAAAACTGGCTGGAGAGAACAAGCAGAAGAGGCTGGTTTTATAAATAGTTGCCGCCCAAAGCTCGTCTCCCACAAAGCGAAGCACGAGGCCACACTGACAAAGAAAATCCAGCAGTTTCGAGAAAGGCACAGGTGAAGCCACACAGAGGAGGAACGTTTGCTTCCCCGCATCCCCCACCCCCGTACCCCCCTGCATTCCGCCCCCGCCTTTGTCACAAAGCCTTTTTGATGTTGTTTTTACAAAATGATCAGCCACCTGATAAGAGCAGACGTGTGTCAAACGCCTATAGGCCCCGGAAAGCCCATCCTCAACATAAACCCAAGAGAAAGGAAAACTTGGGTTCAGACAAAAAATCGGTACGCAAATAGCTTTCTCAGAGTTGCCAGAACCTGGAAATAACCCAGCTGTCCTTTGACAGAGGAAGGGATAAGAGAACTAGGTGTCTCCGTACAGCGAGGCGGTAATGAGCCCTAACGAGGACCCAGCTTCAGGCCCCTGCGTGGCCGACGCCAATCGCTAAGTGGAAGAACCAGTGTCTCAAAGCCCAGCTTTCTCCATGATTCCATTTACAGGATATGGCTTTCTAGAATGGCTTTCCGGAGAAAATGGTTTCCAGGGGTGGACATCAGGAGAGACATTGACTATAGAGGGCCAGGGGGGCAATCTGGGGAGAGGGGGCAGGAGCGGGTAACCAAGTTGTCCTAAGTCTTGATTTCGGTGCAGTTTACATCACAGTAAGTGTTGGTCCAAACTCATACAACTGTACTTGGAAGGGTAGACTTTATTGTATGTAAATTATGCCTCAATAAAATTAACCTCAAAAACAAAAAAAAAAAGAAAGAAAGGAAGGCAGGCAGGCAGGCAGACAGTCACCTTGGGTGGCTCAGTCAGTTAGGCGTCTGCCTTTGGCTCAGGTCATGATCTCAGGGTTGTGGGGTCAAGTCCCACATCTGGCTCTCTGCTCAGCATGGAGTCTGCTTCTCCCTCTGTTCCTCACCCTGCCCTGGAGCTCTCTTTCTCTCTCTGTTTCTCTATTTCAAGGGAATAAATAAAATATTAAAGAAAGAAAGGAAGGAAGGAAGGAAACCTAGAAGGTTGGAGGAAAACAGTGTATAACTGGGAGAAATGACACCCCAGGGCTGTTTTCTGCCGTGCCTGCCTGCGTAAAGGATGTCTTTTTGTTTGTTGTTCTTTTGACCACATCCCCGCCACGTGGTAAGACCAGAAATCTGTCAGGTAAAATTCTTAAAATGTCCCTAAGACAGTGAGGAAGGGAGAGATCATTTTAATGTGCTTTTGAGATGACAATGAGAATGAGTCACGTTTCCATAATCCCCCATACACCCCCACACACTCACGGAAGGCCACCCCAGCACGTGGCCGTCAGTCGCCCAGGTGGGGGCCTGACTTGACCAGACAGAGGTTTTCCCAGGAAGTCTGAGCAGTGGCTAAGAGCACAGACGTAAGGGATGCTTTCTGGAATGGGGGAACAAAAAGTATGCTCCCCAAAGGGTAGTTTGACTTTGCACAGCTCCCCTTGGATGACTAAAATAGCTTTTTGAAATGAGTCGATAATCCCAAGGTGGTTTGAATTTTTAGATATTAAACTTCTACCCAGAATGGTAAAAGTCTAAAATGGAAAGATTTCATATACGAGCTAAGAATATGAAATGATGGCCGCCCCTCCCCTAGCCTTCTGTAGTTTCATACAAGAAGGAGAAAGATAAGCGTTGTCAGCTATCACAAGAGCATGTATGGTTCTAGTTTTAAGATATCCTAATGTTTATCGGAACATTATGTGTGTGCTGAAATGTAAATAAAAACTTAAGAATGTCCAAAAACCTGGGGCACCTGGGTGGCTCAGTGGGTTAAGCATCTACCTTCGGCTCAGGTCATGGTCCCAGGGTCCTGGGTCCGAGTCCCGCATGGGGCTCCTTGCTCAGCAGAGAGTCTGCTTCTCTCTCTCTCCTTCTTCGCCTCCCCCTGCTCATGCTCTCGCACTGTCTCTGTCAAATAAATAAATAAAATCTTAAAAAAAAAAAAAATAGCTGACCCACATTCCTCAAAACTGTCATCGGAAACAAGGAAAGGAGACAGCCTCTCACAGCCCAGAGGAGCCTAAGTCTCGGTGAGTAAATGCAATGTGGTATCCTGGGTGGGACCTAGGACAGATAAAGGACACTCGGGGACACAGTGGGGACATCCAGCTTGAGTCTGGAGTCTGATCGGTAGCGTTGGAGCACGGCTGACCAGTGAGTTGTGACACGTGTACCGTGGGGCTTTGAGGTGTTCTCAGTAGGGGAGACTGGACGGCGGGTAAACAGAACTCCCAGCCCTAACTGTCTGAAACTCTAAAAGTAGTCTAAAATCTAAATGTTTGCTGAAACAAGTTAGAAAGCGTTCAGTTGACTTGGGAGAATTCGCTCTCAAGGTAAAACGTTTCTGGATCAACACATACACACAATTCCACGTGTAAGAAACTGAAAACGACGTCCCTCGAGAAGCGTTGCCAAGAGCGGAGAGTGGGTCTTGGGCAGGAACCAGGAAAGCGGGTCCCTGGGAGAGTGGGAGAGCCTCTCCTCACACAGGGGGCCTCAGCTCCCAGGCCCATGCTGTTCCAGTTCTGTCTCCTGTTTGCTCCTGGCTCCTTCACCTACTGTGTTTCCTGAGGGTCCGTTTCTCTCCCTCCTTGCTCCTGACCACTCAGGGCTCTCAAGCTTCTGTTGGATACAGGCCCCTCCCCTTCCCTCTCCATCTCTGCCTTTCCTGGGCCAACATGCTTGAGATCTTTTGTTCATTTGTTCGCACGGTCTTTTCTACTAACTCAAGTATGAGTGGAGGAGAAGAGGGTTTGGATGGAGAGATGGGAAAGGAAGACACCCATCATAGTCTCTTGATGAGACCAGTAAATAACTCTAACACTGTGTCTGGTTTCTAGGGCTGCCGCAAAGTACAAAGTACCACCAACTTGGGGGGCGGGGTGGATGGCACTTCAAACAACACAACTTCACTTTCTCACAGTTCTGGAGGCCAGAAGTCTGAAACCAAGATGTCAGGAGGAAGGCATTCCCATGGATGGTTCTGGGCAGAATCCTTCTTTACTTTTTTATTTTTAAATTAGGCTCCACACCCAGCATCAAGCCCAAGGTGGGGCTCAAACTCACAACCATGAGATCAAGACCAGAGCCGAGATCAAGAGTTGGAAACTCAAGCAACTGAGTCACCCAGGTGCCCCAAGAATCCTTCTTTACTTCTTCTAGCTACTGGTGGTGACCAGCAAACCCTGGTTATAATAATCTTATATAATCCCTAAGATTATACCTCTATCTTCACATGGACTTCTACTTCCTTGTGTGTGTGTGTGAGAGAGAGAGAGTGTGTGTGTGTGTCCAAATCTCTGTCTCTTTTTCCTAAAAGGACACCAGTCACTGGATTTAAGATTTTCCCTAAACTAAAGCCACCTTGCCTTAACTTGACTCCATCGGCAAAGACCCTCTTTCCAAATAGTCGCTTTCACAGGTACCAGGAGTTAGTTAGGATTTTTTAAAGGGGACACCATTCGGCCCATTAGAAGCACTAATCTAAACGTTGCTGTGGATGTGATTGAGGTCCCTAATCAGTTGACTTAAAGCAGGGGCAATCATCCTGGGGAATCTAGGTGGGCCTCATGCAATCAGGTAAGAGGCCTTCAGAGCAGGGCTGAGGTCTCCCTGAAAAAGAAGAAATTTCTCCTGGGACACAGCAATTTCAGTGAGTTTCTGAGAGAATTCCAGCCCACCCCTCCTAATTTCAGGCAATCCCAGCCCCAACCATGGCATAAGCCAGTTCCTTGGAATAAAGCTCTTAGCACATATCCTCTGTTAGTTTTTCTCAGGGTGAATCCTGACTGCTGTATCCAGATCCAAGAATTACCTCAAATTTGCCAGTTACAGACACACAGGATCGCAAGCCCTATAGCTGCTACGAACCAAGGAACGTGACTTCTTTACTTGCAACAGTAAATTGCATGAACGTGTATGCCTTGAATATAATCCAAAACATCGTGGGTGGAAATATCATTTATAAGAAGAACTGGAAAGGAATAATCTTCACCGCTAACCCGTGAACGTGGTCAGTCAACGAGATCCCGAGGGCCATGACTTACATTCCTGAGACCCTGGGCTCGGATCAGATGTAACCTTACATCTCAGAAATCAACTTAGCGTCTCGGTTCTGCCTCCACAGTAGTCGAGGTTTTCCCTACGGCTTTAACGTAAGTGACCGTTAGGACTGGTTGGCAGCAGTGGCCAAGAGCTGGAGCTTTCCCAAAGATGGGGAGTGCGGAGACCCCAAGAGTGAGAAGGACGGGGCGGGGGAGAAAGGTGATGGCGGGTGGGTAGAGCTGGACAGAAAGGGAGGGAAGGCGGACCCGAGAAGCCACAAGCTGCAGGATTCCATTTATACCGCAGATTAGTCTGCGACGCTCTGGGAACAAAGCCCCACAGACCCCGCCACTCAACCAGCGAGGATTCTGGGGATGCTGGAATTCAAAGTCACGGGGTCAGCCGGGCTGGTTCCTCTGGAGGCCTCCCTCCTTGGCGTGGAGACGCCTCCTCCTCCTCCCCGTGCCCTCACGGGGTCGTCTGTCCCCGCTCGTCTCTGTCTCTGGCTTAATCCCGCGTTCTCACGAGGACACCAGCCCTGTGGGACCGGGGCCCACCCTACGGACCCCATCGCACGTTAATCTCCGCATTAAAGAGCCTGCGTTCACACTCGGTCCCATCCTGGGGTGCTGAGAAGGAGGCCTTCCGTGGGTGACTCTCGGGGGGACACGATCCAGCCTGTCGAGACGGAATGCCCCAGAGATCCGGGCAGATCCGCAGAGACAGAAAGCAGATTAGTGCTGGCCGGGGCCGGGGCAGGAGGGGAGGTGGACTGACTGGCCCGGGCACCGGGTGTCCTTTGGAAATGAGAAAAACGTCCTGCGGCCGGGTGACGGGGGGCACAGCCCGACAAAGTATCAAAACCCGCCGGACGGCCGACTTTAAAAGGATGAATTTCACGGTATGTGAATTATACAACAGTACGGCTGTTGAACACCAACCCCCAAAGCTGACAAACAAAGAAACGTGAGAGGCAGACGTTCGGCAAGGTGGGGAGTGACCGACGCATCAGGCAGGAAGGATCGGAAGGGAACCTCAAAGTTTCTTTTCGTGCTGCGGGTGGCCTTGTCATGTCTTGGGAGGAAGCCTTGCCCCCCACCCCAGGACCCCACGACAGGTGAGGTGTGTGAGACCTTCCCTTCAGTATCTCAGAGCGTCACGTCCCGACCCCGCGCACCCCCAGCCGTCGGGGAGACCTTGTCAGTCGGCCGCAGCTAAGGCTAGGCCCGAAGTCTCGTTTCTCTCCAGCTCCAAGACGCCCTTGACGCTGCCGGCCCCTGACCTCACTTGGAATAGTGGAGTCGTGGGGCTCCTCCGCGTCGGCATTGCTGTGGTTTGGAGGTCATTCTTTGTTGATGGGGTGCCCCTGTGCCTTGTAGGGTGCTGAGCAGCTCCCCCGGCCCCTCGCCGCTACACACCAGTGCTGTCCCCTTCTCGCAAAATGTCTGTATTCATGGAGCGGTGTCCCCAGCGGCGGCAGACAAAATTGCCCTAATTGGGAGCCCCTCGTCCCCCAAAAGGGCATTTAGAAATGAGGAAGCCACAGCTCTGACTTGGACTGGGGCTCCCTGTGCTCCACACCACCGTTCTCCTCTTGCCCCCCACACCACTGTCAGCTAGGGCAGGCTCGTGTTTTGGGGTGTGGATCCATTCCGTGCATCGTAGGGGACCCGTAGCGTCCCTCCAGCCCTTGCGATGACCAGAGCTGTCTACAGCGGACGCTAGATGCCACCAGGGGCACCGCTGCCCTCTACCCCACCCGTGGTGGTTGTGGGACCTCCCGTGTTGCTTCCCGTCCCCACCGCGATGAAGCCACGCATGCGTCCTCAGCGCCCACCCCCGTGTGACTGGAAAAGAGAGCGCAGGCGGAACAGAGCGCACGCCTTGTTTCTGTGGTGCATTTTGGTCCAACCGTGTCTTGGCAGGAATGACCCACAGGTCTCTCCAGTGGAAACACCCGCAAGCTGGCAGGGCCGTCAACACCGAGGCCGGGGCCTGACATCGCCCCGCGCAGACCTGTGGCACATTTGCAAGGGTAGTTAAGCTCCGAGATCTGATCTCGCCTGTCATGTGTGGCTCCACTCTTGTTGGGAAATGAAACCAACCAAGAAATCCCGAGCTCGTGGGCTCCCAGCGTGCCCAAATTGTCCGCAGGTCGTCTGCGGAGCAAACGCCGTGATAAGACTGGGCTCCGGTGACGCGCTTTCCTGGAACGAAGTCTCCAACAGGCCGGCGTGGGACACCTTCCACACGGTGGGGCCCACAGAGCAGACGACCTCTCGGAAACCTGGCGGAGCTTGTGATCCTCTCGGAAGGGACACGACACATCGTGGAGACTGGGACCCAGTTCCCACAGGGAGATGGACGGACAGCCCCGTGTCCTGGGCCTCCTCCTCTCTCCTCCAAGGCTACCTCGTGTGCAGCATAGATGACCTCAGAAGGACTTCCAGTTTCCCTCACGAGCCCCTCTGCCTCCCTCAGAGCGGACCCCACGTGGGCTTTACGACCTGGCTTCACCGTGGGCCCTTGACGGACAGGTCCCTGCTCTGCTCCTGGGAGCCATGTGGCCTGCAGCCAGTCACGTCCCCCGAGTCGGGTAAGGTCATAGCCCAGAGGCTGTCCTGGGGCTGCTCCCTCCAACTCCCCAGCCTCCGGCGTGGGGGTGAAGCGCTGTGTGTCCTGCACTCTCCCCTGGACGGCAGGAGGGAGTCCTGCAGGGTGGAGGGTAGGCCCCGAGAGCCTGTGCAGGGAAGCGGCCTCCTCCCCGCCGCTGCTCAGCACACGGCCAGGCCGTCGAGCCGCCTGAGCGCCTCGGCCCCTGGGTCCCCTTTGCAGGCCACAGTCCACAGCACAGGCTTGGATTTGCCCCATTACTCCCCCTTCGGTACTGGGCAGGACAGACGCCAGCGAGGCTCCTGAGGATGGTCCCCCGGGCCTGCCCTCCTGGCACACCCGTCCTGTCCCCCCGGAGAAGGGCCCCTGGGTGAGGAAACAGTTGATTCCACCATGGCCGGTGTCCTGAGCAGTCCCGACACAGCTACACGTTAGCAGAGTGGCTCGTTCTCAGGCGTGAAGCGTTGCCCTCGCTGCCCGAGGGGAAGGAGGCAGCGGGAACCCGGGTCTCTGCCCTGGATGGCCCCGGCTCCCATCTGTGCTGTGAGGTGGTGAGACTCTGGGTGCTCGAGGCAGGCTTGGGCCAATGTCACCTGTTCCGGGCCTGGCCGTCGTCCGAGCCGAGGTAGTGGTTGACAGGGAGGAAATGGGCTGCGTGTGCCGTTCAGGGAGACAGGCCAACAGCGTCTCTCCTTCGGCGGACGGAGGGAAACCGCAGGGTGCACACGTGAGCTCCGAGTGGGGTAGGGGCCACGGACAGGGCCCCACTGGGCGGCTCCTCTCTCTCTCTCTCCTCCTTTGTCTCCCTCTCCCCCTCCCTCAGGAACGTCGCCCCTAAGGCCTCTCTATCTGGCTTGTAACAACTACTCTGCATCAAACGTGTGCACTTCTGCACACGGAGTTGAGAGCCATCCCGGGCAGCCTAGAACTTCCTTCCCAAGCTGGGATGTGCGTGCGGTCCCCAGCTGACCGCCACGGCGCACAGGACCGCGGGGGTGCAGGGCCTGGAGCCAGCCCCTGTGCTCCCTCTGGACTGGCCGCAGGAGTTCCCACGGGCCAGACCGTGCAGGTACCTGGGCACAACCGGATGGCCGGGACGCAGGGGCTGGGGACGGCGGGTCTCTGGGTGACGGGCAGTAGGGCCTCCAGAAATAGTGTCCAGCAGGGAGCAGTGCTGCTGGCGGGGGAGGGACCGTCTGCTTGGGGAGCGGCCTCGGGGGCACTCCACTGGCTGGACAGTGGCCCCTTTCCCCCACCCCCCACTGCTGGGAACTGGCCCCTGTAGCATCTTCAAGGACCTGAGGACGGCCCACAGAGCTGTCTGCACCACCTTGCCCTCTCGTCGTCTTTCTGTTTCCTTCAGCTTTTCTCCCCTGCGTGGTCCCTGGGCCGTGCACAGGACACGAGCAGAAACAGGGCACCGACCCTCCCTGCCACCACGGGCGTCCTGCAAGAGGGCTCGGCTGATGGGGACAGGGAGCCAGTGCCCAACAAACCCACGCCCGCTTTCCAGCCCTGGAAAAACACCAAGCCTGGGGGGACCAGAGGCTACGGACTCAACAGCGGGAGCTGAGAAACGACCGATGGGAACAGACACTAAACAGGCTGCAACGGCCGAGCGAGTGAACTCACAGTTCCATGCCGTCTCTCTTCCCCCGTTCAGGGAAGGAAAGAGAGAGAGAGAGAGAGAAGATTTGCACAAGGACAGAAAGGGCAAAGGAATTCCAAGGCGGCACCCTGAGAAGCGCCCGAGGTCAGTTCAGGCCGCAGTGGCTGCTGGGTGCCCTTGAACCCCTGGTCCCGGTGTGTGTGCCCGAGTCATCCGTGATCGTGGATTCCTGCGGCCGGGCAGGCCCGGGACCTCAGCACCGCCCGGCGTGCTGCAGGAGCCACGCAAGGTCTTAAGCCGCCCAGGTCATGTTCCATCGCCCGGGCGCAGTTTCCAGGGCTTCCTGTGGAGCCGGGTGGCCCCGTGCTACTTCCGAGCTGGGCACACACAATCGAGCATCCCTGGGCTGCGCGGGATCCGGGTTTGGTGTTTTACACAGGCCCACAGCCGACGCCGTCCAGACACCTGGCTTTGCTACTGCGGAGCAGGGCGGGCCAAGCGAGTCCCTCCGTGCCCTCTGAGCTCCGAGCTCCGGGTGCCCTTTGAGGACATAACACTAACAGCACGAACAACAATCCCGACGATAACCGGCCACTGGGAACACAGCGGGAGACCCGAGAGGCAACATTCGTGTCGCTCGCAGACCCACCCGGGCAGGGGCGCCTGGCTGGCTCCGTGGACAGAGCCCTGGCCTCGGGACCCGGGTGGACATCGTGAGCTCCAGCCCTAAGGGAAGTGTGGAACCTACTTAAAAAAAAAAAAAAAAAAGTACACGTGCTGATTTGTACTTCCCCTCGAAATGAGATTTTGTGTCGGAGTCAACGCAAGTGGACAAGGTAAGGATTTTTTTCTCCTTCTTCCTCTTTCCCTCCTCCTCCTCCTCCTTCTTCTACAGGGGATCTTTCTGCTACAACCTCTAGAAATCATTCAGATTTAAACACCTTAGATTTTTTTGAGCTGTCCCTTTGGTCGGTGTGACGCCAACAGCGTTGCCGGAACCCTGGCTCAGACTCCAGAAGTGGCGTCTACAAGACCACAGGAACGGAGTGACAGGCATGAAGGTGTATTTTTTTTTTTTTAAAGATTTTATTTATTTATTTGACAGAGAGAAATCACAAGTAGATGGAGAGGCAGGCAGAGAGAGAGGGAAGCAGGCTCCCTGCCGAGCAGAGAGCCCGATGTGGGACTTGATCCCAGGACCCTGAGATCATGACCTGAGCCGAAGGCAGCGGCTCAACCCACTGAGCCACCCAGGCGCCCCTGAAGGTGTATGTTTTTATCTGCCCCGCAAAATACTTTGCAAACACCAGTGGGATAAATACATTTAAAAGGCAGGTAAAGTTTTTCTCAAGGAATGTTTATACGAAAATCATTGAAAACCGGAACTTGGATGAAAAAGAACGCCCAACCTCTCCTTTCCGATGGCATTTCCTTGCTGGATCTGGATGCTTGTAAGACATCAACTTCACTTCATGCAGTTGTAACCTTCTGAGCAGCGGGCATGCGTCTGGCAAAAATAAACAAAACTGAAAACAGAAACTCAGTAAATTGAATTCAGTTCAGACCGACATTTACTGAGTTCACTTTATGCATCCCAGGAGAAAAAAACAAAACAGTACGACACAGCCCTCCCTTCTGGAAGCTTATCCTCTAGTAGAAGACAGACTTACCTCTACTAAAAGTTGTAACAAATGGTAGAAACGAGTGACTGTATATGTGAGGGAAGGGTGATGATCCCGTAAGAATTCATCTATTTTCCTAAAAAAAAAAAAAAAAAAAGAATTCATCTATTGTCCTAGTTTCTGAATTTACCTAGTGGGTGTTCCAAGAGCTCACATGCTGTATTCCTTACTTTTTGAAATTGCTCTACTTATAATTCCATTCAGTGAAATGCACAAATACTGAAATAAAATTTTTTAAAAACCTAGTTTTTAAAGGCTTTTCTTCCCCCCCGCTTTTCCTATGAACATTTTTTTATTAATTATTTTTATTAACATAGAATGTACTATTAGCCCCAGGGGTACAGGTCTGTGAATCGCCAGGTTTACACACTTCACAGCACTCACCATAGCACATACCCTCCCCAATGTCCATATCCCCACCACCTTCTTCCTAACCCCAACCCCAACCCCGCAGTTTGTTTTGTGAGATTAAGAGTCTCATGGTTTGTCTTCCTCCTGACTTCCTTTAAAGGCTCATCTTCTGTGTGACTTTATGACATTCCGGATTTCGGATAATTGAGAAAATTATGTGCACCGAAACACTGAAGCTGGCCAATTAGACAATCCCTATTACAGTGCTATCCTAAAAAAAAAAGGAAGAAAGAAAGAAAGAAATCAACATAGACACAAATCTGTAGTATAACATAAAATTTTCTCTGCATAGTTTTCCCTCCAGCCTGGTTGAATCGGTTGGCTGGTGTTCTGGAAGGTTCCATCCGGGATGGCTTGGTTTCTGTTCACTGTCTACCAGGAAGGACCCAGGCCCCACCCTTCCCCCAAGAACAAAAAGCAAAGAAATCCTTTCTGGCTGCGGTGTTGGAGGGCGTGGATTTCAGCGCTCGCATCTTGGACCCTGTGTCGTGGCTGCAGGAGGAGGGCATCCCGAGACACTGGGGACCCTCGTGAGAAGCCCAGCAGGTCCGGCAATGGGGTTCTCGCTGTGCAGAGCTGCCAGAACAAGAGTTCGAGGGAGGGAGCTCATGGTTTGGCTGCTGGGAGCTGTCTGGTGGAGGCTAATGCATTATTTAACCTGTTCACAGAAATGTGTAACATCTGGGGTGTGTGGTGATGTACACGCTTTAGTCTCCAGGGACACCAAGAACTAAGCATTCCATAAACAAATGTGACAGATGTCAGGCTTCACGCCTAGCAAAAGGCCATAAAGCTTGCGTGTGTCACATTGCCGTCATCTTCCCCAGCGCCCAAGGAGGGTGAGTCAGCCTTGATGGACTTGGGGCTGTAGCCATCGGCTCCAAGTAAAGATCTGGCCCTAATGATGCCCTTTACCCAATGAGGAAACGCTGTCCCCATTTCGGAATTTCTGTCAGAGCACAATCTCCCAGTTACTCCGACTGCATCCTAACCATCTGCCGCCACTTCTCCCCGCGACCCCCAGCAAATCGTGTCCAGCGGTGCCTTCCGTCCTTCTGCCTTTCTGGCCAGTCGACCCGCTGGCCTCTCCTTTCAGTCCCCGCCCCCCACCCCCGGACCTCATTACCCACCTCCGGACTCTTGCACGTGTCTCTTAATCTCCTGCGCCCATGCTCTCCTCGGGCTTTAATTGTAGCCTGTCTTCATTTTCCTACTGCTCCGTCGTGACCTCCTGCTTCCTTTGTCTCCTTCATTCCTTGTCTGCTTTTCAGACAGATTTCCACCTCCTCCAACTCCCTGGAACTCTGAGGGGCTCTGCCAGCGGGCGCTAACTTGCCGTTCTCCGCCTTGGATACCGACGGAGGTTTTCACTTGACGTCTTGGGCCCTCCGGCTGAGTTGGAAGGTCCACGAGGCTCGGGCAGCATCTGCGACGCCCGTCGTTGGACAGGGTGGCTATGTTTTCTTGGACAGAACCACTGTTCCAACAGTAAGATACACTGGATGGGAATATAAAAGGAGAGACCTCCTCCACCTGTGACTTGGAGGGACGGGTCTGGAAAAGTGGAGAAGAGCTTGGCACAGGGGCGTGTGGAGGAAAGAAGGAACCTCCGGGAGCAAAGCATCCAGGCACGAGACCTGTTGGGAGAGCCACAACGGCCTGCTCTGCAGGATGGGCAGAGAGGCATGATGGGAAATTCCTTGGGAGCCATGGCGGAAGCCAGATCATGCTTCCTTGGATGCAGAAAGACCTTTCAGTTGTCATCTGGGGTCACTGCCTCCCAAGTCGGAGCAGGCTGGAAATCAGACGGTGGCTGGGGGAGGTTGCAGGAAAGAAGGAGAAGGGATTGCTTTTCTTTTGCTCCGTTTTCACACCAATGTTGCTCATTTCCAAACAAATATTTGACTCTGAACAAAAGGGCATCTGCCTTGTGTTGCAGCCACGTCTTGGCTCAGATCTTCCCTTCGGCTTCGAGGTCATCATCCGGAGTTCTCCGAGCCCCACCTTCCGCGGAGTCTGACTGTTCCTGCAAGGCTAGTGTTGGGTCAGATGGCCACGGTTCGGACTTTTCCCAGCCGCGAGCCCGACAGGCCGCCCTCCCTGGCCGGGGCCAGCATGCCCGCCTTCGCTCAGAGCTGCTGTTTCCGTTTTGCCTGTGCGTCGTCTGTCCCCGGCCAGTGTGGAGGGCTCCCGAGGGCTGACGCTGCTTCGTGACGCTCACAAGGGCTCTCCCTTCTGTTCCTGACATATCATGACTTCAAGTGACAGTTCTAAAATGATGTCTGAGAAAAATAAAATAAAATGATGTCTGTTGTTTCAGGGAAAATGGACATTGCTCTCAAGAAAGGGAGGGCGAACAAATTCTCCAAAGATGACCGTCTGGGAGTCACAAGAATCGGGCTGCCTTGGGGACACAGCTGTACTCGTTTTGTGTCAGAGCCTGTGGTGTGGGTGGGGAGAC
This sequence comes from Mustela erminea, assembly GCF_009829155.1. Taxonomy (NCBI): domain Eukaryota; kingdom Metazoa; phylum Chordata; class Mammalia; order Carnivora; family Mustelidae; genus Mustela; species Mustela erminea. Next base: position 6,135,262 of record NC_045635.1, on the reverse strand, counting down.
ACTCATTTACTTTTGTCCCAATCCGGGCTGGCGTGTTGCAGGGCGAAGAGGAACTTGCACAGCATGCTGACCACAGTGCAGTGCACGAGCGTACACAGTGGGTGCTCAATAAATAAGTGTCCAACGTGCGTTTCAAAGTGTTATTTTTTTTTATCTTAAATTATTTTCATTTAAAATAAACATTGTGAATTACCGAGACATGCGGCAATGGGGAGGAGCCTCAGAAACGTGCTGAGCGAGAGAAGCCAGAGACAAATCAAAGAAAAATTATGTGAATTTCATCTTAACCCAAAAAAAAAAAAAAAAAAAAGGTAAGGAAGAAGTGTCATTAGGGTTACTAAAATGTAACGTTTTCTTTTTTTGTTTTTCAAAATCAAACTTATTTAACATTTGAAGAAATTAAGCCAAAGCGATTTCCCTACTAAACGGCAGAAGAAACACAGAAAGCCCTCCCCCTCGGTGTTTGGCCTCCTCTTTCATTTCAGCCGTAGGGAGATTGCAAAGAGAATCCCGTGTGCCGTGAGACCCCGCACAGATACCCATCCTTGCGTGGGTGTGCTCAGATCCCAGCGGACATCTGCCACCTCCGTCCCCGGAGCCACCCGGAGTGAAACCCCGGTACTCGCTACTCCAGAACTGTTATTTTTTTTCCTTAACAGGAACAGTAAATAAAATCAGCTGCCCTAAAAAGAAGAAAGATCAGCAACGCTCGCGTCATTTGTAGCACGCTGAAAGCTGCGAGTGCCTCCTGGTTGTCCTGGTCCCAGAAATACAGGTCCCCTGTTGGCAAGGATCCTGCTGGACGAGACCAAGGAGAAGAGATACAGTTTGTACTTCTTTTTCCTCTACAGCGAAGGGTAGAAGTAGAAAACATTCAAGAAGGAAAGATGAGTAATCTGATAGTCAGCTCTTAAAACGCTACATCTTGGTGCCAGAGGCTGCTTGAAAAAGAATAAAGTAACATGTCACAGAAATACCTGGTGTAGGGGACAAGAGGTAGAGGGCACAGGGCAGGGGCGTGGCGAGGAAGGGGAGGGGAGGGACCCTGAAGACGCAGTAACACCAAGTGTATTTTCCCCTTGTGCACACCTGCCGCATCAGGACGCAGAACTTTTCTAGAGAAGGCCCGCACTCTCCGTCTAACTCAATGCTCCCACGGAAGTTTGCTCGCGCTTTTGATTTTTCTCGCCATACCTTAGTTGGTGTCTGTTTTTTATTTTTAAAGATTTTATTTATTTATTTGACATAGACAAAACAAGAGAAGAACAGAAGCAGAGGGAGTGGGAGAGGGAGAAGCAGGCTTCCTGCTGAGCAGGGAGCCCAATGTGGGGCTCGATCCCGGGAACCTGGGATCATGACCTGGGCCAAAGGCACAACTGAGCCACCCAGGTGCCCCTCGCTGTACCTTAGTTTTACCTGCACTCGGGGTTTTAATGAGGGCTTATGATTTCCGATGACTCTGTGGCAGCATCTTTACCGAGGCTTACGGAATCGCTCTGCTGTCTTGCAGACACGTCCTTCTCATGAGACCCCTTTGAAAACGGATGCTTAGGGAGTGTAAAATGAGCAGGTTTGAAAAGAACCCGTAGCCCAGAAGGCCAACGGTAGAAGCGGGCAGAATCCGTAGGTGTATTTTTCCCTCGCCTGCATATACCTTTCTCTCTGCGTCTCTGCTTCAACAGCCCTAGATCAACAGGGAAAAAAAACGACAACCACAACAACAAAAAAACAATTGATGTGCGCCCTCCAAGGATGGCTTTTCCTCTCTTCCGGAACGTTTTCTAGTTATATAAAAACATCAGCCCTGAAAAGCATAATGCATTCACTCCCACCAAAAATAGTACATTAGGGTTTATTAGCGTTTGGGAACTTCAAGTAATGGAAAAATTGAGCCACATAAAAAGAGACACATGATGAGATCTGAATTTAGCACGATTTTATTAAGAGCCCCGTACAGCCCGTTGTCAAAGCAGCAGACAACTTGACCTGCTTCACCTTCCCTAAAAGCTCAGATGAAAACAAAAAGTTCTCTGCGAGGACCAAAATAGCTACAAAAATAAATACAATATCCATGAACTCTAATAGGGCTTCAGAAGATATTAAATATTTTAAACAGAAAGGCCGTTAAAAATAGAGAGCAAATGTAAATAAGCCAGAATTTATCCCCCCCCTGAGTTATTTTGGGGCTGAAATTTGCAGGTGGAGGAGTATGACTGAGTAATACTTGAAACCAATCTTTCCCTCAATCTTGTGTCATTGCAGGCTTTTAAAAAAATACATGTATCTATTTTTTTTAATAAATTTTTTTTTTAAGATTTTATTTATTTATTTGACAGAGAGAGACATCACAAGCAGGCAGAGAGGCAGGCGGAGAGAGAGAGGAGGAAGCAGGCTCCCTGCCGAGCAGAGAGCCTGATGCGGGGCTCGATTCCAGGCCCCTGGGATCATGACCTGAGCCAAAGGCAGAGGCTTAACCCACTGAGCCACCCAGGCGCCCTAAAAATATATATGTATCCATTTATTGATGTAATCTCTACACACAACATGGGGCTCCAACTCGTGACCCCAAGTGTTAGAGTCCCAGGCTCTCCAGAGGGAGCCGGCCAGGCGTCCTAGTTCCATTATAGTCTTAATCACAAGCTCTCGGAAAGCACCATAGGGTGTTGGGTGACAGGTCTGACTATCCGTGTCTCAGGTTTGGTGAGTGAATTCAGTCCAACTGAGGCCAACAGAAGAGGAGCAAAATGCCCTCATTGCTTGTACCCTGTCGGACAGATAGTAGGATGGCCCCCAAGATGCCCACCGCTTGCTGTTCACACCTCTGCAGTACTAAGCTTTTATTGTATTTCTATAGGGGTGTCTGGGTGGCTCAGGCAGTTGGGTGTCTGCCTCTGGGTTTCGGCTCAGGTCATGATCTCGGGGTCCTGGGCTAGAGCCCCATCCGTCTCTGCGCTCCGTGCAAAGCCTGCTTGTCCCTCTCCCTTCCTCTGTTCCTCTCCTCTCTCACACTCTCTGGGTCTCAAATAAATAAATACGTAAAAATTAAAATTAAAAAAAAAAGAACTTAATGTCCCTGGACATTGGCCAATTCCATTTACCACAATCCACTCTTTGTTCCCACACCTAACATTGTCTTCCTGGTTCAAAAAATAATATGATACAGACAGAAAAGAGCAAATACCACGTGACTCTTCCTAGGAGGTACCTAGAAAAAATAAACTCATGGAAACAGAAAGTCGAGGGATGGAGACTTATTGCTTAACGAGAACAGAAACTTTCTTGGGAATAATGACAAAGTTCTGGAAAGGGATAGTGGCAGTAGACACAATTAGTGCCAGGAAAGTGTGCTCTTTAAAATGATTAAAACTGGGTGCCTGGGTGGCTCAGTGGGTAAAGCCTGTGCCTTCGGCTCAGGTCATGATCTCAGGGTCCTGGGATCGAGTCCTGCATCGGGCTCTCTGCTCAGCAGGGAGCCTGCTTCCCTTCCTCTCTGTCTGCCTGCCTCTCTGCCTGCTTGTGATCTCTCTCTGTCAAATAAATAAATAAAATCTTTTAAAAAAATAAAAATAAAATGATTAAAACAGCACATTTTATGTTATGAATGTTTTTTGACGATTTTATTTATTCGAGAGAGAGAGGGAGAGCTCACAAGCAGGGGGAAGGGGCAGAGGGAGACACAGACTCCTTGCTGAGCAGGGAGCCTGAGGCAGGACTTGATCCCATGACCCTGGGACCATGACCTGAGCCGAAAGCAGACGCTTCACCCACTTGTGCCAACGACAAATGTGACCAATACGACAATGACTTACGGCTTTACTCTCTTTTCTCGGGTGAGCCCTGAACATGGAACGTTGGAAGGCTCCAAAGGAAGCAGTCACTGAGGTGAAAACCTCGGAAGAGGAAGAAAGGTGGGCGCCAGTGACTTAATCCGCTTCCCCCCAGTTTTCACTCTGCGTAGGTACTAGGTGGTGGTGCTTAGCACAGGCCAAAGAGGACCAGAAGGCAGGAAAGGAAATGGCCAGTGGTTGTCTGGGGCTTTGCTTAAGAACCCCAAAATATGGGGCACCTGGATGGGTCCTTCCGTTGAGCGCCTGCTTTTGGCTCAGGTCATGGTCCCAGGGTCCTAGGTTCGAGCCCCACGTCCGGCTCCCTGCTCAGTAGGGAGCCTGCTTCTCCTTCCCACCTGGGCGCTCTCTTTCACGATCTCTGTCACTGTCTCTGTCTCTCTCAAATAAATCAAATCTTTAAAAAAAGAGAACCCCGAAATGTAATCATGGCCACATGCAGCGTCAGAGATGGAGAGATGGACGGCAGGTACTCACATGCTGCGGCGGCCAGAAGTGGAAGGGAGGGGTCCGTGGAAACCCCGGGGAAGGGGGAGGCCCGTGGGGGGAACACGATGGCGTGAAGGCAGCAGTGTGAGCTGCTTGCAGGGGCAGCTGGATGGGGCAGGGAGCTCGGAGCTCGGGAGCGAGGCAGAGGGCCTTTCGCACACGCCACGTCCACAGCTCCAAGGAAGAGCTTTGTGTGCCGTTGGCATGGTCGGCTCTGTTCCGGAAAGAGCTGCTCGTTCCCTCTGGAAAAACACAATAAGCTCGACCCATTCACTTGTAGGACAAACGTGTCGCGTGTTAACCGATGCCACGATGTCTCGGAAGGGGCTGGTCGCAGACGGTGCCCTCCTGACCTGCACCACCGGCAGTGCTGCAGGCTGCTTTCTGGGGCCAGGTATCTGGAGGCAAGGAACAGGTGGTGCTTTTTAAAAGCCCGAGTCAAGGGCTCGGAGACTAGATAGCCTGGGATGATAAGCGCTGATTTTAAAGCGACACACCCTGACTTTGAATTTCAAGACCGGCCCCACTGGCGACTGGTGGGGATGTGGTGCCCGAGCTCCTGGTAAGGGCTGTGCTCCAGATTCTGCCTCTGAAACGTGGGGTTGATGCTGCCTCTCTTCCTGGGGCCAGTTTGAGAGGAAGATCGTCTCTGCATTCTGCACCATGTTTAACCCCCAGTAACTGCTCAGCAAATGGAAGATGATTCCCCGAAAGTCTGCAAGAATGTGAGCACACACCGGATCAATGACCTGACTGTGAGGACTTGAGCGCAAAATCCAAAATAGAACAGCGACAGAAACATGGGGAGGGGGGGTCAGGGACCTGGGAATGATGAAGGGGCCGATTCCCTGAAAATACAAAACATAAGGCCAGGGCAGATCTTCTCCAGCTTGGAAGCAAGAAGAACCTCTGGCACAACTTGTCAACCCCAGATGGCTGGGACCTCACCCTTGAGTTTCTCATTCAGCAGGTCGGACTCGAGAACGATTTCGAACAAGTTTTCAGCAGGTGCAGATTCTGTTCCGAGGAACACGCTTCAGGAACGCTGTGCTGGGGTAACTCAGTGTTGAGATGGGATGACCAGCTCAGGTCTTTAGCCAGCATTTGGGGGATCGTAAGGGCTCATTTGGTGATGTGCTTGGAAACACCTGAAGACTGCAGACGTGATTCCTGCCTGGAAGAGTGGGAAGCCCAGGGAAGGACATAGCCATCCCCCTTCTACACTGAGTGCTCCAATGGGGGCCCGCAGAGGGGGTTGGGGATGCGTCCTGGCCAGCCTCCCTTCCTGGGGAAGACAGTGGACCTGCTGGAAACCAGGGGTTTAAATTCAGGCAAGTGAAGGGCTTAGGATGGCTGTTGTCCGTGTCAGAAAAAAACAGCCCCCAGCTATGTGGGAAAGGGATCATAAAAGACCTTGTGCAAGGAATGTGCCTGATTTCTCTCCTCTTCACTGAAGTGGCAGGGGTACACTACAAAGGTAATGGGACGCCTTTGTTCTGTTCATCCCAGCACCTTCAAAAAAATGTACAATATAGTGCAGTACTAAGGATGTATAGTCTATGGTGAATTGTCTTGCCACTGCTGTGTCACAAATTACCCCAAATTTAGAGGCTTCGAACAACACATATTTGTGAGCTCATGATTTCCTGGGACAGGAGTCTGGGCATGTCATAATTGGGTCCTCAGGTCAGGGTCTTACCAGCCTGTAATCAGGATGACTGAGGCCCTCAACTGCAGGATAGTCTTTTTCAGAGGCAGTTCACGAGCAGCTGTTTGCTTTGTCTTTGAGTCCAGCAGGAGATTCTCTCCACTTTTATCAAGGTCATCTGATTAGGTCAGGCCCACCTTTCATAAAGTTCACCTGACTAGACCAGGCCCACCCACGATGTCTCCCTTTTGATTGACTCAAAGTCAACTAAGTAGTTACCTAGTCCCCAGCACTGCATCTCGTATTCACAGCTCACACACGCAATCAAGGGAAGAAGATTTTGTGAGCTTTCTCTGTTGCTGCTTCAGCAACCCTTCCTTGCTCACAACGCACGCAAGCTGTGCACGTCGGCTTTGGCCCTGCTGAGCTCTGCCGAGCTAGACTTGGCGCAGCTCCACACGTCTCGCCATACCTGGAGCCAGATCCTATCTGGAGCCTGTTCTCCTCAAGGCCAAGGGCAGACGCCCAAGTGGGTGTCAACCACACCAGTGCCTCTAAAGTTTCTGTTTAGATATGGTGTACGCCACATCTGCTCACATTCCATTGGCCAAAGCTAAGTCATTTAATAAAGCCCAGGATCAAAAGGGCAGGGAGTGCGATCCACCTACAGAAGCATAAGACATGGGCTGGGAGAAATGGTTAATTGAGAGGGAAAATGCAATTTCCCACCCCAGCCCTCTCCCCCTCCAGCTTCCCTCTGGATTCCCTTGACCCCCTTCATTTAACTCTTCCATTGGCACTTCTGTGCATGCCCTCTGTTTCCTGCAGGGGCTTGGGCTGACACACCAGCACCGAATCCCACCCAAGTGCACGTGAGAATCTGCCTACCATCTTGACTCTTAATTCAAAGCTTGTAGTCCAAGCTCACGATTATAAACCCATCACCACTTTTCTGCAACGAAGCACGCCCACCAGAGCAGGAGCACACAGAAATCATTCTTTGACGGTAGAGACCTCCTCTTTCTCCTAGCCGTGTCCTTAGAGTTTTAGGGTCGGTAATCATCCCTGGTTTCGGTTAGAACCTTGACGACAATCCCCAGCTCGGTTTCTGATGCAATCTGATAACTTAGTTATCTTAATACCAAAGGAGAGAGAATTTCCGTGGGGTACTGATGTTATTCACAAGTTAGAACAATGAGAAATTCTCATAAGTAATCCGCGGTCAGAAATGTTGGACAAGCTTATAATACCTAAGAGGTATGAGCGTTAGCAGAGCTCTTGACTGAAAGGAGCTGTGCACAATGTTCATAATAAACTCCGTCAACGTGGGTGATTCTCCTGCGTGCTCAGCGGCTGTGTCAGCATGGAAAGAAGAACCACAGTCGAGATCCACTTTGTAAGAAGCTTTCCTTGAAACGGCTTTATTGAGGTATCACTGACATATAAACAGAGCAAACTGACATCTGGTGTTTTCACAGCTCGCGAAGTCACCACCATGCTCGAAATAATGAACATGGCCGCACATGTTTTCTCTGGCTGCGATTTCAAAGCACGACCAACCTAGTGGCTTAAAACAACACAGATTTAGTATCTTACAGTTGTGGAGGTCAGAAACGTTACGTCGTTTGCACCGGGCTAAGAATCAAGGTGCCACCAAAGCTGTGGTCCTTTCTGGGGCTTCAGAGCGAATCCATTTCCTTGTCTCTCCCACCTGCCAGAGGCTGCCCACATTCCTTGGCTTGCAGCCGCGTGCGCCATCTTCAAAGCCTGTGATGCTGTATCTCCATAGTGGCATCTCCTTCTCCGACTATAGGCTCTTCCACTTCCCTCTTCTGCCTTTGAGGACGGTCGTCTTGATACTGGGTCCACTCAGATAATCAGGATAAAAGTTTCCCTATCTTAAAATCAGATAATCCCAGCATCCAGAATTCCATGGGCAACCACATTTCCCATCGGCCATGTAGAGTGACATACCCACGGGTTCTGGGACTTGGGACGGGGACATCGTTGGTGAGAGGGGCATTATTTTGCTTATCACAATAACCATTACCCTCAAGACTTTCTCCCTGTCCCTTGTATGTCCTTCCTCAGGCGTCTCCCCATTCTTTTACTCCCAGGGAACGACTGAACGGCTTTCTGTCCCGTTTTTTAGAGTTTCTAGAAATGGAGTATGCAATGTATATTCTTTTTCATCTGACTTCTGTCCTTCTGTCAGCATAGTAAATCTGAGATTCATCCATGCTGCTCAGTGTACTGAGGGGTAGAGATCAGTTAAGTAAATAAAGCTTGAAAAAAATACTTCATTCCTTTTATTTCCTTGTAGTATTACTCTGTGTATGTACTGTGGTTTCTTTGTCCATTCATTCGTTGATGGACATTTGAGTCCAATATTGATGGGTTGTTCACAGTTTGGGCCCATTACCAATAAAGATGCTCTGAGCATTTATTATTTACAAGTTTTTGTATGCGCTTATGTTTTCACTTCTCTTGGATTAAAACCCAGAGCTAGAATAGCTGCCTCCCATCTGGTAGGTATATGTTGAACTTTTTAAGAAGCAAACTTTGTTTAAAAAAAAACAAAAGAAATCACAAAGTGGTGGTACCAGCTGACATTCCAACAGCAGGGAGAGAACGTTCGGTTCCTCCACATCCTCACCAACTCTTGGTGCGATTACTCGTTTTAACGTTCGTGACACCAAGATCTATTGGTTTAAGATCACGCACTGCTTCTTACCAACTGGGCAATGGTAGACAAGTCAGCAAGCCACTTGGAGCCTCAGTTGGATTATCTTTAAATGAGGAAAAGGAGATTTTCTTTTTTCCGACGAAACTCACTTGGTTACCGGAGGCAATATTATTTTTAGTTCTGTTAATTCCTGTTAATATCGGGATTATTGGTAAGCCCTATGATCGTGGACTGAAATGTGATCTCCCACAAAATGCCACACATCGGGGAAGTTGTTCTCCCTTTGGAGGGGAACAGGAGGCTTTGTTAGAGCTCTGGGCAGTGTGCAAGAGAGAAAGTGAGCAGGCAGGAGAGTCACAGCCTGTCCTGGCCCCGTGAGGGATGATTACTGGCTCTGCAGGTGGGCCCACTCCCTTCCTATTTCCGGAGCTTTGCAAGAACGTCTCTCTGCTTCACACTCGCCTCTGGTCGGGGAATGATTCCACGCCTCCCTTAACGAGACTTTCAGAAGCTGTGCTAAATATAAACGTGAAAATTAAAGGCCCACCTGGTGCAACAAAGACTCGCTAGCGCCGGGGAGACGCTCTTTTCACACAGTGTTCAATCACCCGCTCTCTGCTTTCTCTGCCGGGCAGGAAGCCGGCCCTCGAGGACCTGGCTCTCCTCCTTCCTTTCTGCCCTGCAAAATCCCAGAGAAGCTTCGCAGAGTGGACGAGACTGAGTGACAAGACAGGGGACGGACCCTGAAACTCTCTGACACTCACCCCCAGGTTAACATCCCTTCCTCTTAGTTGCGATAAAATCCGGGAATCAGGTTATGGCCTTCGCAGCAGCACTGAGCTGAGGGGTGGTGGGGCACTGGGGTTGGGGAATGTCCACTGTGGCCATCAAATGCTGAGTCCCAGCTGTTAAATGTGGCCTAACGTGACAGAGATAATGGGAAGGGTCGACCTGCACAACCAGGCCGGCGGGCTGGCCTGCCTTCTGTCTCCTTCTGTCTCTGCCTTGCTTCCTATTCCTACTTTCTTCCTGCCTTTCTTTCTTCTCTTTCTTTCTTTCTTTTTTTTTCTTCTTGCCCTCTTTCTTTCTCTTTTCCTTTTTAATTCTTTTCTGCCTCTAGGATGTTCGAGTACTGAAAAGGCTCGTTTAGGCTAAGAGCTCCGGACAGCGTTTCCCCTCGGGGAAGTTGCTAAAAGGCCTTCCTGGGTCTGGGAATGTCTTTTTCCTCATCACGAACGTGGGTGACACGAGTGCCTTCCGTTTAAGAAAATTCATCGAGCGGTACACTTAAGGTTTTTGTGCTTTCCTGTATGTGTTCTTCCGTAATAAGTCAAAAAAAAAAAAAAAGCTCTCATAAAAACTGTAAATGAGGCATACAGGGAGCTAGAAAATTTTCCTCTAATGCGCTGTCCCTGCTGTACAAATACAATTTGTCAGTTGGTCTTTGTACTATCCATTTTGTCGCGCGGTAGTCCGAAGAGAGAATTCTGGGCCAATCTAGCAATCCCAATTCAAAAGAATTGAAAGCAGGGTCTCGAAGAGATATTTACACACCTAAGCTCATAGCAGAATTATTCATAATAGCCCAAAAGGCGGAAACAACCCAGATGCCTCTCCACGGATGAAAGAAATGGGGTTAGTACACACAGGGGAGTATTATTTCAGCCTTAGAAGATAAGGACATTCTGTCACATGCTACAGTGTGGTTTAACCTTAAGTTCTAGGGCATGACCCGCTCACAAAAAGGCAAATACTACAAGACTCCACGTCTAGAAGGTATATAAAACACCCGAAGGTGTAGAACCAGGAAATAGAACGGTGGTTAGCAGGGATCCGGGGAGGAGTAAAAGGGAGTTGTTTCTTGGTATAAAGTTACTTTTGCAAGACAAAAACCTCCTGGAGATCTGTTTCACAGCCAAGGGAACAGCCCTCACCTTACGGAACTAGACAGTTAAAAATGAGTAAGACCATACGTTTGATGGGTTGTGCTTTTTTTTTCCTTTTTCTTCTACCGCAATGAAAATAAAGATAACTGTGAAAACATCCAAGTCCTGTTGATTTTTCTCTAGTTGTATCTCTTAAAGACATAAAATGGCGTTTCATTTAATCGTCTGTTATGGCCACAAAGGAAAGAGACCACGAGGCACCCGTCCTCAGCGGCCCCCGTCGTGCGTGGCCGTGTCTGACAGGCAGCGGCGCCCAGCTCCCCCCATTTTTCCTCTTGGATGTTCCTTCAGAAATGGTGTTGCCGGGACAGGAGCTCTCTTGGGTGGTTGTGGGACGGCCTCTTGATTGCGCACCTGCACGTCACAACTCCCCAGTCACAAACACATCGAGTTTGGGGGGATAATACCGCAAGTCCGTGGGGGGGGGTGCCCACGATGGTGCTTGGACACTGGGGTTCACAGTTGACCCCAGCTGAGCGGAAAACCCCGAGTTCTCTTGCTCGGCCAAGGTCTCCATAAAGAGGAGATGCACGGATGCCTTTTCTAATGTCCGTACACAGGGTGTCGATGACGGGTGTAAGCCAGGCTGCTGTGTTCTAGCAGGAGGGACGGTGGGCGTCAGCACGAGGCTGGTTGGTTTGTTACCGAGGAAGGGCCACCTTTGCCGGTGTAACCTTCCCTCGCCTGCCCGTTCTGCGAGCGGGGTAGACCTCCCCCCTGGATACCTGTGTTCCCCTTCACTGGTTCCCGTGCTCCTCCCTGGCCTGGTTTACCCATCCAGCTGTGATTTTCTTTTTTAAGAAAAAAATTTTCTCTGGGGCGCCTGGGTGGCTCAGTGGGTTAAGCCGCTGCCTTCGGCTCAGGTCATGATCTCGGGGTCCTGGTATCGAGTCCCGCATCGGGCTCTCTGCTTAGCGGGGAGCCTGCTTCCTCCTCTCTCTCCCTCTGCCTGCCTCTCTGCCTACTTGTGATCTCTCTCTGTCAAATAAATAAAAATAAAATCTTTAAAAAAAAAAAAAAGAAAGAAAAAAATTTTCTTTAAACTTTCAAGATTTTATTCATTTATGGCAGGGAGGGGCAGTGGGAGAGACAGAATGGCCAGCAGACTCCTTGTGGAGCACAGAACCTGACGTGGAGCTCGATCTCACGACTGTGAGATCACGACTTGACCCGAAACCAAGACTTGGATGCTTAACTCAGCCCTCCGGCCGCCGCAGCGCTGTGTTCTTCTATCAAGAGTGAGTGCTGTGCCCGCTGCTCACTAGGATGGATGTAATCAGACACGAAAATAAGCAAATAGGAAACAACAAGTCTAGGCAGAAGACACAGACAAACGCCGCCACATCGCCGATGGGGTGTGACACGGGGCAGCCCCCGAGGCAAACAGCGTGGTGGTTCCTCAAGAAAGAAAACAGACTTCCTTTGATCCGATAATTCAGCTTCTGGGTCTACACCGCCAAGAGCTGAAAGCAGGAACCCAGAGAGCTGGTCGTTCCCCAATGTTTATTACCACCTCTTTCGCAAGAGCCAAAGGGATCCCAAAGCAGCCCGAGTGACCGTCACCAGACACGGAACCAATACACAAGCGTGGTCCATCCACATGACGGACGGTTATCTGCCCTAAACGGGGACGGACGTGGCTACCACATGCTTGGACCGGGGAAGTCCTACGCGGAGTGAGATTAGCCAGTCGGAAGAGGACAGACGGGGCACGACCCCACTTGGACGAACTCTCCCATTGCGGGACACAAGATCAATTCGAGGTAACCAGGAGCCGGGGGAGGAGGAGATGGGGACCGAGAGCTGCCCGGTTCGCAATTTCAGTTCGCACGGGCCCAGACATTCTAGAGATGGATATTGCCAATGTTTGCACAACAGTGTGAACGTCCTTGATGCCACTAAACTGTGCTGAAAAACAGTCCAAATGGCTAACTGTAGGTTGTGTAAATTTCACCATAATAAAAAACATTAAAAAAAAAAAAAAAAAGAGTGTGCAGTGAGATCAGTGGCAGGTTCCGAGGGCCGTGGTCAAAGCTACCAGGAGAGGACCCGGTGCTCGGGGGAGGCTGGCGGGAAGAGAGAGAGGCCTCCTCTCCTGGGTGTGTGTCCTTTGAGGTTTTGCACCAGCGCAGAGGGCAGGGGGACAGAAAGGGACGGGAGGGGACGAGAGGGAAGAATGCCCTTCACCTCTCCCTGCCACTCCCTGCCACCTCTCCCTGCCCAACCTTCCCCACTATCCGCTGCTGGTCCCTGCAGCTGCTGGAGATAATTATCCACATGGCTTGAAACAACACCGTGTTCTTCCCTTACAGCTCTGGAGCTCAGAGGTCTGTGATGGGTCCATAGGGCTGGTCCCTCCTTGGGGTTCTATAGGAGAATTCATTTTTGTGCCTCCTCCCGCTTCTAGGGACACCTGCGTTCCTGGGCTCCTTCCATACTCCCAGCCAGCAGACGACCTTGTGACTCTGACTATGGCTTCCATCTCCAAACCTCCTTCTCCTCCTCGGACCGTCCCGTCTCCTTCTTAGAAAGACCCTCATGATGCTATCAAGCTGCCCCAGATAATCCAGGATCACCTCCCCAGTCTCCAGACTTACCCCTCCGTTTCTGCCACATAAAAAGTCACAGGCTCCAGATTCTGCTGATTACGAGGCGGACGTCTTTGCGGGGGGTCTTCATTCTACCCACGACACTCATCCTGTCCCTGCACTCAAGCTTGTCTGTCTCCCAGGGGTCCTGTCTCCCAAGCTAACTCATCATGTAAAGTGCCCATCCCAGTTCACAGTTTCCAGACCTCTGAATGCTGCCTTCCCATTCCCGCGGCTCACACCTTATCTGGAACCCGGTGGCCACCAGGAGAGTGAAGCTTCTGTTGTTCATTAAAGGATTCCTCGCTCCCCGGCCCTCTGTCTCACCGATACAGAATCGGGGTACACGTAGATCTGAAATTCCCCACTGGCTCACCCACCATAGGCATTTCTCCAGGAAAGCCCTGAGACGGGGGATCGAGCTCCAAACGATCACCAGGACTTCAGTAGAGTGTGGCCACGAGGGGCTTCCTTTGTCTGGCCTGGGACAGCCCACTGTTTTAGGACATTCGTCTTGTGGGAAAATATGTTTTGCAATCCAAGCAAATCACTTCCAAAAGGCAGTGTCGGAAGGCAGGCTGGGTGTGTAAGAATGCTCAGCTGACATTTGGTGTCTTACGTCCAACCACCTGAAGTCAATCCATAAAATAACTAAGCAAATATTAAACGCACAAGGAAGACCAGGGAGAGGTCAACCGAGCCGCCCGCAGAAACCCAACATCCATTTAGAGAAGCAGTTCGTGCAGTCAAAACAAACAAAATAATTCAGAACTGCAAATTATGTAACGGACCAAACATTTCCTCTGACTTGCCTGGTCCTATCTTTCGGCAGATGTCACCTGAGAAGCCAAGCTTTCCCGGAGTCAACCGTAAGTCACCCTTCTCGTGGCGGGTTCACCTATACCGAAGGTCTACTCCGACCAGCCAACTTTCGAGGCACAGAGATTTACTCTCTAGCTGTCCTCTGTTCCTTTCTGGAGCACTTGCTTTTCTCTGGGGCTAACATCTCCTTATTCTGGAGTCTGCTGGCTCAAAACCATATGTTCTCTGCTCGAACATCCCTGCCCAATCAAGGAGACTCGAATTCCAGAACTTTCTGACAACTTTTACCTACATCTTTAAGATCCATCTGTTCCGTGATGTTTACTACTGCAATTAAATAAACAAAAAACAAAACAAAAAAAACAAGGTTAACGGGCCATCTGGGCAGGAAACACAGGGTTCCTCACACTGGGCTCATTTATACAATTATGGACATGGCTTGGGGCCAGACTCCTCAAGCTTGTCCCCAAAATGTGTCCCCCACAGAGAAGTGCTCAAAAGTCTCTCTGGATCCCTTTTTGCGTGGAGTTAGGGTTTCTTAGTCTCAATCCTATTGGCCTTCTGGGCTGGATGGATCTTGGTGGTGGGGGCCGCCGTTCGCACTGTGAGATATTTAGCTGTATCCCTGAATAATAGATTTCGAAACCTAGAGCCAACGGGTGACCTTTAAATTGTGAAGACCGACAAGAGATCGTTTGCTGCCTGCCTGGGTAGTACGAAACTCGAGTAGCTAAGTGCTTTCTGTGAGTGGATTTACTCACACAGCCACGCAGCTAACCGTGATGGAGGAGCTTCCGTCCTGCATGCTGGGCTGCTCCAGGATCGGAGCCAAGGGAGACGGGTCCAACCCCAAGGGTCATATCCTCAGGATAGGGGGGAGGACCCATCAGGTTCCTGCTTGTCTGTGCCCTTTGAAAAAGGATGGGTCAGGAGAAAGGGTAAAATGGCAATGACTCAGATTATTTGGGAGGTGGCTATGAATTCACAGGAAAGCTCTGAATTTAAAATATTTTAAAACAATTACACTTTTGTTGTAGTCAAGAACACAGAATAACCTGGTTTAGGTTAATAAATTGTCATCTTAAAGATGTCCTTTGAGGGCTTGCTTTAATGAACAAATGAGAATAATTCATAATTCATGGGGCACTTTTGGGGAGCTTGAGGGGAAAAGAACCCAGTGAAGTTAGTTGCTAATTACCAAGTCAGAATCCGGGAGTATGTCTGGAAGAGCCAATGTCACATTTTTTTTCAGTGCCCGCTAAAAATATCAGCACTACAATAGGGAAAACTCAATTTCTAGTTATCTAATATTTATTAAATGCATGGAAAATAATTTATTAGTTTTGTTAAAAGGAAAATTCAGAAGAACCCGTGCCAATTAATTTACTAGGGCTATATTTTAATAGGCTTTTAAAAACACTTGTCCTGAATTAATTACTCCCAGACCGTTATTGAAAAATCACATTAAAACTCAAAAGCTACCTTCCTGTATTCATTCAGTTCCTGATAATGAACTCGAAGGTAATTTCAGTGTCGCCGGCATGCACGCTCGCTTGTCAGAGTTCACATAGAGAGTCACAAAGTGCAGTTCTTTTTCTCAGGCTAGAATATATACCCCTGGTCCTTCATTGTCTCCAGAACCAGCAGGCTTCATCTCCAATGTCTCTGTCTCCAACTTTGGAATATTTCTTTTTTTTTTTTTAAGAGATTTTATTTAATTATTTGAAAGAGACACAGTGAGAGAGGACATACAAGCAGTGGGGAGTAAGGAGACGGAGACTCCCCACTAAGAAGGGAGCCCAAGGCGGGGCTCGATCCAGGACCCTGAGACCATGACCAGAGCTGAAGGCAGACGCCCAGTGACTGAGCCATCCAGGTGCCCCTCAAGTTTAGGATCTCTTGAGGAAATTCACAGCACTTGATTCAGAAAACCTTTCCTCTCCTTCACTTGTCTCTCCACCTAGGATTGGTTATTAGGTAAAGAAGGCAGCATCCCAGAACTGATATGCGAGATGCCTAGGACATGAAAATGTACGTACCCATTCTCAGGTCCTGGTGGGCTCCAAGAGGCTCGGGAGACAGGGCAAACCCAAATGCTACAACAAAGCGGAAAACAAATACATAAATAAAAAATGAAAAATTAAAGAGCAAACCAATAAATAAATAAAACAAGAGGGCACTTGTATTACCGAATAATGTAATAAAACTGACAGCCTTAAACACTAAAGATGTGATATCACTACCTGCATGAGACAGCACCCAACACACGGCACATGCTATTTACATGTGTGTAAATAGGGGTCATAGCTCCACGACCTGAAAAATTTATTTATCTGGTCCCTGCAATGTTTGCACCATGAAAATGATTAGCCAGCCTTTTCCTCATGGACTGAAGTTCACTCCCACCCAGCTTCTGTCCAAATCATCATGGAATGCAAATTAGTGCTGTCCAAACTCATTAGATCTTACTAATTATGAGCTTGCTGGTTCCTAGCGAGACACGTATGAGGGATTTGAAATTCACCAACACGTTGGAAACTCTGGAAGCAGGAAAGTTGAATAAGGTAGAGAGGAAAAAGTAGAACACATGTTCACAGTTGAAAATCAGTATGGACAAAAATTTAGCTGATTTCCTGATGCAAAGGTACTACTAGACAGCTGGCTAGGTCCACTGGTTTTCAGCTGGCTTTCCCAACAACTGGGATCCTGGCAGAGTGAGGGAACTCTATGCGGGTGACAGGCAGAGGTCTCAGCTTAAGGATGGAAGTTCAGGAAGCATTTAGAACTGAGAACTTGCTCTGAGCTCAGGCTTGGCTCTGGATGTAAGCCCACTCTGCAGAGTAGACCATTTCATGGCAAGACACCCAAACATTTCCTATTCTCCACTGAATTGTGCAGGAACCCCATGGAGACAGGGAGCCACCACCCATGGCTGGGAGCATGGAGTTTGGAGCCACTGCCTGGGGACACACTGTGTGGTACATACTGACCCTCCCTGGGCCTCAGTCTGTAAAAGGGAGATAGAAACAGTACCTTCATCAGGGGTTGTTAGGATTAAATGAGGTCATATCTGTAGAAGGGTTTAGAACAGTGGCACGCTGATAGTAAGCGGTATGTGGACGTCTGACAAATTAGGAGACGTGCTCCAATCTGTTTTAGGATGACAGACACAGGTTAAGAATCTGGCCATCTAAGCAAGCATAAAAGGATTATATTCTACTTCCATATGGTGGGGACCTCTGGGTCTTGTCTGCCATGGGGACCCGGGGAGAGGCAGGGGAAAGGAGGAGGGGGCAGGGGGAGAAGAAGCTAGAAGGAGGGAGAGAGGGTGGGCATGAGCAGGGGGCACCTGGCGTCCTAGATGTCCCAACCACACGGGAAAAAGAAGAGCAGTGTCCTGTATTCGTCCCTCCCTGCCTCTCTTCTGGTCCCAAGAGCCCAATGGGCAGGGTCTTGCCCTCTGCTGGCTGTACACCTGGGTTCCTATTACCTAGTAAGGCTGAAGTCATTCCTTCCAAGAACTGCTGGTTCATTCCCAGGAAATGTTGAAAACGTTTTACAGAGTCCTCGAGGATTCCAAGAACACGTTAGAGATCACAGGCCATAGAGCAGGAGAAATCCCGAGGCACTGACCTGACCGTCCTTGCGATGGTCACCCACCAGAAAGTTTGGCCAGCTCTGTATCCAAAAACACTATCTTCTCCACCCAAATGCTTGAGTGCGAAGGTCTTGAATGTTCCCAAGTGACTAGGCAGGTAGGGTTCCAGAACAACCGTGGCGTGAAGCAGCCAAGGGACTGACTGTAGGATCTACAGTGTTAGCAGAACAGTGTAGCATGAATGACGTACAGAGGCATGGCTCCAGAAGGCTTCTGGAAGGACAGAGAGCAGAACCCAGAGAATGGAATCACAAGGCATGCTGGGAGTGTAAAATGCACACCAAAATTCAGAGAGACGCGGTCAAGCTGAAACAGCTCATTGATCATTCTTATATCGATTACAGGGTGAAAAGATTTCATTTTAAAATATTGGACTAAATAAAACACGTTCTTAAAATTCATTCTGCTTTTTACTTTCCAATACTGGCTCTTGGAAAACCAACTCAGGGGCTCATGTCCTCTTTGCAGTCGACAGCGCTGAGCTGAAAGTTTCTGCAGAGAACAGGTCACCGCCCAAGAGCCAGAGACCAAGGGCAAGCCAAGTTTCCCTCAGAGGGCTGAAGCAGAGAGCAAGCGCAGAGGGAAGGACAATCTGAGGGACAGGCAGCTCTCACTCAGGTAGAACAAAGAGGACTGAATAAGCAAATTACTAATCATGTGGAGATGAAAAATAGGTACCTGGCATGGCTCTCCTGGGAAGCTCCAGGAAAATGTCTTGCAAAACGCAAAGCAGCAAACCAGGGATAGACGAGATGCAGCCTGGAGAGAGGTTATGGGGTGGGAGGGTCGTTTCAGGATCATAGCTATGTGACCGTTTCAAGATCAAACCAGCGTCTTCGGAAGGAGGAGGGGGCAGGGTGGGCACAGGTGCGCTCTGGGTGGTGAGATGGGGTGGGTGAGGTGTCTCCGTGAGCCCAAACACTTGGCAGAAGCCCCAGCAGACGCTGGAACACAGGTGGAAACAATCGGCATATGTCCCTACAAAACCAAGCAATGGCACAGGACAGTTACTAATTCCAGAACGTGTTCAGAGTTGTACAAGAAAGGAAATGCAGCCATTGCTTACAGAGAATGTAGGAAGCCCTAATGTAAAGACTCTAAACAATAATCATAATCTCTAGATTAAAGGGACACGGAGGAGTTTAACTAGAGCATTAGCCAGCCAAATCCTCAGCCACCATAATCGAAGTGGACAAAATGACTAAAATGAAGTAATGAAAAAATAACAGTACATGCTTATTTTTTTAGAAATATGCAGGTAAATCACAGAAGAAATAGGTAAGAGTGGAAAGTTGTTGCTTTGTGGGTGAGTGGGATGGCATGAGGTTTGGAGGGATGGAGCAGAGCATTTTGATAGTAATTTTATTTATTAATTTTTTAAATGAACATACAATGTATTACTTGCCCCAGGGATACAGGTCTGTGAATCATCAGGCTTACACACTTCACAGCACTCACCATAGCACATACCCTCCCCAATGTCCATCACCCAGCCACCCCATCTCCCCCTCCCCCCACCAACCCTCCGTTTGTTTTGTGAGATTGAGAGTCTCTTATGGCTTGTCTCCCTCCCGATCCCATCTTGTTTCATTTTTATCTTCTCTACCCCCCAAGTGCCCCACCCTGCCTCTCAAATTCCTCATAACAGGGACATCATATGATAATTGTCTTTCTCTGATTGATTTATTTCGCTCAGCATAATACCCTCTAGTTCCATCCACATTGTTGCAAATGTCCAGATGCCATTTCTTTTGCTGGCTGCATAGTATTCCATTGTATATATGAACCACCTCTTCTTTATCCATTCACGTGTTGATGGACATCTGGGTTCTTTTCATAGTTTGGCTATGGTGGACATTGCTGCTATAAACATTCGGGTGCACGTGCCCCTTCAGATCTCTACATTTGTATCTTTAGGGTAAATACCCAATAGTGTGACTGCTATGTCGTAGGGTAGCTCTATTTTCAACTTTTTGAGGAACCTCCATGTTGTTTTCCAGAGTGGCCGCACCAGCTTGCATTCCCACCAACAACGTAGGTGGGTCCCCCTTTCTCTGCATCCGCGCCAACATCTGTCATTTCCTGATTGGTTAATTTTAGCCATTCTGACTGGTGTGAGGTGGTTTCTCATTGTGGTTTCGATTTGTATTTCCTTGATGTGGAGGAATGTTCAGCATTTCTTCATGTGTCTGTTGGCCATCTGGATGTCTTCTTTGCAGAAATGTCTGCATGTCCTCTTCCCATTTTTTGATTGGGTTATTTGTGGTTTTGAGTATCAAGTTTGATAAGTTCTTTATATATTTTGGATACTAGCCCTTTATCTGATATGTCATTTGTGAATATTTTCTCCAATTCTTTAAATTGTCTTTTGGTTTTGTTGACTGTTTCCTTTGCTGTGCAAAAGCTTTTGATCTTGATAAAGTCATTTTTGCCCTTGCTTCCCCTAACTTTGGCGATGTTTCTAGGAAGAAGTTGCTGCAGCTGTGGTTGAAGAGGTTGCTGTCTGTGTTCTCCTCAAGGATTTTGATGGATTCCTACCTCACATTGAGGTCTTCCATCCATTTGAGTCTATTTTTGTGTGTGGTGTAAGGAAACGTTCCAGTTTCATTCTTCTGCATGTGGCTGTCCAATTTTCCCACCACCATTTGTTGAAGAGACGGTCTTTTTTCCATTGGACATCCTTTCCTGCTTTGTTGAAGGTTAACTGACCGTAGAGTTGAGGGTCTATTTCTGGGCTCTCTATTCTGTTCCAATGATCTATGTGTCTGTTTTTGTGCCAGTACCATGCTGTCTTGATGATGACAGCTTTGTAATAGAGCTTAAAGTCTGGAATTGTGATGCTACCAACTTTGGCTTTCTTTTTCAACATTCCTCTGGCTATTCTGGGTCTTTTCTGGTTCCATATAAATTTTAGGATTATTTGTTCCACTTATTTGAAAAAAAAAAAAATGGATGGTATTTTGATAGGGATTGCATCAAATGTGTAGATTGCTTCAGGTAGCATAGACATTTTCACAATATTTGTTTTTCCAATCCATGAGCATGGCACATTTTTCCATTTCTTTGTGTCTTCCTCAATTTCTTGCATGAGTACTTTATAATTTTCTGAGTACAGATTCTTTGCCTTTTTGGCTAGGTTTATTCCTAAGTATCTTATGGTTTTGGGTGCAATTGTAAATGAGATTGACTCCTTAATTTCTCCTTCTTCTGTCTTGCTGTTGGTGTATAGAAATGCAACTGACTTCTGTGCATTGATTTTATATCTTGACACTTTACTGAATTCCTGTATGAGTTCTAGCAGATTTGGAGTGGAGTCTTTTGGGTTTTCCACATAAAATGTCATATCATCTGCAAAAAGTGATAGTTTGACTTCTTCTTTGCTGATTTGGATGCCTTTAATTTCTTTTTATTGTCTGATTGCAGAGGCTAGGACTTCTAGTACTATGTTGAAGAGCAGTGATGATAATGGACATCCCTGCCATGTTCCTGACCTTAAAGGAAAAGCTCTCAGTTTTTCCTCAGTGAGAATGATATTCACTGTGGGTTTTTCATAGATGGCTTTGATGATATTGAGGAATATACCCTCTTTCCCTACACTTTGAAGAGTTTTGATCAAGAAAGGATGCTGTACTTTGTCAAATGTTTTTTTCAGCATCTATTGAGAATATCACATGGTTCTTGTTCTTACTTTTATTAATGTATTGTATCACATTGATTGATTCATGGATGTTGAACCAACCTTGAAGCCCTGGAATAAATCCCACTTGGTTGCGGTGAATAATCCTTTTAATGTACTGATCCTATTGGCTAGTATCTTGGTGAGAATTTTCACATCTGTGTTCATCAAGGATATTGGTCTGTAATTCTCCTTTTTGGTGAAGGATCTTTGTCCGGTTTTGAGACCAAGGTAATGGTGGCCTCATAAAATGAGTTTGGAAGTTTTTCTCCAATTTCTATTTTTTGGGAACAGTTTCAGGAGAATTGGTAATAATTCTTCTTTAAATGTTTGGTAGAATTCCCCTGGGAAGCTGTCTGGCCCTGGGCCCTTTTGGGAAATTTTTGATTACTGCTTCAATCTCCTTACTGGCTATGGGTCTGTTCGGGTTTTCTATTTCTTCCTGGTTCAGTTTTGGTAGTTTATAGCTCTCTAGGAATGCATCCATTTCTTCCAGATTGTCAAATTTCCTCATGTATAGTTGCTCAAAACATATTCTCATAATTGCTTGTATTTCTTTGGTGTTGGTTGTGATCTCTCCTCTTTCATTCATGATTTTATTTATTTGGGTCCTTTCTCTTTTCTTTTTGGTAAGTCTGGCCTGGGGTTTATCAATCTTACTAATTCTTTCAAAGAACCAGCTCCTAGTTTCATTGATTTGTTCTACTGTTCTTTTGGTTTCTATTTCATTGATTTCTGCTCTGATCTTTACTATTTCTCTTCTTCTGGGTTTAGGCTTTCCTTGCTGTACTTTCTCCAGCTCCTTTACATATAGGGTTATGTTTTGTACTTGAGACCTTTCTTGTTTCTTGAGAAAGGCTTGAATCGCCATGTACTTTCCTCTCAGGACCGTCTTTGCTGTGTCCCACAGATGTTGAACAGTTGTGTTTTCATTCTTATTTGTTTCCATGAATTTTTTCAATTCTTCTTTAATTTCCTGGTTGACCCATTCATTCTTTAGTAGGATGCTCTTTAGCCTTCATGTATTTGGGTTCTTTCCAACTTTCCTCTTGTGATTGAGTTCTAGCTTCAGAGCATTGTGGTCTGAAAATATGCAGGGAATGATCCCAATCTTTTGGTACTGGTTGAGACCTGATTTGTGACTCAGGATGTGATCTACTCTGGAGAATGTTCCATGTGCACAAGAGAAGAATGTGTATTCTGTTGTACTTTGGGATGGAATGTTCTAAGTATATCTGTGATGTCCATCTGGTCCAGTGTGTCATTTAAGGCCTTTATTTCCTTGTCGATCTTTTGCTTGGATAATCTGTCCATTTCAGTGAGGGGATGGTGTTAAGGTCCCCTACTATTATTATATTATTGTCGATGTGTTTTTTTTATTTTATAATTAATTGGTTTATATAGTTGGCTGCTCCCTTGTTAGGGGCATAGATATTTAAAATTGTTAGATCTTCTTGTTGGACAGACCCTTTGAGTATGATATAGTGTCCTTCCTCATCTCTCATTATAGTTTTTGGCTTAAAATATAATTTATCTGATATAAGGTTGGCATCCCAGCTTCCTTTTGATGTCTGTTAGCACGGTAAATTGTTTTCTACCCTCTCACTTTAAATCTGGAGGTGTCTTCGGGTCTAAAATGAGTTTCTTGAAGACAGCATATTGATGGTTTTTTTTTTTTTTAAAGATTTTATTTATTTACTTGACAGAGAGAGATCACAAGTAGACAGAGAGGCAGGCAGAGAGAGAGAGGGAAGCAGGCTCCCTGCTGAGCAGAGAGCCCGATGCGGGACTCGATCCCAGGACCCCGAGATCATGACCTGAGCCGAAGGCAGCGGCTTAACCCACTGAGCCACCCAGGCGCCCTGGGTTTTGTTTTTTCATCCATTCTGATATGCTGTGTCTTTTAATTGGGGCATTTAGCCCATTTACATTCAGGGTAACTATTCAGAGATTTGAATTTAGTGCCATTGTATTGCCTGTAAGGTGACTGTCACTGTATATTGTCTCCGTTCCTTTCTGGTCTACTACTTTTAGACTTTGTCTTTGCTTAGAGGACCCCTTTCAATATTTCCTGCAGGGCTGGTTTGGTGTTTACAAATTCTTTTAATTTTTGTTTGTCCTGAAAGATTTTTATCTCTCCTTCTATTTTCAATGATAGCCTAGCTGGATATTCTTGGTTGCATGTTTTTCTCATTTAGTGCTCTGAATATATCATGCCAGTTCTTTCTGGCCTGCCTGGTCTCTGTGGATAAGTCCACTGCCAATCTAATATTTTTACCATTGTGTGTTACAGACTTCTTATCCCGAGCTGCTTTCAGGCTTTTCTCTTTGTCCCTAAGACTAGTAAGTTTTACTATTAGATAACGATGTGTGGACCTATTTTTATTGATTTTGAGGGGGGGTTCTATGTGTCTCCTGGATTTTGATGCTTGTTCCTTTTCCCGTATTGGGGAAATTCTCTATTATAATTTGCTCCAATATAACTTCTGCTCCCCCCATTTCTTTCTTCTTCTTCTGGAATCCCTATTATTCTAATGTTGTTTTGTCTTATGGTGTCACTTATCTCTCGAATTCTCCCCTTGTGGTCCAGTAGCTGTTTGTCCCTCTTTTGCTCAGCTTCTTTATTCTCTGTTGTTTGGTCTTATATATCACTAATTCTCTCTTCTGCCTCATTTATCCTAGAAGTAAGAGCCTCCATTCTTGATTGCACCTCGTTAATTTCCTTTTAGATTTCAGCTTGGTTAGATTTTAGTTCTTTTATTTCTCCACACAGAGTTTCTCTAATATCTTCCATGCCTTTTTTGAGTCCAGCTAGCACCTTGAGAATCGTCATTGCGAACTCTAGATCTGACATATTACCAACGTCCATATTGATTAGGTCCCTAGCCATCGGTACTGCCTCTTGTTCATTTTTTTGAGGTGAGTTTTTCTGCCTTGTCATTTTATCTAGATAAGAATATATAAATGAGAGAATAAAATACTAAAAGGTGGCAAAGACTCCAGAAAAATGTATGCTAACCAAATCAGAGGAGAGCCCAAAACAGAAGAAAGGGGGTAAAAAGAAATTTAAAAAATTATACATATATATACATTTATTAGCCTCGTGAATAGAATAGAGCCACCCACTTGATTTTGGGTGTATTTTGGTCTCTTAGAAGAAACTACCTTCCAAAAAAAGAAACTATCTTCCAAAAATAAGGGTAAACATGATGAAGGGGTGGAATATGACTGTAAAGATGAAAATTAAAAAAAAAATTCTAGAAAAGGAATTGATAAGTTGGTTGGAAAAAGAAAGAAGAAAAAAAGGAAGGGGGGGGGGTAGAACGTGCCCAGGCTGGAAACTAGAACAAAGCTCTGTGGTAGATTTAGGGCATATTTTGATTTATTAGAAAAAATTGTATCCCCCAATTTTTTAGACAAAGCAATAAAACCCTATATGTCTACCCCAAAACACTTAAATATAGTGAAGGATAAAATATGCCTATAATAATGATGATTTAAAAAGATTTTTTTTAAGAAAGATATTATTAAGATAAACTGGTTAAAAAAGATTAAAGGAGGGAAGAGGAAACGTTAAAAAATTAGAATAAGAAAAAGATAAAATTAAGAAAATTTAATTAACTTTGCAAGACTAAAGAACCATGGGGAGAGAGCCATGAATTCCACGGTTTGCTTTCTCCTCTGGAATTCCGCTGTTCTCCTTGATCCGTGAGCTTGGTCTTGCCTGGATTTCTTGCTGATCTTCTGCGGATTCTGAAGCATCTTTGCCCGAGGAGGAATGGCAGCGCCCTTGCTAGGGGCCGGGCTAAGTAATCTGCTCCGGTTCGGGTTCGCTCTGGGAGCTTTTGTTCCCTGAACGCTTTCCGTAGAGCTCTGGAGGCCGGAATGAAAATGGCGGCCGCCCGGAAGAGCCGAGAGCTGGGGCCGCTCCTCCGTGCGCCCTCGGGGGAAAGCGCTCAGTCGCTCCCGACTCCCTGGCCTCCAGCCGCGCTCCGAGCTCACCAGGCCTGTGACCTCTGGAGCACAGCCCCGCCTGGAGTCTCGAAACCCCGCAGATTCCTTCCTCCAGAGAAGGAAGGTGAGTGTCCCCGGATCTGCCCCTTGTGGGGTCTCCGCTCTCAGAGCAGTGTCCCGACTGTGCCGCAGATCACGGTTAAGGGGACCCCGAGCGGAGAGCTCACTCCTCCGCTCCGTGTCTGCAGCCGCCTTCCCTGCTCCGATGCCCGCGAGCTCTGCGACACTCAGACACCCCTGGTCTTTCCGTGACCCCGCGGGACTGAGGTCACGCTGTCCCCGCGATGGCTCCGCCCCCGCTTAGCCTCCGGAGCGATGCCGCTCAGTGGAGCGGACTTCTAGGGGTGCCGACTTGGTGCTCTGCTTCTCCTCCACGCGCTGGGAGCCGGCCTCTCCCCCGTGGTCTGTGTTCCCGTGGATTCCGAGTCACTTCTCCGCACGTCCTGCCTTTCAGAAAGTGGTCGCTTTTCTGTTCCCGGAATTGTTGCTCTTCTCTTTGACCTGCTGGATTTGTCGGTGTTCGGAATGGTTTGACGACTATCTCGCGGATCTCCTGCGACCTGATAACATCTCAACCGGCTACTCCTCGGCCCTCTTGCCTCTCTCACCTGGTAGTAATTTCTTTTTAACGATTTTATTTATTTATATGACAGAGATCACAAGTAGGCAGGGAGGCAGTCACAGAGAGGGGAGGAAGCAGGCTCCCTGCTGAGCAGAGAGCCCGATGCGGGACTCGATCCCAGGACCCTGAGATCATGACCTGAGCCGAAGGCAGAGGCTTTGACCCACTGAGCCACCCAGGTGCCCCTTAATACATCTTTTTAACTCAACGGAGCTTCCTGGTCACGTGATCTTCCTTGTATGAAATGAAATTTTGCCAGAATTTGGGTCTTCATCATTTCTTTTTTCTTGTACCATGTAAAGAAACAAGTTTCAAAATAGTCATCCTTGCCAACCAATAATCCACATCAGTGGGTTCATGGCATCGTCAGTGGGTCCCTTCAGTCCTCTCGGTCTCTTGTCCTTCCTGCTCAGAGACAACACCAGGCTCCTGCCCCTTGCCACCAAAGCAGCAAATGTCGCCTCCCCCCCAGCTCCTCTTGCTATGAATTCTTCCTGGAATCCTTCCTCCTCCTGGCATCGCCCGGCTGTCGAGGTCACCCTTGATGATTTTACAGATAGAGGACAAGGGCTAATGCATCCTTGGGATAGCATTTGTTAAGAATACAATTTCAACGTGCGTGTTTTAAAAGGACTCAGCGTGGATCCAAAAATATTCATGGAGATGGGGAGGACCCACGAGGGCACCTCTTGTCTCTCATGTTTCACCTACTCCAGGCAACTTGGTTTTCAAGGTGGCTACTTCTCCACCTAATCGCTTGAATTTTCCCCCAGCTACGTTTTCAGAGAAGGCAGTCTCACCTGTTGGATTTCACCATGACAGGATTTGCCATGTACTCACTAGGGGGAAAAGAAAATTTTTTCCATAGAGATTCGAACACTTGAAAAAAAAACAACAACAACAAATTCTGACAGTCTGATAGATTTTTTTGGATCACCATTTTGAAGGGCTCAAATTAAGGTCTCCTATTGGTATTCTCTGTCTCTATGTCTCGGTGTCACCCTGTGTTTCTCTCTCTTTTCCTAATTTGCAGGCTCATGTGGCCTCATACAGATATACCCCAGCCCTGGAGACAGTCACTGCTGGAGTGCAGGTGCCCCGGGAAATGAACGATATTGGAATACCATGGGAAAAATATGGTAACAGAGTCATGGATGCCATTTTGGAGAAGTTTCTCCTCTGGGCAGAATTGTTTTGTGAATGTAAACACAGTAGAAATGAGACAAAGTCTTGTCTGGCAAACGTTTCTCTTTAGCGAGCCAATGACTAGACTCATTGGAAAATGCATCAGAAGCATTTCAAGCAAGCAAAGGGCTCTCACCGACCGCCCTTCACCACAGGGGTGGCATTTGGAAAGGGAAACTTCTTGCTATGTCCCTCTGTGGAATGCTTTTGCTGGTGGATATAACAACCTCTTTCTCAATAGCCGTCCCGAATTTTTTTTTTTTTTTTTTAATTTTGCCATATCATGGGACTGTTTTCCGTCCACTAGAAGGAACGTTGGTGGTGGTCTTCCATTGGCGTGCATCAAGAGTCTTCATTGTTTGTGACAGCTGCGTTTTATGGCTCAAGTCTCACTCTGTCTCACTGGTGGGATATCCCTGTTTTTCCCAAAGTTTCCTTTTGGGAACCCTTCACCTTTGACTCTTAGCACTTCTGCACGGCCTCAGGAATATTCTGGCCAACAACAGATGTCTTCGAGCCCAACTAGTTTGATTCATGAGTTCATAACCGTTTTGCCCTATTGATTGGATAACCGGTAGCGTCACACAGGACTATGACATTATATTTTTGTAGCACTCAAATGACTGCGGACACATAAGCTTTGAAGAAAGCTTTCTGCAAATGCTGGTTGAATATCCACTTCCGTTGCAGCCCCTTTCTGGTTGGTCGGGGCAGCAGGGAGCACCCTTGTCTGTGCCTTTGCAGAAAAGAATGAGTGAGCCCCTACTCAGGCACTTAACACTGGGCCCTCCGTCGGTTTCCAGCCCTGCAGTGGGGAGAGGCAGAGTGGGGTGTGAGTGGCCCTCGCCGGGACATCCCCGCCTATGGCAATTAGAGCCAGGCTGGCCTCCTTCTTGCCTCGATGAGTCTGGGACCCAGCATCTCCTTCAAGTGAGAACGAAATAATTGAAAACTTGCTTTCTTACGCCGCATGACTTTCCCCTGGAGCATGAAAAGGTTTGCTAAGTGTCTACCGTGGGCAATGCAAACCAGCAGTGCCATCAAAGCATGTTGTAGAATCAATCTGAGAGGGTAGGACCTGCATTTGTTTTTGTTTTTTTTTACGTACTCATCATAAAAGAGTTGGTTTCAGAACCACCCAGATCGAACGACTACAGGCCTGGGAGAGGGGTTTGGGGGGCAGGGAGGCCCGGTCTTTGACTGGTCTCAACAGATGTCAGGTCCCCACCACAGGTCTCAGATCTCCGTCCAAGATGAAGCAGTTGGAAAGGAACTGGTGTTCTCCATGTGACTGTTGATTCTCTTCAGCTGAGCAGCTGGGGGTGGCGGGGGGGTAGGCACTGCAAAGCCACCCGTGCCATTGTTATCCGCGTCTGCGTAAGCATTCTCGTTCACGTGAGCCCTGTTGAATGAAAGATGACATTGTTTGCTAGACGTCTCTGCCTCTTGACAGATACCTGTTGGAAGCCCTCTATTTCCCTTTGGTTGTTCTCAAAACACCTGTTTGGAACCAACCACCTGTTTCCAGAAAAAGTCTGTTTCCACCTCCCATCCCTGCTGGATGGGGAAAGCTTATTCCTAATGCAGGCTTCTTGTGTAAGCCAAAGCTGGGGTGTTCTGTGACTTTTCGGGCTCACGGCGGGTCACATCACGAACTCGAATGGTTGGCGTGCGGAATGGTTTTCTTTGGAAGTGGAATGTGCGGACAAAAATAAAACCATTGTCAGTTCGTTGTGTACCCTCTGGAAATCTGGAAAACAACAATCACTCCTGGGCATTTATTGCAGAGACATGAAAACTTAGGTACACACAGACACGTGTCCATAGCTGCTGAATTTGTAGCTGTCAAAACATGATGTCACCCCCGATGTCCTTCAGCGGGTGAATAGTGTACATCGAAAGCACAAAATACAACCCAGCGGCGAAAAGGAACACACTAGTTACTGGTACACATTGCAACTTGCATGAATCTCCAGGAAATTAGCCTGACTGTAAAAAGCCCATCTCAGAAGGTCACATATTGGGGGGCGCCTGGGCAGCTCAGTTGGTTAAGCTTCTGGCTCTAGATTTTGACTGGAGTCATGGTCTCAGGATGGAGAGATGGAGCCCACTGTCGGGCTCCGAGCTCAGCAGGGAATCTGCTTCTCTCCCTCTGCCGCTCCCCCTGCTTGCCCTGTCTCTCAAATAAATAAGATAATCTTTAAAAAAGAAAAAAAAAAAAGGTCGCATATTGTATGACCAACTGTGAAGTATCCTCACGATCACACAATGTGTAGAGATGGGGACCGGATCCCTGGTTGCCAGGGGTTCGGAGTGGAGGTAGTCGATGTCATTGTAAAAGGTTACTTGCCTTGTGGTGATGTCTCTGTCTTGATAGGACTGGTTTATAGGAATTCCCAGAAATGGTACAGTTGCCTAAGATTATACACAATGACATCGACATTTCACAAGTACACGAAAAAAATGTGAGATCCAAGTAGGGATTGTGGACAAATTCGGTGTATTACACTTATGTCACTTTCCCGGTTTTGATCACGGACTACGGTTCTGTAAGCTGCCACTCTTGGCAGGAAACGGGAGGCGGGAATAAGAGATTTTTCTACACTATTTTTTGCAACTTCCTGGGAGTCTATAATTATTTCAAAATACAAAGCTAGAAAATCTTTGGTGGAAAAATATTGGCTCCTAGGAAAATCATCTGTGAAATCTGTCGGATTAGTTCATTCATATGTCTGGTAAAAAAAAGAAAAAAAGTTCACGCTGGGATGGTTCTCGTGTTCTGTCCCTGAGCAGGCACTATGAAGAGAACCAAATGCCTACATACAGTACCTTTGTCTAAAAATCATATTTTCTCCAAGTTTCTGCTATTTCAGAAACAAGAAATGCCAAACATAAGATAAGTTAATCACTCCCTCGTGGTTGGTTAACGGAGAGGGACGTATATGTTAAGATCATTTACACATTTGTGTCTACACCTTTTCCTCGGTGAATCACGCGGCCCCCTTAGGGGGTCTGTGCCCTACTCCCCATGCCCGCAGCAGCCTGTTTGGCTCATCCACTCCCAGACGCAACCAGCATCAGAAAGCTCACGCTCCTGCTTCATTGCCTCTGAATCCTGTAGTCGAAATGCGGCCTGCTTTTCCCTCTGACTGCATGGCCGGAGATGCGTCTTGGGAACTCTCATTGAATAATTAATTTTTAGCTTTAAATAATTCACTAGTCCTGGCCTGCGTAATTGCTGGGGACCAAAGAATTAATTAGTTGGATGGTTTTTCTTTCTTCTCCTTTGCTTGGAGGGAGGGCTAGGCATCTCTGAGCGGAACCTAACGGCGCAGCCTCTAACGAGGCCATCACCGTCGCGATGTCGGAGTCAGTCACGGCAAAAGGACAGTAAAGATCTTGATCCCGCACTGGCCTCAAGCAGACACTGCACTTTGAACTCTCCCGTAATCTTGTCCTTGGTAGCCCACACAACCCTCCCCGATTACTTCTGGCGATGAGGACCAAGGAAATAAAAACATGATCCCAAATCCTGACTTTAGAACATGGGTCGGGCAAACTATGGCCCATGAGGGAAACCTGGCCTGTTGCCTGATTTTGCAAATAAAACTTTATTGGTGTTCACCCATGCCCGTTCGCGAACATACTGTCCGTGGCGGCTTTGAGCTACCATGGCAGAGTTGAATGGCTGTGGCAGAGACCATATGGAGAGCAGACCCTAAAATATGTATTCTCTGGCCCTTACAGAAAACCTTTGCTGAACTCCGGTTTAAAAAGCCATTCAGGGGGTACCGGGGTGGCTCAGTGGGTTAAAGCCTCTGCCTTCAGCTCAGGTTATCCCAGGGTCCTGGGATCAAGCCCCGCATTGGGGTCCCTGCTCAGCGGAGAGCCTGCTTCTCCCTCTCCCTCTGTTGCTCTGTCTACTTGTCCTCTTTCTATCTCTCTGTCAGATAAATAAATAAAATCTTAAAAAAAAAAGAAAGAAAGAAAGAAAGAAAGCCGTTCAAGCCACCAGGATACGGTTGATTCAAAGCGGCTTTGCTGGATGGTCGACACCGTGGAAACCCAAACACTCCAATAGGATGTCTCCCTGCTCTTGATTCCTGAGGGAGGGAAGAAAAATGGAAACAAGAACCCAAAGCCCTAGATCATCTGTAACTGGGCTCTAGGCTTTGGAATATTTAGGATTAGGGCTTCACTGAGCAGAACCCAGCTTCTCCAATCTCATCACCTTTCTCATCACGTTTAACCTGTCTTCTCCTCTGGAGAGCAAGGAGGTGAGGAGATTTGGCGAGAGAAGTAAGTTCAAATCCCCCCCGTTCCCTCGGCGGCTGTGATATGTCAGAACCTCTCTGTTTCCTCAGCTGGTGGCAGATCATATTCTCCCTTTGCCACGGGGTCCTCTGAGGGTCATGGACACTCACGGATGGAAAGTGTTTATCCTGGTGCCCAGCAGAACTACACAGAATAATGAGCCTTGGTTGATTCTATCATTATAACGACTCTTTGCCCAAGATACCTTGTATCACCTGGTGATCGGTTGATCCGGTAAAATGCAGAGTTCTCTGTATCTATAGCTCGTACCAGAAATTGCAACCCCAAAAGCTCATTGGAGCCAGCATCATCCTAGAAATGGACGGGACGTCCAAAGGATAGCCTAACCTTCTGGACGGGCTGAGAGCCGTTTCTCCACAGGGACCTGGGCCCCAGGGCCATCAGCTGAAAGCCACAGTGCTTTGGCATAAACAGAGCTCCGTATAAAATGGAAACAGTGACAACGCATGACCCAGGCTTAAAGACGGAGATGGCAAATGGGAACAGAGCAAAATATTTCGGAAAGGTCACCCCTGATGACCTTGTGGCTCAAACCAGGAATCTGCGCTTCCTTCTGGAGTTCTCGGCATTCCCGGTCCCCGGAAGCTGGGTCACCAAGTCCGGACTTCCCATCCATGACCTTCCTGCCCTCGCCCTCTCCCCCTCCCCTATCTCTTGTCTCCTGAATTACGCAGTCCTTCCTGGTCTCCGTGACACTGGTCTTGTTCTTTCAATTTGCAAGTCACCCCCGTCTCCTAAAGCAAATCCCGGCCATCACATTCCCTTTGGAAGTGGCTGCTGTAAAACACACCCACAGCATGAAACTGAGTACTAGTGACCCTTTAGGACACAAACTGGGTTGTGCCACTGTGGCACCCCGAAAGGAAGCCCCACCCCCCTTGGGGAGCCCGGGTGGCTCAGTCGGTTAAGCGTCGGCCATTTGGCTCAGGTCATGATCCCCCCATCCTGGAATCGAGTCCCACATTGGGCTCCCTGCTCTGTGGGGAGTCTGCTTCTCCCTCTCAGCCACAGTGCAGTCGTGTTGTCGCTCATTCTTTTTAATACCAGAGTAACATTCCAGTTCAACTCCACAGTTATCTATCCGTGGGTCCATTCACTGACGCTTGGGTCATTTCCCATCTGGGGCTGCTGGAAGTAGCTCCCACGGGGAACGCTGGTGTGCACCCTTTGGTTTGAGGACCTCTGTCCAGTTCTTTGGGATAGACACCCAGGAGTAGGGCTGCTGGGTCGTAGGGTAATCATACGCTGAACTTACTGAAAACATATTTGCAGTGCCGTGACCTCATACCCCATTCTCATCACGGTGCTGGGGCTCAGCAGATATTTGAAGGAATGAAGTTTCCAGCAGCAACCATCACCCTGGGACTAAATCAGGCCCATCAAGGATGATGAAGAGACAGGTGGATGTTCATCATGGATGTTCATGGTCTCCTTTCTGGTCTCTGCCCGAACTCACCTCACACACACCCATTTCTGTTTATTCATTACTATCATGTGTCCTAGCCATTCTTCTTACGATGGCACACTCAGAGGCCATGTTGCACTCGCTTGATAAGCTCCACTAATTTGAAACATAACTAGATGTTGTAATTACATTACAAAAATGTAATGTCATTGGAGGGGTCCTTGGGTTAAGAGCTGGTTTCACATTGGGTTTGCCCAGGTGGCTTAGCTGGTTAAGCAGGCAGCTCTTGGTTTCAGCTCAGGTCATGGTCTCAGCGTCCTGGGATCAAGCCCCACGTTGGGCTCTGTGCTCAACATAGAGGTCACCTCATTCCCTCCTTCCTCTCCCTCTGCCCTTCCTGCTTATGCTCTCTCTCTAAAATAAATAAATCTTTAAAAAAATTAGATTCCTATTGCTTCTGATTTAATCTTTTCCAAAATGTTGAACTGGCCGCTTCCATACTGAGACTTTGTTACCTTCGGTCATTATGGTTTAGGAAGACATGTGTTGTTCAACCCTCACATGCAAAGAAAACCTTGAAAAACAAGTGATGTAGGCCGCGATGAGACACCAGTATCTGTGCACTGGAACAGCTGATGTTATGAAAACATTCAGGGTGTACAAGGGTAACCACAATTCTCAGAAAGTGCTGGTTCGTGGGTGTTTAAAATAGTGCCACCGCTGGGTGCCTGGTTGGCTCACTTGGTAGA
The DNA here is from genome assembly GCF_009829155.1 of Mustela erminea. NCBI lineage: Eukaryota > Metazoa > Chordata > Mammalia > Carnivora > Mustelidae > Mustela > Mustela erminea. The sequence continues at coordinate 6,101,594 of NC_045635.1, read as the reverse complement.
CCATGCAACTCTGGGTCTTGGGATTGTGACTTTGACTCCCACGGAGGGTGTAGCGTTCACTTAAAAAAATAGTGCCAGGGCAGCTGGGTGGCTCAGTTGGTTAAGCGTCTGCCTTCAGCCCACGTCCTGATCTTGGGGTCCTGCGATAGGGAGTCTGCTTCTTCCTTTCCTTCTCCCTCTGTGCTCTGTCTCTATCTCAAATAAATAAATAAAATCTTAAAAAAAAAAACCCCAAAACCTAGCACTACTGCCTCGGGAAAACATTTACCATGTATTGGGGTGCCTGGGTGGCTCAGTTGGTTGGCTGACTGCCTCTTGATTTTGGCTCTGGTCATGATCTCAGGGAGATTGGGTCCACTTAGAGCCCACACTCGTCGGGAGTCTGCTTCTCTCCCTCTCCTTCTGACCCTCCCCCTGCCCAACTCATAAGCATGAGTGTGCTCTTTCTCATAAATAAATCAGTCTTTAAAAAAGAAAAAGACATTTAGCACATATCTCTCTGGTGCTTAGCCATCTCACCTCTAGATAATTACCTAAGAGAAAGTGAATGATTACAGTTACGAAAACCTTGTGCAAGAAGCTGTCTTAGGTACAGTCACCGAAACCTGGAAGCGAACCAGGAGTCCATGCCCAGGAGAATGGCAAAGGAAGCAGAGGCTTAGCCATCAGACGGCCCACCCCTCACTCATAAAAAGGAATGGCCTATCGCTACCCACGAGAACACACAGACGGATTTCCCACCCATCGCGCCAACTGGAAGAAGCCAGTCACAGAGGAGTAGAAACGACAGGGTTATGCGACGTTCTAGAAGGACAAATCTGATTTGCAATGGCGGACGGCAGATCTACGGCTGCTTCCGCATAGAGAAGGAGTAACTGGCAAGAAACACGAGGAAACCGTCTGGATGGAGACATGTTCTGTGTTCCGCTGGGTTATGAGACGCGCTCATTCACCAAAACCGACCCAAGCAACCATGTAGACCTACGCATTTCCCCGTTTGTAGACTCAGCGTCAATTTTAAAACAATGACATCAAAGCCATACTGCTGCTTCGGGACAGGAAGACAACTTACAGAAATCCCTCGTTTCTTACTGTTTCATCTGAGCAATGACTGCATCCCGTGAGGCCTGTCCCCGCATTTTAGGCGGTAACGTTCGTTCGCCTTCCTTGCTTGGTACTCTTGGGATCACTTAATTTTTAAAAAATTACTTTTAGGCATTGAATTGTTTCCATCATCGAAAACGTTGGTGTTTTGAGTAGTTGGGATATAATTTTCAGATCAACATCCTCATATGCTCATTAGACTAAGGAAAAAAATAATCTTTTAAAGTATTTGTGTCCGTCGGCTTTTGCTATCTTAAATGGACAAACAGTTCCAAAATATAATGGTTTCAAGCAACCACCATGCATTCAGCTCACGGCTCACGGGTCAGCCTTCAGGGTCAGGCTCAGCCAGGGGAGTCTTGTGGTCACGCGAGGCTGGGCTCCCTTGTGAATCAGCCGTGACCCGTCCTTGTCCACGCTGAGTTATCGGAACATGCCATCGTCCGTGGCCATAGTGCCCGATGAGAGGCCAAGGTTGTGGGTCTGTTGTCATTTTCAAGAGGGACACAAGCTGTGTTAGGATCTACAGTAAGTCCGTCTGGGAGGCAGAAGCGGAGAGAAGCTGACTTCATGGTCCTCCCCAGCCCCCACGCTTCCGGCCTTGTAAAGGGTTCCCTTCTCAATTTGGCTTCCTCTGCAAAGCAGGATTGGAAATCCTCCTGATAGTAAAATCTAGCTGCTTTGTCCTCCTTGGCACTGACGAAGAGCCGAAAAGCAAGCTTGCTGTATTTCTGCAAATACCCAACAAAATCTCTGGGAGCTTCATGCCTGGAGCTGACACCGTTGCAGGAATCTAGGACGGCGCTGATAACTCAGATAAAACAATCCCTGCATATTTTTAGTGTACATACGAACCCGGGCGTGATCATCCCTGAACAGAAAAGATTGCAATGATTAAAATGGTTGAAATGAACCAACATGACTTCTGTCAAATGTAAAGCAGCCACACCAAGAATTTGTTAGGCTTCCTAATTAAAATTGGAAATTATCCACCTGAAGGCGCAGAAGGGTGACACAAAGCAGATTTTTGAAGGATCTTTCTGAGTCTAGCGGGTGCGTTCTATTATGTGCAATACCGACGTCCCTGTCTGTTACAATAGAAGCAAATCGAGCCTAAAAAAAAAAATCTTGGCCCACGAGAGACGGTAGAGTCATTTCCACCTTGCGCTTCTGCATTAACTTTTAATGCTAACAGCTAATGGTTCTGAAGTGCCATTGTCACTGGCACTTATGTCAAGTTCTATTTTCTCTGTGTGTTGGGGGAGGGCTTCATAATTATTTCAGTGACCATTATGGCCAACGACGTTTCTCCCCCAAATCATTTATCCTATAAAAGGTGGGATATCGTCCTGGATGTGGAGGGGGGACCTGCCAGATTCCCCACGGAGGGGCTGAAGATGCAGACACAGGAGTAGGGATGGGAAACCAAAGACCCTCTCCTTGCCCCCTCCACTGAGGATCAATGTTTCATCTTTTCTGCTCGAGAACTCTGATCCAGTTAGTAATTGAGGCTAGACTGTGCTATCCCACACATGGCCTCCTCCTGTCACTCTTTTGGCCACAAAGACATTACTCTGTGAAGGGTCAGGTTTCTGTTTTGTAGAGCCGTTCATTTTGCTTTCACATACTATGTTTATGAACCAAACACACACACACACACACACACACACACACACACACACGAAAGCTTAATTACATTTAATCTGGGACCTGGATTTGACCGTCCAGAGTCTGTGTGTGCTTGTTAATGGGGTTCCCTGTTTTCAGACCATGGGGCACACCTGTGTGTTCCCGTCCCCAGCCCCGCACTGGACACTCTATGCTCTGCCTTGCTGCCTTGCCGTTATTTAAAAATCTTAATTGATCTACGTTGCCTTCGTGCCTCGAGCTGGGCTTTTACGTTATAAGACTTTCCAGATTCGGGACCTGCCCCCTCAAAGCAGAGCCTGAGACAGTTGCGGTGTGGGTAGTTGACGTGTGCGCGAATCCCGGGAGGCAGCCGCCGACAGAGGAGGCGCAGCAGGTCTCCGAACACCCTGGGCGGCTGGAGCCCACGTACGGGCGCCTCGGCCACCGTGGGACATGCCTCAGAGGCATCCTGCCCGAGGGCTGAGGGTTATTTGCTCAGCATTGCTTCCAGAAGCCACAGCTGTGGCTTGTGTGGCACTCGGGCTATCATGGTCCTTTGCATGTGATGGGGAGCAGGGAGAAAACAAGCGGGATCCACTAGCAGGAAGACCACCGCCCGCAAACCAGGCAGCAGGCCCTCCCCAGCTGGGCTCTCCCCAGCCCCTGACCCTGGACTTCCCGGCCGCCAGCACGGTGAGCCGTACGTGTGCGTCGCTGGTACGGTCTGTGCTAGCAAGGACAGGGCACACGCCCTGAGCCGCACACACCATGCCTGTCTGTAACCCAACGGCTGGCACTTAGTCCCGCGGTCGCTCTTTGCTACAAATAGGGCCGGAGAATGTGATCCTTATTTTGGGGTGGCCAGTGAGAAAGAGCAGGTTTGATTCTGCGGGTCACCGTTTCTCGACCCCTGCCTGATGGACGTTTTGGGCAGGGTGATTCTTCATGGCGGGAAGCTGTCCTGTGCCGCGCTGGGTGTTTGGCTTCCCTGGCCTCCACCCACCAGAAGCCAGTAACTTCTTCCCCACCGCCCCCCACCCCCCAAAGAGCGATAACCAGTAAAAATGTCTCCAGACATTGCCCGATGGCCCCCGTGGGTCAAGTTGCCTGGGGTTGACCACGGCTGTGAAAGGGATGAGAGACATAAGAGACGCCTTGCCGGCGAGATGGGTCTCTTTCCTGTATCTAGGCAGCCCTAGGCTCCCAAGGGAGGTCCGGCGGCCGTTTTGTTTCCAGGTTTGTGGGCAGCTGGGCTCCGCTGGAGCTGTTGGGTGGTGTTTAGCCCCGTCGCTGACCTTGTCGGCTCCAAGTCTGATGCACCCTCTTGGAGATTTTGCGAGCTGCTTAATATTCCTTAATACATTCATTTTCCGTTTAGATGAGCCGGAGTTAAGTCCCACTGTTTACAAGGAGGAATCCGGGCTGATACAATTGGCCTCATTAAAATTCAGCCACGATCCCCCTTTAAGACCTTGGTCTTTTGTTCCTCCGGTGAAGAAGCCAGGCAAATATTCTAGGAATAACTCACAAAAGCAAATTCCCATGCTCGAGACCCATGGGAACATGCTAGTTTCCACACAAGTTTATAGGTTAAATTCTGTCTCCATTAGCTCTTTTTTGCACCCCCTCCTCCTTTTAGGACTGGTTGAGAAACTTTGTTGGAATCCAAATTCCCTCCAGATACATTGACTTACGCTTTCTTGTCCTTCTCCGTTCCAACGCGACTCGTACGGTTTCCTCCTCCTGTGTTTTCCTTTCTTTTCCACCGCAGTGAGTCATTTCGTTTTCTTGTGTCTCTGTCTCCATGTTCTCCTGGCCCAATCTCTTCCCCAGTGAATCTTCACCTGCTTTTAGTCTTGCTGTATCTCTTTCTCTTCCCTTCTCATCACTGGCGTAAACCCCTTTGGCCTCTGACGTGTTCTATTTTCTGGGCAGCAGGAAAGCTCTCTGGAAAGGGAGTGAATTCATCCTGGAATAGGTAGGAAAGTAGGAAGAATGATGGGGCAGCCAGCGTGGCTGGAGTCCCTTGTCACGGAGGTTGCCTGGGGGAGGGGCAGAGGCCAGTCCTGGGGTGAGGGAATGAGAGTTAGACAGCCTCTGGAGCTGCTCCTGCAGCGGTGAGGCCAGCCTTACCATATGAGCGTGCCCATTCGAGTTCAGTAGCACCCAATGCACTTGCCGTGGTGGGGAAGAAGCTCGGGTACAGACGTCCCTGGGCTTTGGTGATGCAGGACTTTGACTCTGGGACCCACCAAGACTCTAGGAAGCTGACTAGGTGTTCCCAAGGTGTCCCTGTAGGCGGAGCTCAGAGCAGATCACGGCACAAAATAGAGAAACCAAGCGGAAGCCTGGGCAGACGTCTAACCCCGTAATCCCGATCATGGGACGGGAGTGGGCTGAGAGGGGGGTGCCCCTCCCGGGAGGCCAGGGCCCCGCACAGGGGCCGAGCTCCATCTTAGCAAGCCTGGCCCAGTGCCGTGGGGGTGACCCGTTGCACGCGGTCGGGGCTGAGGTGGGCAGAGCCTGGGACACCTGAACGGAACTAGGGACCAGCCACCTCTAGCAGTGATTCGAACCCTTGAAATGTGCCTCAGAATCCCCTGGGGGTCCAGAGTAAGCCCAGACTGGGGGGGCTCAGAGCTCCTCCTCAAACACTCTCCTGGTGACTTTTGCTACCGGTCAGGGAGGGGCTTTTGCCTCCATCGCAACAACCAGAATGAAATCACGCCCATTTTTAAGAGCTAGAAAACACGTTAGTTCTATGGAGAACTAGCCTCAGGGCCCACACTGGATGGCTCTGGGGTCTTCCGGGCTGAGAGGGGCTCTGATTTGCCAGGGATAAATCCATTGACAGGGAGCCTGAGAAGGACGCGGGGCTTGCTTCCCGAGGGGGGCGAGCTGTCAGAAGAACGGGGGAAGCATGGGGACACCAACGCCTATTCCGGCTTTGGGGATACACAGAGCTCATGATTCGGACCGTCCCACCTTCCTCCCCACTTAGGTCTGGGACCATAAGTACGTGACACTGGGGTTCCTCATCTACCTGTCTTTGTCCCTCTCTCATCCCCGCAATCCCGTATCCCAGTGCCGTGACCGGCAAGTGACAGAAGTCCGGGCACTGCCTGCTCAGCGAAGGCAAGCGTCAACAGGCCAGCATTCTCCGCTGGAGGAGACTTTGCACCCAGGGGCAGGGGACGTTTGACAATATTTGTAGACATTTTTGGTTGTCACGACGGGGGTGGACAGGCGCTCCTGGCGTCTGGGGGGCAGAGGCCATGGATGCCACGGGACGCCCTACACTGTGCAGGGCAGCCCCCGCCGGAGAAGGAACCAGACTTAGATGTGTGCAGAGCCCACGCTGAGCAACGCTGCTCCGGCTACACCCCGTGCCCCCTCGCAGGACGTCCCACCCCTGCCGTGAGCTCTGATGGGGATGGTGCAGACTCCCGTAGACGAGGCCAGGCAGGGCTTCCCGTCCCCCTGACTTCCCGCTGCTGGGACAGCGTTTGCAGCACCAGCTCCGGGCTCCGCAGGGAGCATCTGCTTGTCCAGGTGGGGGCCCTTGGCCCCGAGCGTAGGTGGAACGCTTGGAGGACGTGAATGGGACCTGTGTGTTCTGAGGGGCCAGGCTGCCTCAGGGCTCCAGCAGCTTCAAAGCAGCTGCCCTCCCTTTCCAGCCGCCCTCCTCCGCCTGCCTCCCGGCCTGAAGCAGCCTGCCCATTCCGCACCCTTCTCCTATTGTTCGCCGTGACTCATTGCTCAGTGGGGAGACAAAAGAAGCCCTCAACTCCAATAAATGTTTGAAACAAACAGAACTAACAGATCCGGGATTCCCAGGAAGGTGGGAGGAACTGAGGTGGAAAGCCGATTTTCCCCCTATGGTACTAACACGGCTTAATTAGTCCCGTGCGCTGCTTACCCGCTGCAAAGGTGTGGAAAGGGGTGAGAAGAGGAAGCAGAGTTCAGGGCAGGACAAGGATTGGAGCAAGTGAAACACGTGCACCAGGAGGAGAGGGCCGGGGGCTGGCGGACGGGATGTGGGGGCAGCCTGCACGCTGAGAGGTGGGCAGGAGGCTCTGAGGAAGGCTTGCCAGCAGACAGTGTCCTAAACCCTCTACCGGGATCATCTCATGCAATCCTCCTGTCCCTGTGTGACTGTCATCACCTCCTGCATCGGTCGGCCATGGCCTCAGCAATACCGTGTAACAAACATCCCCACGAAACTCCTGTGGCTTAATGCACCGATCGTTTCATCTCTCCTACTGTGTCTGCTGCCCACGGTTCAGCAGGGACTCAAGGGATCCAGTCTGGGCACAGCTGGAGTTAGCCCCAAGCTGCAGATGGGGTTCACTCACTCCAGGCCTGCCTCTTTCTCCAGGAACCAGGGATGTGACTGGAGGATGTGTTTCCTACAACGACGGGAGATAGGCAGGTGGACCGCAAAACCGTGCAAACCCGTCTCAAGGCTCTTCTTGGGTCATGTCGTGTGTCGGCACAGCGAGGCCCAGTGCTGAGCCTGAGGTCAAGAGGTAGGGAACGGTGCTCTGCCCACCGTGAGTTCAAAGCAAGTCATAGAGCCAAGCCTAGATACCGTGAACTAAGTGCACGTTCCTTGACTGACCTCATTGTGGCCACTACCAGGTAGTACAGACATCAGCATACGTACCCGCAGGAAGCTTCCCAGTGCCACACACCAATAAAAGGCATAGCTGGAACTTACCCTAAAACAGCCCAGTGCCAGCCCGCGTTCTGCCCACACTGCCCACCAGCCCCTTTGGGAACCATACACTCGTGCACATTTGTGTGACGCCTTAAAATGCGTTGCCGTAAATGTGTCTCAACTCGATCTTGCCATGAGTCATTAGCAAATGACAGTTCCTGCTTCTCCTTTTGGCAGTTTTATTTCCAGGATATTTATTCTTCAAAACTCAGATCCAGTATCACCGCCCTTGAGCTTTCTCCAAACCGCAGCCAGGACCCTGCCCTGACCTTTATAATCCGCACCTTATATTTCTGCCTATTGTTAGATTTTTTTTTTTTTTTTTTTGGTATTTATTTGCCTGTCTGGGCTCCTTCAGGGCAGGACTAAGTCTCTTTCCCTTCGTCTGCTGGAAATTGTAAAGTTGTTCTAAAAAAGTTTTAATTTATAATCAATATGCCATAAAACACATAGCTCTTCTTTGTGCCACTGGGTGGTGGGGGGGGGGGGAGGCGGGGTTCAAATGTTCACACCTATGTGGCCAGCAAGCCAATCAAGGTGCAGAATATTTCTATCACTGCGTCTGCCCCTTTTGCAGTCCATGCCCTTTAAGCACCCGGATTGGAACCTCCATCTGCATATTGTAAAAACACTTCAGACGTCTCTGTCTTCTTTAGTCTAGTGAAGGCTCCTGGAATCCTTCCGGCTTCTCAAGTTATAAATCCCAGAACCTTTTTTTTTTGTCATACCCTTTCCCCCTGTCTTGAACACATAGTTCCTCATCTAGCAAATTCTGCAGAGTGTCTATATTCCAAGCCAAGAATCGTTGCCAAGGATGGAGTCAAAGCCAGTCAGTGGACCAAAGCCAGTCAGTGCCGCCTTCTCATAGTTCTTTCTTCTCTCCTCCTCAGTAACCCCGTCCACGGTCCATGTCCTCCTCATCTTGACACTGTTACTCCCCAGCCGCGGGTTGGCTCTTGCCACCTCCTCTTCTTCGAACCCATCAACCTCAGGGCTCCTGGCTGCTCTCAGAAACATCTCAGGCCTCCACATTGCATACAAAACACAACATCCAAAATAATGTCTCATCTCAACCCCTCAGGCTGCCTTCAGGAAATTTCGCAATCTGGCTTCATCCTGACTTTCTAGCTTATCTCCCTTCACCGGTGGCCCTGACACTTAGGCTCAGGCCAGCTTGTATGTTTCCAGAGACGTTCCGTTTCCTTCCAGCTCTGAGTCTTAGCTTTGGCTGTACCCTCTGCTTGCAGTGTTGGGCTTTCTGGTTCTGGATATCCAGAGCCCATTCCTGAAGGTCTTCTGAGGTGTCCTTTTTCTAGATTCTTCCATGTTCATCCACGGGCTGCCCTTGAGCCCTCTGGCGTGCGTGCCTAGGGACACTGTTTCCCTCCGTGTCTTTCGGGTACATCACCAGCGTCACACCACGGATGTATCCATGTTACGAGAATAAGAGAGAAAACGTTCTTTCCGGAAGAGTAGAAGTATTCTCATGTCTTTTCTCTTCTTGTTTTTATACTGGGGATACATGAGTGATCATGTTTCTCTCTTCACTTGGCTGCTGTGAAGCTTGGTGCTAAACATGGCGCCCTTCCCCCGAATACAGAGAAATTCTATGTGCTGTTGTGCCCCTGATCCCATGTCATGTGTCTTAGTTTCCCGATACCCATATTTCTTACCTGTTTTTCTCCTCCGGGTGGGTTTCCCTGTGTTTCCGCTGAGAGCAGGCACTCAGTTAATCATCTCACCGAACCAACCCATTGGTTCCACTGGCACGCGGCAGAGAAAAACGACGAAAACACTTCAAGAGCGGATGGGTGTTTGACTCCGCTTTAAACCAACCCCCCTCCCAAGAGCATAGGCCCTGCCTGGAAACTCAAGAAATGTTAAATTTCACTTAATTGGGAAAAAAAAAAAAAAAAGAGAGAGAGAGAGAGAGATGGGGCCCATGAAAGCTCAAAACCATCATGAAAAGGTTATGGTAAAATCCATGAGGCTCAAGTCGTTTCTATCAAAGGATTGTTGTAAAACTAGGGGCATCAAATTAACATTAAAAAAGGAAGAGCATGGCGGCGCCTGTTGGCGTAGTTGGTAGAGTGTGCGACTCTCGATCTCGGGGTTGTGAGTTCAGGCCCCACCTTGGGGACAGAGACTTTAAAGAAAAGACAAGGAAGACAATGATTTTGGCCTCCATCACTGCTGTGTCATGTAGAATGTTCTGGCGCAAGGCAGAGGACCGCCAAAGGAGGAGCTGCGGCCACCTCACGGGGCAAGTAGACGTGGGATGAAGGAGCGTCTAGTGAAGCCGTCCGAAGGCTGGTTGCTTCTACCGCAGCAAAGGGAAAAGAGAAGATGAAATTGATAATTCTTTATACACTGACTTAAATGTTTCTTTTAATCCTGTTGCATAGAAACTGAAGATGTACGCACTCCTCCTGGACAAGGCAGGTAAGAAGGAAAGCCAGAAAGTGTGCAGACATGGAATCGTACGATGGGAGGGAACTGTGTGTCTGCACTGTGGCACTGGTTTCCGTGTCCCATCTCCCACTGGGAGCAGACCCTGGCCGTCATCTGCCCGTGAGCCATGTATCTGGGAAGCCACTTAGGGAAAGAGTGTGTGTTGGCTGGAACCTCAATGGCCAGCCCATGTCTGCTGTCTTCAGTCTTGCTGTCCACTCATCCGCACTGCTGATACCTCTCCATTCTGTAGAACATCCTAGAAAGCCTGTGGATGCCCAGCCCTGGACCCTACACTGGCTCAGCCTTGTATCCATCCTGCAAACATCACCCAGGTCAGTGAGACGCCTGCAGCCCCAAGAGGCCTGGAACAGCCACCGAGGAGAGGCGCGTCACCGAGAATCGCTGGGGCGCAGCTCTGGGGAGGGGGGCTGCCGACACTGGCTTGCAGTTTTCTGCACTCTTTTCACTCACGATTGCTCTGTGGGCCGCTAAACAGCTCAATCACCATGCGCTTTTCATGGCCATCATTTTTTTTTTAACCCGAGAAATAATGGTGCTTTTCTGCCAGAAAACATCAACTATTCCAAACACAGAAACCTGCCTCTGGGAGCTTGGTTTCCATCACTCCCCGTGCTGCCTTTGGGTTCAATCCTTGTCCAACGAAGGTTGCACATCAGAGTTTCTCCACCTCGGCGTTGTTGACATTGGAGGCTGGATATCCTTTGTTGGGGGGCTGTCCTGCACACTGAGGGATATTACACAAGATCTCTCGTCTGTGCAGTAGCGCCCGAACCCCCGTCCCCCGCCCATTTCTGCAGCCTCTGCTGTGCTGTGAGCTACCCAGCAGCAATCTTCAAGAGGGAGACAGGCTTCTTTTTTTCTTTTTTTTATAGCATTGACTTGCGTTTATGGAACCTCAAGGAATTTTCCCAGACCTGAGGCCTCGAGGCAGGGCAAGGAAGAGCTGGGAGAAGCCAAAAATGGGGAAAGGAGGTTCGTTTTCACCTTCCCGTAGGCCGGTCTGAGAATACGAGTGTGACCTGGAGGAAGGAAGCTGGGCCTTTGGCGCCCGCGCGAAGAGCCATTCCCCCCAAGAAGTCACATTTGAAAACGTCAATCTGGTGTCTCAGAAATAATAAAAATAATAAAAACCGTGCAATTGCCCAAACCAGGTTTTCATTCACAGTCCAGTGTAACTGAACTTTCTCTCTCTCTTATTATCACGTACGCATGGCTAACGTCCTCAGAGTCTCTTGCCACCTGCGACCCCTCCCCAGTTTGCTCTCAAGCCCGGTGCTCCTCATGGGCTCTTACTTCGGCCCTATCCTTCCATTCTCTCCCTCTCCGTCCGCTGGGCACGGTGTGGCCACTCTCTCTGTTCAGATCTCACAGGCTACCCCAGGGGCTGGGCCTCACCTGCACGCTGCGGCTGTGGTTCTCAGCAGAAGGTCTGGTCCTTTTCCAGGCTCGTGTGATTGGGGCAGAACGTGGTTCTTTGCAACTGTAGAGCTGAGGTCCCCAGTTCCTCACCGGCCGTCAGCTGGACGTTGCCTTCAGCTCGCGGAAACCACGTTCTTTGCCACATGGCTTCGTCTTTAAACCCAGCAACAGAGACTCTGCCCCACACGGTCCCCCCTTACCTTTCATATCTCTTTCCAGAAGAAACCCTGTCACCTTTGAGTCTCTAATTAGGTCAGACCCACCAAGGATAATCTTTCCTCCTTAAGGTCAATTGATTTGGGATTTAAGTGCTCCTGCAAATGTGGAAACACCTAAGTTAATATGTGATTGAATAACTTGGGAGAAGATACGTATATGCCAGGGTCAGGGATGTCAAGGGCATCTCAGAATTCTGCAGATTGCAATTTCTAATATGAAAACGGTGGTCTCTGTTGCTTGAAAGCTACCACCTTATCAAAGAATCACTGATTGATTAATTGATTGATTGATTGATTCATTCATTCAGCTTAAATCAGCACAGAACATACAATATGCCCTTAACCAATACTCATTGGGCTCATATTTTTGAGAAGTAAATGAACTCATTCAACAAATATTTATTGACTCTCAACACTATTTCAGATTCTCCTCCAGGTGTGGAAGACGCAATGTTGAACCGTCAGATGAGCCCCTTGTTCCAGTGGGTTCCTGCAGGAAGGAACACTGGAGACTTCCCAGACTGTCAGGTCCTCACGGGACTGGCTTTGCATTGAACAGACACTGGTTGCCAACGTCTCATGATAAGGCTGAACCCTTAATCACTGATTCCTTAATTGAAACACAGTTGTTCAAGGCAAGTGATGAGACGTCATCTGTCTTAATCTGTCAGTTTGCAGATTCCTTTGCTGTGTTATCCTTAAGTTAAGCGGAAGCAAGTCTAGGTGATGGGTATTAAATCCCCTTGCCTTGACTGTGAGTGGAAGTGAGACCAGGATGGTGGAGATACGGGAGTGGTTGGTCAGGTTCTCAGGTTCCTGGGCTGATGCCTACCGGAGACCCCAGTGCAGGGACTGGAGACCTGGAGTAAAGGGCTGAGTGGGAGATCCAATAATTCTTATGAGGGGATCAGAAGTAGGTCTCATGTATATCCAGGACTGGAGATAGGACTCCAAGAGCCAATCTTCTTCTTTGCAGAAGAATGGCAGCTGGGTGTACTCTTGGGAAGTTCAGGTGGAGGAAGAGCAGGTCCTCAGGAGGAGCAGGTCCTCAGGTGGCTGGCTGAGCTTGAAGCTGAGATGTGGGTAGGCAGGGCCACATTGCTGTTTCCAAACCCAGTGACTCCACTGGGGAGGGACTGTTGTCCCCACACACCCTCTGGGAACACTTGGCAACGTCTGGATACATTTTTGGGTTTCGCAACATGGGTGAGAGTACACATCAGCATCTAAACTGTAGAGGCCTGTGCACAGGGCGGCCCCCAGCAATCATGACCTATCTGCCTCCAAATGTCAAGTGCAAACCCTGCCTGTTATAACCAGATCTACATCTTGGGGTCAACGGCTAAGCAACTGTCCATGACAAAGGCCATTACATTCAATGACTCATGTTGGCAACTGATGCCCTTTCAGGGCTCTGCACCCAACCAGTCCTGTGGCCTCAGACACAAACTGAACCCCGGTGTATGACCGTAGCAATGCCTCATTCACAACAGGATGAGCAGAAATTATAGACTTTGGACTTCCCACTAGCCAAATCATGATTCCTGGTCATTTGGAATACTTAATTTTCATTTTATTTTCTTATTTGATTAGCTTTTATTTATATCTACCTTTATTGTGAAGAAGGCATCATTTTAGACTTCAAAGCGCAGTTAAACTTTCGGGAGTGGGTTATGGGCCTGAAGTGAATCTTCTGGTTTCCTTAGGTCTTGCCTTGTGGCAACCATCCCAGATATGTTTTATTCCTCCTCCTTCTGAAGCAGGTTCAGCAGACTGAGCCTAGTTTCATTCGGGTTGGCATTCGGGTGGGCTAACAAGTACCCTACCGTCCTTTGGGGGTTGATTGCTATCTATCGGCCCCAAGATGCCCTCTGGAAGTTGTATGTTCAGTGAAGTCTCAGACACTTTGTCCATCATCATTTACTTGTTTTTTGAAATCAGGTTTTATAAAATGTAATTTTGATTTGGGTACGTCCTGGCTCATCGAGAATGTACAGTATCTTAAATATGCCTTAACTTTAGGGCACACGTTATCTTTTATTGACTGGGAGTATCAGAATGAAACGCAGACGCTCAGCCAGTCTGGTGAGAACTTAGGCAGAGGCACAACCTTCTTCAGCTCTAGAGAGAACAATGGCCGATGTAGACTCCTTGATGGGTTTTCTTTTGCTTTATGCACTTCTTCTAATTAATCCTTCCTCTTGGACGTGACACCTGAAAAGTGGTTCAGAAGTGCTTTCTCAGGCTTACAGATAGGGCATGTGGTCCCACGCGGTGTGACGGCGGGCGTTCCGTTTTGAAGGCTGCACGGCCAGAACAGATAAGTGTTGGGGCCTCAGAGGTAATTTTTCCAATAGGGGAAAAAAAAAGGGCTTCTGGTAATCAGTCTCCTATTTTCCTTTTCTTTTTCTGCTTTTATCCATGGTCTGTTTGGCAGTTACCCAAATTATAAGAGTTGACAGTCATTTCTGTTCAGTAATCTTGCTTTGAAACCCAAGAAGTACCCTGCATGCAGCCCTGTCCACAGGGAATCATTAAGGCTGAGCGGACCAGACATATATACTTAATTGTTTTTATTGAAATAAATGCCCTGGGTACCCCCTGCTATTTAACGAGCACACGTGGGTTAATGAAGATGAGGACGCCCGTTACAGCTGCCATCTTGGATTACTTGCTTTTGCACTTGCAAGTGAGAAAGAGGCTTGTTTTTATATGAGAAGAAGGATTTCACCTTTTTGGTTTTATTCCCCATCTCTACCCCAGGCTGTTTCTCAAAGGGGGAATGAATGGGATTAACGGAGGAAGGCTGAGGACAGTTAAAACCTCCTCTTGTGGGCATCTATTAACTCCCCACTGGATGACTGGTGTTTTCGAGCAAAGCTAAGACACTTGGAGAACTTTGGAGTGTTCTATTAGAATTTCAGTCAGGCTGTGGTACGTTCGTGTTCTGTAGGAAAAACTGGCAATCAGATTTATACAGAGCCCAGAAGCCTGCTTCCAAGCCCCTGCTATGCTCCGTGAGAAGACAAAAAAGTCAGCCAATTTGTTAATAAATACCCTGCATTTCACTGCCTAAGGCCAGTCTTCCATCCCTCCCCTTCTTTGTCCCTCCCTACCCCCCTCACTCCTTCCCTTTTCTTGGCGCTTCACTTAAGAACCTCGAGGATTATAGCCCTGTTTCCAGAATCTTGATTCTGAGATTGAAGGTCTCCGAGGCTACCTCGAGGCAGCATGAGGCGATCAGTTCTCCATCAAAACCACCCCTGCTTATGAAGCTTCTCAGACTCGACAGACCAACGGAGCTCAGTATCTTCCCCACCCAACTCTATCCCTTTTCCATCTTGTGTATCCACATGGATCCGTCCTCCGACCATTCTGCCTGCCTAAACCCTTTAAATCACTCGTTCACAAACTCGACAGCCAATAAGCATACCGGTAAGATAACGGCTCCCCGATTTTCACACCCAAACTGCCCCCACGGAACCAGCACCAGATGAGGAAGCAAAGACACCACCAGCACCCGCACCTTTAGGAGCTGACTCCTTGCAGATGTCACGAACGCTCTCTTCTGTTTCCTCCCGGAACACGCCCCCGCTTTGGTCCATTTCCCCATTGCTCTCCCAGACTCCAGCTACGCCCCTGCCCCTCTGTTCCCTCTCCCATGCCTTCCCCTTCCCACCGGAGCACAACCTGTCCCGTCTGTTCCCTGCAGAAAAATGTAGGCTTGCTCCCTAGTGCTCTGCAGATTTTGTTATCTAGAACCCACCGTCCTTGGGACCCAACGTGGATGTGTACGTCCAGTGTTGCTTCCCGCAGTTTCGCCTCATGTTGCCTTATGGCTGAGCCTGACGGAAATAGCCCTTGTCCCAGGAACATGAAGAGTCATGACAGCCATAGCTGACTTGTCCTAAATGTTTAACAGCCATGAGGCTCTTGGTGGAGGCTCTTAAGGAAGAAGTAACATATTTTTTAAAAATTTTATTTATTTATTTTAAAAGTATTTTATTTATTTATATGGACAGAGAGCAAGAGCGCTTAAGTAGGGGGAGCGGCAGAGGGAGAGGCAGGAGCAGACTCCCTGCTGAGCAGGGAGCCCAATGCGGGGCTCGATCCCTTGACCCTTAATGGACAGAGCCACCCAGGCTCCCCAAGATGTAACAGATTTTAACACCCACATCAGCCTATGAGATAGATACTATTCTTAACCTGCTTCACTGGAAACTAAGTAACTTTGCTGAGTCACACTGTGTACTCCGTAAGTCACAGAACTGCAATTCTAAGACCTGGAGACTTGTGCTCTTAAGCGGGAAAAGCAGCAATGTTTTCCACATCGATGGTTTTGCTCATGCTGTTCCACTCTGCTGGGCGTGCACCGGCAAGTCCGTTTCTCCACACCTGACCGACTCAGCTCCCTTGTGTCCTCTTCCAATGAATTCCTCCCCTTTCCTTCAACTGGAAGTTGTCTCTGAACATTCGGGGCACTTCAGCGATCCCTCTTGTGGATCCTCATTCATTCATTCATTCATTCAGGAAGTACAGTTGGTTTTCATTATTTGCAGTATTGTGTTCTATACAGTCTTCATGAACACTGAATTAGCAAATATTGAACCTTTGTTCCTAGGGGATTTGTGGGGTCAGGTTCCTGTACTCCTCTGGTCCTAAGACTTTCATCAACCTGTTGGTACATAGACCTGAGCCAAAGGCAAACGCTTAACCGACTGAGCTCCTGGGGCGCCCCAAGGCATCTTACTTTATAAATATTATTGATTCATTCACATTGAACTGATGGCCAACGGCATTATAGCTGATGCCCGGAGGAAGGTATCTAAGACATATTTTCTCTGTAAGGCAACGTTCAGCCTTCTTGTGCTTTGGAGCACGAGACAGCATTTCCTCATGAGGTGGCATTTGAAACAGTGAGATCACCAACTGAAAGCACAAAAATAATAAGCCAAAAAAAAAAAAAAATGGCAGTAGACAGGCTGGGAAAAGGAAGCCTGTTTGCAGTCTCAGAGCTGAAACAAGAAAAGAGAGTGTCACCTTGTTTTGCCTCAGCGGGGACGGTACACGTCAAGAAACACAAACGTTATCACTGCAGTGTAGGTGTCCTTGAATGGCTTCAGAAGCACCGAGCTTATTGATTTCAGGGCGACAGATAACTTTTAGCGCGGAGGCAGATTTGCAAATTCAGAATCCACGGATCGCGAGGGCTGACTGTATTTATTTCCACCTGGTATTGCTGTTTTTTGGAAGCATTTCTCTTTCCTTATAAATTATAATTTTCTTGAAAGAAGGAGCCGATGTTTCACTAATCTGTTTCCCACTACTAGCCCAATGTCTTGTTCCTATTAAGTGCTCAATGAATTATTTGTTACATTAATTAAAGGGAAGAGGCGGAAGTACCTACAGGGGGTCCATAATGTTATTTCTTCATTGAATTTGTCTTTCCTTGAGATATTTTTAGTCCACTCGATGGGCTGTATTTTCAGTATATGTTTGGTAATGTGTCATTGTCATTCCCATCATCAAAGGCAATTCTTCTTATTTTCTTATTTCTTTTTCTCATTTTAACACCAAAGATAGGGGGCAATGGATAATTTCATCTTTTGAAAATGGGCTCCAAATATTAACAGCCTGGTCAGGACGTAATTTGGTGCAGCTCTTCCAGCCCCCCCTGATTTAGAAAGTCATGCCGTGTGTTTGTGTGTGTGTGTGTGTAGTGGATCCTGTGAAGGGCTGGGGATGTGGTGATGGGGTGGGAGCTGGGGAGAGTACGGGTCTCTTACCAGGGAAGATGCCACTGATCATCTTTTTCTTTATTCCTTGTCAGTGCTTCCCACTCATGAATAAGAAATTAAGGATTCTTTCCCATTTTTTCCCCATTTAATAAGTTTGCCTTGCCTCTCCTTCCTCTCTGCCCTTTGCATTTTGAATGGGATGCGAAAATAATGAGGCTGTTTTGTTCAACGTCAATGAGCTTTAGCTATATAAAACTTAGATCAAATCAAATTTTTCTCCATTGGCATAACAGCATTATCTCTATAAAGATCATGTGATTTTCCACTCCCGCGGGAGACGGATAATTATTCCACCAGTCACAAAACAGATAGCTTTGGGAGTAATGGAAGAATCAGATGTTCAAGATTGTATTTTGAGGACAGATAGTTAGCCAGACTTTTTTTTTTTTTTAAGATTTTATTTATCTATCAGAGCGAGAGAGAGCACACACGCCATGGAGAGGGAGAAACAGGCTGGAGCGGGAGCCCAATGTGGGGCTCGATCCTAGGGCTCTGGGATTGTGAGCTGAGCCGAAGGCAGCAGCGTAACCGACGGAGGCCCCCAGGCACCCCTAACCAGACTTTTCAAAGCTCATTAAATAACGCACATTCAGGTATCTGGTCTCGTGTCAAATTAGAATCCAATGGAGATCTCTGGTTTTCCGCCCTTTGGCCCCATTCTTTTCCAAAGGATTAAATTTTAAGAGCGACCCTGTAGGAGAAATCGGTGCGATTGCAGATTGTACAAATGACCACCATCCTACATGACACATGTGTCATCCTACATGACACATTTGCCTGTGCAACCGAAGTTGGCAACTAGTTCCATCAATAGCCAGGATCTGTGCTCCAGCCCTTTGACTCTGATCTGGCCTGGTAACTTGCTCTGGCCAATAGAATGTGACACCCGGACAAGGACGGGTCACTTCCAGGCCTTCCTGTCAAGTGGTCTCAGGCCCCTCGTCTCTCTTAGCACTCGGCCTAGCCTTCTAGAGGACAACAGTCTCTACGGTACAGACATAAACCATTTTAGAAGCAGCCAGTCTGTGGCTGGGCTCCAAGCATGCTTGGAGCCCAGCCAAGACTAGAAGATCTACTCAGCTGAGTCCAGCCCTAAATCTTGACCAAAATGAATGGTAGTTGTATCAAGTCATCAAATTATGCAGAAAAAGCTGATGGGTACAGACCTTCTAAAGATGCCGAATTTAAATCTATTGGGCATGTAAGAGTAGTGACCAGAAGATTATTTTCTAACTACTCCAGAATTGCAGTATTTTCAGGGATTTAAAAAACTTAAGAATCCTTAACTAACAAAAAGGTTTGGCTTTGGCCATTTTAGTAGTCTTTCTGCTGGCGCAGTCGGAATGGTTAACCTTTGCCCTGAAACGGTAAAAGTCTGCATTTCTTCCTTTGTAGTTAGCAACTGAATTGGAAATACTGAGAAGGAGGGGCAGGGAGCTTCTGGCAAGGACTTCTATTATCGAGAAATACTGCAAAAAGAAACAAAACAACACACCCCAAAATGGTCTGCTCTCTTCTAGGATTTGCGTTCTGCAAGGCAGGAGGGAAGAAAGAGAGCGCGCGTGTCCGTTCTAGCGCGAGATCTTCTTTCAATGAAAATTGTGAGCTTTCAGCAGGAACCTCTCCATATAGTTACTGTTTGTGAACACGAAGTACAATACGTCTAGCAGTCGTAATTAGAATGGATCTTACAGCAAGAACCTCGCAAGTAGGGAGAGAGAAAACTCTTACGAAATGGAGTCGTGACGTTAAAATCATCGTGACGTTAAAATGATGTTAATGACCTTAAAATCGTCCTGAGCTGTTAAGAGGTATCACTGTGCCTTTATGGAGACACATTTAGGTTCTAATGACTGGGAAGAGAATCAGGAACTGTTAGCTCTGGTCGTGACAAAAGATGGACTGAAAGAAGCAGGTATAATGGAGTTTAGGGAAAACCTACTCACATGGACTGACTCTGAGATGCCCTGCCTTTCATCTCCCAAGGAAGACAAAAATCTCATCTCCTGTAACACAGCCAACTTGATATTCCTCTGTGAAAAAGCATGTATGTCCATTTTTGTGGGTTGTGTGCTTTAAGCTTTCCTTACTTTCCTGGTGATGAAACAAAATTCTCTCTTTCGTAATAGTCATGCATGGTCATGATACAAAATTACTCATGTCCGAGTAGCGAAAAGCAAGGCTCCCGCACGCTCTCTCGTCTCTGGAATCCACTTCCCCGCCCCCGAGGCAAGCCCTGGTTCCCTGTTTGGGTTTGTGCGCCTGCTCAAAGCGATCTTGTACAGCGGGCGGATAGACATTTACGGGCATGTACGTGCGATGGAGAATCTGATATGTCAGCAAACCTCATTACTGCTTTTGTTTTCTCTGGCCATGAACTAAGTGATGTTCTCAGCTTCGCTTGCTGTTGCATGAGGTCTTGGCAGGTCTGTGGGGGAGAGGGGCTCTATGCCCAGACCCTGCTCCTGGAATCCCCATCAGGCCCTTCCTATGGTCTCTCTTCTTGCCTCTACCCCTTCCTGAGACCCCAGTTGATGTGTCTCCTGACTCTAACTGGTTGGGTTTGCTGTGCTTGTTGACTTACTGCAGTGGTTCTCAACGGAGAGTGAGGTAGCCTTGCTACCGGGGACATTTCACAACGTCTGGAGGCATTTTCCCTTGTCACAACTGGGTGCTGGTGCCTAGTGGGGCATCGAGGCAGGGATGTTGCTAAAACATCATACAATGCACAAGACCACTTGGCCTCCCCGCCGCCAGCAGAGAGTGCCTGGCCCCACGCATCCCTAGTGCTGCGACCGAGGCCCCTTGCTGACCCCGATGTGTGTGGATCTTCTTGACTTCTCCCAGAATGGAATCATTTCATGCTATGGAAAGCACCTTGCTTTTTCCTCCTGCTAACCCCTGGAGCAAGACATTTAACTCTGTGTTCCTTGGCACGACGTCTGCTGCAAAGCCCCCTTATTTTCTCTTGAAATCGGCTCACTCAGGTGAGCGAGCAAGGAGAGCCGCTAATGGGGTGTGGGGGAGCATTTTGGAAAGCCGTTACCAATAATAACCATAATCGCTTATTAGGGTGCGGGGTGGGGGTGGGGGGTGGGGTCTGCGTTACTTCCTGCCGCGGGGCCCGGGTTTTACAGCTTCTGAGAACAAGGGGAAACTGGAAGGGAATCTGTCCTGCTGACCAGGTGCAAACACGGTGAATTTATTTCAGCAAAGGCTGAAACAGGTAGCTGGCTGGCTCACCTCGAGGCGGCCCGGGGAGACCTGGCTGAAAAGGGGGTCAGATATGAGGTCATTTTGTTTCAGATATTACCATGGGGAATGTTTCTCACCGATTGGTTCTATGTACGGGGTTGGTATACCGCAACCTTTTGAGGCTGTACGTGAGATATTTACTGACCATCTAAGTAGGTCCTAGATTTGAGAGTGTGACATGATCTCAGAGCTCCCGTTCTGTAGATGAAAAAGAAAAATGCTTAGAGCGTCCTCAAAATATTTCGGGAAGTAGGGTCTAAACCTCAGCTCTTCTGATCTGCGCTTTTGCCCGTTGTGTCCGTCTTCCTGCCTAACTTCTGGACACCCAGATCCCACACTCATTCACCAAATATCTAGTCAAGCGTTTCTTATGCGCCAGACGACGTTGTAAATCAAACTCTCAGTAACCAAGTGGCCGTCTCTGTTCCACAGCCAGGGGACATGGACAAAAGTAAGTTCTACGAGAAGTCAGATAAGCACAAGATGCATTCGGGGGAGACAAACAGTAGAAAAGAAAAGAAAAAGACCAGGGTAAAAAGCTTCTGGAGAATATGAATGTAGGGACAGGCAGCCATTGTATTGTATTTTTATTTATTTTTTAGAGATGTATTTATTTAAGAGAGAGAGAATGAGTGGGCAAGGGTTAGGGCAGAGGGAGAGGGAGAGAAAATCCTCACGCAGACTCCCAGCTGAGCACAGAGCCTAGCTTGGGGCTCTATCCCAGGATCCTGAGATCATGACCTGAGCCCAAATCCAGAGTCGGACACTTAAGCAGCTAAGCCACTCAGGCAACCCTGGGCAGACTCTTTAAATATGGACAGGGTTGGTCTCCCTGAGAGGATGATGCTTCGACAAGGACTCAGAAGCATCTGTGAGAGGCTTACTGGTCCAGGCAGAGGGACGACCCCAGGCAAAGCCCCTGAAGCTGGTTGTCACCACATATCTGTTTGTCCAAGGCAGTCTCCCTTCACGCTCATTGTCCCGCCATACAAATGATCAGTGCCGCCTTTGAATGCCTAGGAATCTCGTTTTGGAAAATCCGTGCTATGGTCATCCTACGTGTGGACGAATTTTGTGTGACGTGCTCAAGGACCTGCAAAGTCAGTCGTGTGAGCCAGGGCTTGTGAGGGCAGCAGGAGGCAGGGTCTGTAGGAATGTCCTGTTGTGGTTCTAACACATTCCACAGACTTGGTGGCTTAGGACGACATAGGACAGATGTCCAAACGGGTCTTAGAGGATTAGAGTCAAGCTCTGAAGGGCTGCCTTCTTTCTGGAGGCTCTAGGGGACAATTCTTCTCCTTGCCTTTGGCAGCTTCTAGAGGCTGCCCACATTCTTTGGCTTCTGGCGCTTTCCTTCATCTTTAAAGCCAGCAGGAGTGGGTTGGTCCTTCTCATGCGTGGTCACTGTGACCTCGTCTTCTGCCTCCCTCTTCTACTTTTAAAAATTTATTTAGTTAATTTATTTATTTGACAGACAGAGATCACAAGTAGGCAGAGAGGCAGACAGAGAGAGAGAGAGAGGAAGGGAAGCAGGCTCCCTGCATAAAAGAGAGCCCGATGTGGGGCTCGATCCCAGGACCCTGGGATCATGACCTGAGCCGAAGGCAGAGGCTTTAACCCACTGAGCCACCCAGGCACCCCTCCCTCTTCTACTTTTAAGGACCCTTGTAGTTACATTAGAATCACTGAGACAATCCAGAAATAATCTCTGTATCTTAATATCAGGGGGTCATTTTTCTTCCTTCCACAAAGTCTAAGACAAAAGTCGGGGAGAGGGCTGGGCGGTTGTACAGGATCTTGCAGGCGATCCTCGGACTTTGGCTTTATTCTGAAAGGAAGGGGGCGCTCTGGATAGTTTTTGAGCGAAGGCACTCTCTGAGTTCCGTTAGTACATTTGTTTTAGAGAGAGAGAGAGAGGGAGCAAGAGCATGGGAGCTGGGGGTTGGGGGCAAAGGGACAGGGAGGGACAAAACCCCAAGCAGGCTCCATGCCCAGAATGGAATCCCGCTCGGGACTTGATCTCATGACCCTGAGATCATGACCTGAGCTGAAACCAAGTCTGAGTCTCGACCAACTGCACCACCCAGGCGCCCCAATCTGACTTCTTCTTGAAAGGATCCTGCAGGCTCTGCATGGGGCAGGGGTGGAGGGGAGGGGCATGAAGTCAAATTAGGAGGCCCTTGTCTTCCCGGTCATGCCGTGCAGTCACAGAAAATGGTGGCTCCCACAGGGCAGTCGCCTGGAGGTGATGAAGTGATTGGATCTCGAACACAGTTGTGAGGGCGAGTGGTAAGGACCGGACGGAGATGTGTCAAAAATCAGGGCAGCGAAGAGGAGCCCCACATGTTTCCACCTGGCAGCCGGAAGGATGCATCTACCAATCGCCGAGATTGCAAAGAGGGAAAACATGATGTTAGTTTTTATGCATTGATTTGTTTTGCAATGCAGTGTGCGTGTGTGTATGTGTGTGTGTGTGTGTGTATGCGCACGTGCCCATGTGCGGCCGCACGCTGTGGGCTGGGGGCAGCTTCTGAAAAGAGCTCTTGAGTTGCCCAGTTTCTACTCCAGGAGCACACTTTTCCTGCTCTTGAATAAATGATTGTTTGGTTTCTATGGAAACCATGACACCACCTTTCAGTGGCTTGCGTTCCCGTGGAATCCCTGTGCTAAGCTCACAGAAGGGTCTTGCCTCATCCAGTGTCCTCTCCCCTTTCCTGGACGTGGGTGCTCCCCGATGACTCGCACTTCCCAGAACACACAGGCTCGCTCTGCACCTGGAAAGCCCTCCCAACTGGCAATGAGTGCGGGGACTGGCCACGCTAGAACTTTCCCAGGGAAGGGATTCAAGGCACAGCCTCTGAACTTACTGAAACCCACGGCGTCAGAAACCCTGGGAGCGAGTCCCAGGGATCTGCACAGAACAAGATTCTACTGTTCGGTCCGTGCTCGGGTGTGACCTCAGACCAGCAGCCTCAGCCTCGCCTGTGAGCTTGTTAGGAATGGAAATTTGGGTCCCACTCAGGCCTGACGCATCGGCGCTGCTGGGAACGTGGCCCAGGAGACTGCCCCGACAAGCCCACAGTCAAGTTTGAGAGCCGCGGGCGCGGGGGCAAGGATTGGACGCTTTCAAAGCCCATCTGATGTGGGTTTGAAGCCAGGTGCTAACATACATTCATCTGTGGCCACAGGCAAGTCTCAGGGCCTCATTCTTCTTGTGTGTAGACTGGAGACACTGGGGTAGCTAGCTGGTGGATTCGAGGCTGTGCCCGTGATGTGTGTGCCAGGCAGTGGATTTCTAATAAATGGTGGCTTCCCCCGCTTCCTCTACCTTCTCCTCCTCGGCTGCTTTCCCTGCTGTCACTCTCACAGCGTCCTGTGGGACCAGCACGGGTTCCAGATGCATCCTTACCACTAAGTGGGGGATCCTTTGGAAGCCGCCCTCAAGGAGGAACACTATGAATGCACTTGTGGGGCAGAGGATGGGGAGAATTAGGACATTTGCACCTACATTGCATCCGAATCTTCGCACACAATGTGGTTCATTTTAGGTACTCAACATCCGAGCAAATGCAAAACGATTTGGAGCTCCTGAGGTGAGGCCTCCTTGGACACCAGTCGTTGTAAACCTTTGCCCCGTTGACTGCTTTGTCTTGGGAGCTGTAACTGTGTGCAGTCTGTACTCACGGACTGTGGATCCCTCCGGAGCCCCGGCTTCTCAGGCATATCCTTCCCGTCGCCCCCCCTCCATACCTAGCATCGTGCTCTGCCTCTTAAGTGGTCATTCAACTGCGTAAAACGGGAGAATCTCGAGGTTAACAATATCATTCGTTCGGAGGCACTGATTTTCTTCCAAACAGAGATATGCCACCAACCCTGGGGTCTGTCTGCTAGGCTTTCCTCCTCACTGGAGCAAACACTGTGTGGCTTTTGGAGGAAGTCAGGATAAGGTTAATGAATCCCCTGGCTCGATTTTGTTGTCACTTTAGGGAACTAGAATCCCTCCTCTGGGTTTGCAGAGCCCGGGGAGCTGCAGACTGTATATAGCGTAAGCCCAGGGCCTCAGACCCTGGTAACTGTTGCCGCCCTGCCGGTTGGCTCCCCCGACAGAGACGCAGCACAATACTACACTACTGTGGTGCGGAACTTTCTATCTGTGTCTTTCCCAGTAGGCATGTCTGTGCTTTGTAACCAAGAGGAGCCCACTGTTGGGCATCGATGCTTTCACTGGTGTGACACGGGTCCTTTTACGCTGGCCTTGCAATTTCTCCGCAGCCCTGAAAGTCAGCTATTTTTGGCAGCTGTCCTTGGCTGCCGCTCCCCTGCACCTTCGGATCCTTACGAAAAGTGACTCCGTGTTCCGAGACATCCCGCTGATGTCTGCTCAAGGGTTTCCTGGAGAGCCTCTGGGCTTCGCTACAAAACCAAGCCAAGCAGAACCCGATCTGCCTGACCTTGAGCTGGTTTACCATGTGTCTCTCTTACCCAGAGCATCTCCGAGGAGTCCTTCACTTTGAACAGTGCATCCTCAAATCAAACAAAGCTTTCTTAATAAAAAGAACAGGCAAAATGTTGCCTTTTGCTTCTTTGCCCTATCACGAGTGTTCCTGAGGAGTGAGTCCCTTGACATTTCCTCATTGCTGACTCAAAATAACATTGGAGAGCAAGAAGCCAGGAGGAGAAGAACGAGAAAAGGCAAGACCAGATACCTCAAGACTCTGGGGAAGAGCCCAGTTTTGCTCACCCTTCCCCCAGTGTTTTGGGTTGTTGTTTCAAAGGAAGCGTTGTCCCCTCAGACCTACAAAGGAGCCTGGCTGGAGGGTGGCCTTCAGGAGGCTGGGGCCTCTCCGTGACATGTGTAGCTTTCACAATGGTTCTGAGGACTCTAAAGACTTGTGGGATATTGCACAATGAAACACCGGGCTGTTACGGGTGCAGTGGGTTTTTGCTTCCTGTGCATTTCTCTGAAACTCTTGCCAGGTTATCGACCGTTATCACCATCTTGCAGAATTTATGAAGCTTCTAGGCAGTCATCTGTGCCATCTCTTTATTTTCTTTCTATTTTGCCCTAAGGAGTTTTCTTTTGGGCTTAGGAGCCCTTGTAGCTCTTGCATTTAAAAATGTATTCGTAGTTTAAAGAATGAAATCAACACGTCACCTGTGCCAAAATTAAAATTTCGAGGAAGGCAGGCAAAGTTTTGCCAGATGTGATCCTTCAAGAAAAATAATCTGCAGGAAAAAACAAGGACCAGCTCTTTTTCTTTACTGTCCTGGAGCCAACAAGTCACTATAAGTGCACGACTTGATAAACAGAGGAGACAGAAAGATGGTGTTTTAGACACTCAGAAATGAAAAAAAATATATGTATAGGGTTTAATGAAAATTAATCTCCCCCCTAAGAAAGTCATTGGCAATGACAGTGGAAGAATTACACTTGAGAAAAAATGTATCAAATTAGCAGATGGCTGTCTCAAGAATATAACAAAAACATTTTATATGGGGATGGTTTTTTAAAGTTGAAAAAAAACCTCACCTCCTAAGAAAAGGCAGGAAGGTGTTTCCTGAGCAGGAGGGATTTGCACTGGGAGGGTTCGCTCCTACCTTGCAAGACGGGGATTGTGTCGGCAGAGTGCAAACACAGAGAACAAAGGGCGATTGTATTTTTCTGTACCTGGCTTCAGAGAGCCCAGATGCTGGGAAGGATGTGATTAACTCCTACATGTGCACCTTCCGCCCAGCATGGCCCAAGAGGTGAGTGTGGGGTCAGGAGACGGGTCCCCACGCCCTCAGAACTCTGCTGCATGACTCCACACCTCTGGGGCCAGTGTGGACACCTTCAGACAAGGTGTGTCTATGGCTTTGGGCTGTTCCAGCCCAGTGATGTGGAAGAATGAGCCCAGCAGCTAGAACCAGAGGGAGCTCACAGTGTGTCTGGGAGGAGCAGGTATTGTCTC
Source organism: Mustela erminea (assembly GCF_009829155.1). NCBI lineage: Eukaryota > Metazoa > Chordata > Mammalia > Carnivora > Mustelidae > Mustela > Mustela erminea. Next base: position 6,075,025 of record NC_045635.1, on the reverse strand, counting down.
TATGGCCCAGGGACAGTCGGTCAGGACAACGGGACCTTGGTGGTGGTTCTCAAAGTACGGGTGCCTTCCGGCCACCTGAGCTGTTTGTTAGAGAGGCAGGCTCTCACGACGTCCTTGCTGGAGCTCTGGCCCCCTGGTGCCGGGCAGATTCTGGTGAAGGAAGTTCACGGTTCCCATGCCAGGAAGCACTGGTGTGTGGAGAAGCGAGACATCTGCTGACAATCCTTTACCATCATGCTTTGCCATTTGTAATCCAGACCGCTTCAGCCCTTGCTAAACTCACCAGCAACCGATTTCATTATATTCTGAGAGAGCAACAGCCTGGTTTCATGGAATGTCCATTTTCTTGGACATCACAGAAATCACATCTCTTTAGTTCTCTTCGGCTATTTTACAAATCAATCAAAAAAAAAAAAAACCAAAAGTATGGCAGGAACAACCAAAGGAACTGATTTTTTTTTTTAAAGGCACTGATTTTTAAAAAATGTACAATGCATGTTTTTGCTGTATAGATGCTAACAATGTTGGGGGAAGAAAGGAAAATTTTGGCCATTGAGAAGCGCAAAAGTGCTTAAAACATTATTCTGTCCTTGAAAGAGTGAATTATTTGTGGAACTGGTTATCGGGTCAACCTTGTGATCTGGAAAATATTTTATTTATGTATCCTTTTCTGGACTATAGAGAGTATTAGCTGGTTCTAGAAGTGTGAGCAGACCCAGGTTTGTGGCCGTGTGATAGCTCAACCACACATGGCCCGATGCTCAGGCTGTGCATCACACAACATCCAACCACCTTATGGAAATCCTCTGTCATTGTATCCTTGAACTTTGTATTTTGAAAGTGCCGTCCAATGGGAGAATGGGGCATGAACCTGGAGCTTGACGGTCACGGTCACCGAGGCGCTCCAGCTACCCTCTGCCCCAGGGCACAAAGCGGTTGGGGTCATCAAACATGCACTCTACTTGCTGCTTCTTGGGCCCCTGGACCCTTATGTGGGTCCACACTAGTCCTATGAGTATCACAGTGTCAAAGAAGTGCGATGGTACAAGTCACGACAGGGCAGGGGGGCTATCAAAGACAGTTTACTTTTGCACAAAGTGCCTTTTGCCCTCTGCCCGACAAATTATGTGGTAGGTCTGAGTGTAAGTCATATACCAACACAGCTTTACACAGTAGGACGCTGCCCGCAGGTCAGAGAACGGTAAAGAGGATGACTCACACACTTCAGAGGAAAAAATTCCAACGGCCAATTCCTTCTCCTAAATTCCTAACATAGTTCTGTGAAGGTTCCCAAAAAAAAAAAAAAAAAAAAAAAAAAAAATCCATCCATCGATGCTCTGTTTATTTTTAAAAACTGCCAATCATCCTTGCTTTTCCCTGGCACAGCTCTGTGCAGGGCTGAGCAGGTGGACGGAATCCGGCTCCAAGGTTCCCTGTTGTGCACAACAGACAAGAGCATCCCTGACCCAGCCCCTTCTCGTTCCTCACCCGTGGGCCGCTCTCTAGGGATTTCAGGGTGTTTTTGAAGGCGCGGGGAGGGAAAGGATGACATGAGCCCCAAAGTCAGGAACGTGCATTTGCCTGAAAAGGAGGCACAAGGAAATTCGGGAAGTGCCACAGTGCTCCGTGCCACTCCTGAACAGGAAACTCCTGAGCCCCGGCGGTCATGAGAGCAGAGCTGGCGGCTCCCCAGCCTTTGCTAATCTCATTGAACTCATTGTCATGCTTTGCTCCCAACTAATTGTGAGCCTTGTTCCGGTGGCTCTGCTGTGGCTTTCCTCTTTGAGTCCTTGGGAGAACAGGCTTGGCACTCTCTCCCTGCTCAGTGAAACAAAGGACGGTTGGCATGAAGTAAATCGGAGGGGAGTTTGAAAAAGTATACATTTTTTAAGGTTGTCAAAACCAGCAAAGCGGAAACTTAACTTCTGTATACTTTTTTAATTAGTGGTTCTCAGGTGGGGGTGATTTGAAAAATTGAGATCCTCGGGGCCATATCCCAGACTAAAGAAATCCCAATTTCAGGGGTTGGGACTCTGGTGGTAGGAGTTTTTAATTAATTACTTACTTATTTATTGAGAGAGAGCATACGCCTGAGTGGGCAGGGGCGGGGGAAGGACAAAGGGAGTGAGAGAGAAAATCTTAAGCAGGCCCCCAACTTGGGGCACAGTCTCGGGACCCAGAGATCACAACCTGACCGAGCCTCGCAGGCGCCTCGTGGTTGGAGTTTTTAAAGCCCCAGGAGAGATTCTGGTGTGGGGCAAGCTGGAGAGTCAGGGTGCATGTGATTTAGGCGTGGGGTGCGTGGGGCTACATCCTGGACAGTTTCTGAATTCTTAATGAGAAAGAATGGGGGAGCAGAAGGCAGGGGGGGGGAGCTGCATAGGAGAGCCCAAGGCGGTGTGCGTGGAAAGTGCCAAATGGTAGGAGGCAGGGCCGACACGTGGACACTCACGGGGGCCAAGGCACATGCAGGGAGCCAGGCCTTGCCTTTCCCAGGCCCGGGCTAGGGGCCGCAGCGGAGGCAGCGGGGTGGGCAAGACTTGGCCTTCGTTTCAGAACATTCGAACTCAAAGCCAGAAAAACGGGAGACACGCCTCTGTGGGCCAACGTAGGATGAGAAAGAGGGTTCAAATTAGGGGGACTGTGTGGGGAGTCACAGGGATATAATAAATATTCCCCACAGGTTATGCGGACAGATGCATGTCCACTGAGCACGAATCAGCCCTCGGCTCAGCATTGATCACGCGGTCAGGGCCACTCTTCTGAGCTATCCTGGGCTGGGGACCCCAATTGTCTGCTTCGCGTTACTGATCAAGAAGGTGAAGATATTAAGAAAGAGGAGGCAGGAGCAAGGTTACCTTTATTGATTAAGGACAACTGTCTCTCCTTCTGCCTTATTTTTAAAGATTATTTATTTGAGAGAGACAGAACGAGAATGAGTAAGGGAAGGGGCAGAGGGGAGAGGGCATGCGGGACTTGATCCCAGAACGCTGGGATCACGACCTGAGCAGAGGGCAGATGGTTAACCCACTAAGCCGCCCAGGGGCCCCCCTCCACCTTACTTCAGAGTTAGCGCCAAGACCCATCGAATAGATGAGGACCCTTGAGACATTACTAGAATTGAGATCAAAATTTCTCCATCCTGGCACTGTCAGTGTCTCGGGCCAGATTGTTCTGTGCTACGGGGGCTCCCCAGGGCACTGTAGGGTGCTGGGCAGTATCCCTGGCCTCCAGCCACTGGATGCCAGCAGCACCCCTCCCCTAGCTGTGACAACCCAAACAGTCTCCGGTCGTTGCCTAAGATCCCCAGTGGACCCATGTTTTTCAAACTGGGGGAGGGGGGATGTTTCCTCACATAACTGCTTGGCTGGGAATTTGGTGGAGTAGGTGATGCCCAGCATTGCAAAAAATGAAATGAAAATGGATAAACACAATAAGTATATCACATGTGGCAAAGGTAAGGATGGTTTTGTGAGCAGCTGGTTCCGGCCACATAGGTCTAAGTGTGTGGGTCCTGGGTTTCCCTGGGAAATATGCTTCTGCCTGTGGATGGTAGTTTATTGGGAGAGAAGGAGATGCAAACGCTCAGCCAAGTTTGGTGAACGTAGGGGAAAGCCTGAATTGTCCCTTGAAGAAGTGGGGGATAGTTGCATAAATCGATCACTTTTGGATTACGTGGGAAAAGCAGCAGAGCAAAGCAGGGCCAGGACAGAGCCCAAATGCTAACATAAAGTGATAAGGACGTAGGTCTGGGAAGGGGCAGGATCGCAGAGAAAAATGTCCAGGAAAATGCTAATGTCTGGTACAGATTGACGCTAGCATTTGCTAGTTTCAGGGTGGCCTATTTTGAAGGTATTTTTACCTATCTTTAATAGGTCTGTGCTAGGATTCCCTATCCACTTTGAGACAGTGCCTGAAAAAAAATTCTGTTGCACTATTGCATTTAAAAAATTTTTTGAGATATAATTTACATGCCCTGAAAATCACCCACTGTAAGTGTACAATTCAGAGTTGTTGTTGCTTTTTTTTTTTTTTTTTTAAGTATAGGAAGGATTGTATAATCGTGACTATGATATAACTTTTGGACATTTCCATCACCCCCAAAGGAATCCTGGTACCCATTGGCTCTCACTCCCCATCCCTTTGCTTCTGTGTCCCAAGACAACCACTGGGTCATTTCCTGTCTCTCGAGATCAATCTTTTCTGGACATTTTTGTATAAATGGACTCACAATACGTAGCCTTTCCTGTCTCAGCATAACATGTCTGATGCTCGACTGTGTGGCACACATTGGGAATTCATTATTTTTTATGGCTGAATACTATTCCATCGTACAGACGGACCATATCTCATCTGTGTATCTGTTGAGGAACCTTTGGGCTATTTCCACTTTTTGGCTTTTATGAATAACGTGGACAGGCTTTCTTCTGTCTTGAGTAGATGTATACAATTGATCGCCTTTTAACATGGAAGTTGTTGACCAAAAGAACAAAAACCCACTATGTGTTTTGACGAGGAGGAGGATGTCTCTGGAATTATCATCATCCAGCACAGAGAACTTCGGGGCAGTGACATTTCGTTAAAGGAAAGGCTGCATATCGTTTTCGCATTTCTTATTACGTTCGATACAAAAATGGGAGTGAAGTAACTCGGAAACAATTCGCCCAGACGGTTCATGTGATGGAAACAAAAAGAGACTCGGAAACAGTTCGCCCAGACGGTTCATGTGATGGAAACAAAAAGAGGGGATCCTTCAAGCTGATCACCATGATGCCTCCCAGGCCTGTGAAGTCTGTCATTAGCAGGAGGGAACTCCTGTCCTGCCATGAGATGCCTCTGTCTTGTCCCACCACCCCGAGATTTGGGCCTTTCGAGTCCTTCAGTCTCTATGGAATCAGTGATAGCCACCATTCCTCTAAAATGTGCACGCATATATAAATTTTTTGAAAAGGATATATTTAGCAGAGAAGTAACAGAAGGGAACATTTCCACGCCTCACCAGAAACATGCAGGCTTTGCAGGCTATCCGAGGGAACGTGGTAGGCAGTGCATTGGGAATCTCCCCATCCAGGCTCCTTCCAGACATCCAGGGATGTCTGGATCTTTGCCAAGCCTTCCGGGTGCCCTGAGCATCTTTCTCCCCTCATCTGAGGTCTCAAAGGACAAGAAACAGCTCTTGGCTGGGTCACTTGGGCAATGTTTTCTTTCCTTAACACCAGAAAGCCTCACATTCCAAGCTACCCCAAAGCCAGCAAAGTCAACACACTTACCCATGGCGGGAGGAAACTGTATCCATTTTTTTGCACCGAGGATTACAGTGAGAAAGGTTACTTACATAACTGCACGAGAGGGGATAATTTAGGATAGGTGTCTTCAGGGTTAAACAAGAGGAACGGTCTGCAGGAGGGAGATGATGAATACATTCTGGCATATAAAATTCCATACGGTCCGATTTTAATCCGTCATTAAAAGTACGCCTTTGAATAATATTTAGTGACCTAGAAAAATACTTTTAAGGCGAGGTAACAGAATGAGAGTGCGGAGCTATTTCCATCCTGAAAGCCCTATTTTATTATTCACCTCCTTTCTACCCTCAACTCCCATTTTTGGATGGGAAATTTTCCTGCACAGAAAAACACGACAGGCAGGGCCATGCCAGCTCAAGTTAACACGGAGTCTTCTCTGGGAATTTCTGAGGTTTGGGGACGGAAAATTGGCTACGTTCTGTTTTCTTTTAGGAGGAGTAAACATTCTGTACCCCATCCGCGGTGAAGCTACCGTGAAGCGAGAGGTTTCATCAGGTGCCCGGAGCACCCAGCCCGACCTCCGGCCGATGCCCTCGCGAGGGTTGCCCAGTAACAGCGGCTCCGAGGTTCGCCTGATGGGGCGAGCACCGCTCTCCAGAGCACGGCGAGGCCTGGCCGGGCCTCCCGCGCGCGCTCTCACCGAGGGGGTTTAATCTTAGGACGGGGCGGTCATGGGCAGCTCCCGCGTGCGCCATCCCCTGCGGGCAGGCAGCCCACTTTCAGAGACACCGTCCTGGGCGCCCCCCCAGCCCCACCGGCACCAAGAGAGCCCTGAGAGTTTGGGCCTGGCTCTCCCTTCCGCAGAGCCTGAGCCTCCACCGCCCAGAGCGCTCCCCAGGGCCTCCTCCCTCCAGGAGCTCCCCCTTCCCCCTTGCCCCCCACCTCCACCCACCTCCAGGCTGGGGCCAGCCCCCCCAGCTCCCCTGTCGCCCCTTTCCTGTTTCTCAGCCCGCTGAGCACCGCACCCCACCCCCACCCCGAGGGCCTTAGGACCCCCCCCTCCCCCGCCGAGGAGCCGGTGAGCTAGGCCCGTTTGGGGGAGAAGCACAAGCAGCGAGGGCCCGGCAGGCCGGCGAGGTGGGGGGCGGGGTGGGGGCGGGGGCGCTGCGAGTGCGCTGCTCTTCGAAGGTCCTCGGTATAGCTCTTTCGGCGGAGCTGGGCGCCGGCGGTGACCTCTTAACAAAGAACAGGTTCGGGCGGCCGGCCCCCTCACCCCACCCGGAGGGGCCGAGGGGGCCACGTGACCTTTCCAGACCCGGCCCCCACCGCGAGGGGCCGGGAGAGGGGGGGGTCACCGGGGCGGGGAGGGACGAGGGGAGGAGGGGGAGGAAGCCTGTGGTCGCTGGGGGAAGGCGGGGAGGGGAGAGGCGGGGCAGGGAGCGGGCCAGGAGGGGGGAGTGGAATGTGGAGATGGGGGATGGGAGGCTGAAGCGGAGGGGGATGGGAGGTGCGGGACGTGGGGGATGGGAGGTAGGGGACGTGGGGGATGGGAGGTGTGGGACGTGGGGGATGGGAGGTAGGGGACGTGGGGGATGGGAGGCTGACCGCGAGAGGGGCGGGGCGGGGGGAGGAGGAGGCGGGAGGGAAGGTGGAAGAGGACAGGTATGCGCGGGGGGGAGGGGGACTGGGGCGGGGGAGGGGGACTGGGGCCGGGGAGGGGGACTGGGGCGGGGGAGGAGGAGGGTGATGGGAGGTGGGGGAGGAGGGAGGTGGGAAGTGGAGTGGGGGATGGGAAGAGGAAGTGGAGGGGGCGGGGTGAAGGCAGAGGAGGGACCGGTGGGAAGAGGGGAAGGGGGATGGGAAGTGGAGGAAGAAGGGGCCCGGGGCTCTGCCCAACCCCACGCTAGAGACTCATTAAGATGCAATTGCCAATTTTTTTTTTTTAAACCAGACTGTATAAATTTACAGTTTCCTTTTCAGCTGAAGCAGACAATGTTAAAACACATTAGATTTTCTGTTTCAGAATGCAAATTAAACAGAGCGAGCTCTTGGAAGGCTTAATTAGGGCTTAAGAAAATATGAGATTTAAAACATGGATGCTTGAGGAAGGCCAATTCTAGCCCGGTGGAAATATGGTCTCTCTCTCTCTTTCTTTTTTTGTAACTTAAAAAAGAGAATTGCTTAATAATAAAACGGCCCAAGCCTTCCTCCAACATAACAGGAAGTGCTGCTTAAAAAAACATTTCTTTAAAAAAAAACCCAAAAACCCAAGCCCTTGTCCAGGAAAGGGGGTGGGTTTGGGGTGGAGGCTGGGTGTCCCCCCCCCCCCTCCCCCCGGGGCTGAAGGGTCATCACACAGCCCCTGATGCTGGCTCCCCCCTCCACTCCAAGGAGCTGGACTCCAGCCTCCCCAACCTCCTCCCCACCCCCCCATCTAGAAGTGACTCTCCGGACTAGTTGGCGGTTAACTAGGTGCTCTCCCTTTTCTGTTCCTTTCCTTCGGCCCCGAAAGCCAAAACAACAAAAACAACCTACTAGAAAAGGAACCCCCTTCCGCCCCTCCCCACCAACAAAAACCAAACAGAAAACCCACCCAAAGTCTGCCTCAGCTGTTCTGGCTGATCTTATGTGAGCTCTGGGGGCTATTTTCTGCTCTTTTCTCTCCCTGGGGAGAGATTTAAGGCCTTTAAATGCCATTCTGTGCACACATCACTTAAAAATGGTCTGGCACAGGGGAAAAATTGGCAAATGTATAGTTCACAATCTGTTCCCATCACGTGAAGCCAGAGTCAGCAAGAGCTCCTTGGGCTTCTCCAAGCCAGAGCTCGAAAGGGTGGGGGTGGAGGGGCCTCCTCAGTGGAGGAGGAAGAAGACAGGCTTTGGGGGCTGCTGGATGGGGGGTACTCCTGCATGAGTCCAGGTGTGCTAAATGTCCCATTTGGGTCTGGAGAGTGAGGAGTCTTCTCGTTCAAAACTGGGGAGGAAAAGAGAGAGGCACCCTGACAACTTGGGGGTTTCTGTAGGGTCTCTGCATTTTGCAAGTGGTGGATGGGGTTTCCACAGGCGGGCTAGGGCTGTCTTAGCAAAGTAAGGCAGTGTGGGTGGCTGAGACAACAGGCCTTTATTTCCTGGCGGTTCTGAAACCTGCACCTGTGCGACCAAGTGGTCGCCAGCGCGGTTGCTCCCGAGGCCTCTCTCCTCGGCGTGTTGGTGGCTCACGTCTCCCTGTGTGCTCACATCATCTTCCCCCTGTGCGTGTCTGGGTCCCAATCTCCTCTTTTTACAAGGATGCCAGTCATTTTAGATCAGGACCCAGCCTGATCACCCCCATTTCGTTTCATTTTATTTCACTCCATTTCATTTCATTAAAGAGCCTGATTCCAAATACAGTCAGATTCTAAGGTAGTGGGAGTTAGGATTTCAACATAGAGTTGGGGTGTGTGTGGGGGGGACACAACTCAGCCTGGAACAGGGTTGGGGAGGCCACTTGAGAGGCTTGGTGGAGGAGGGGCAGAGGGTGGGGCAGGGCTCAGACCCCTCCTGCAGCCTGGGGTGTGTGTCCCGGGGGTGGGGGCGGGGTGGTGCCTACAGCCCCAAAGCCTGCGCAGGGAGGAGGCCTGCAGAAGCGAGAGAGCTCACGGTGGGGAGGGCAGCTCCGAGCTGAGAGGCCTGGGTCATCTCCTCACAGGACAGCTGCAATTTTAATTCTCTGTTCTGGGAGATGAGAGATTTTAAAAAAAGAGATTACTTCTATATTCCCTCTTCACCGCACAGCCCGAGGGTCAGCTGAAAATGCTACTCCCGACGAGTTTTTCCTGAGTCATCTCTTTCTGGCAGGAGTTGTGTCTTATTAATGTCTGCGTCCCCAGAGTTTACCGTAGTGCTTGGCCCCGACGAGGGAGCCTAAGGTGTGTTTGTGGAATAATCATGCGGCTTTTCAAGATGTTAATTTAATCTTCATTGATCGTAGGTGACGGAAACCACAAAGCCTTTGATTGTGAAATGATAACTGGTAATTATTAGAAGGAGAGTTCTCTCTCTTTAGTTGCTTGACCTGGGGAGAGGAGGTGGCGGTTCTGATACTGTGGGTTTCCTCGAGCTGCTCTCAGAAAGGAGATGTTAAAAGAAAGAAAGAGAGAAGGAGGGAGGGAGGAGAGAGATGTCCAGGAGCCGAAGTCTGCTGCAGCTATGGTTTCAACAGCCTTTATTAACGTTTGATTCCCCTGTGGGGTGGCCAGGAAGACTTTGTTGATGTCAGGATGCTTTCAGATTTGTGAGGATCTGCCCTGAAGTCCAGCCTTGGCAGTGTCCGCAGGAGCACAGCGGATTCTGGGAACAACATATGTAATGCGGAGACACGCATGGTTGTGATTCCCTTGAGTGGTCCTGGAGCGCTGGCTGGCTGGGTCAGTTATGGGCAAAGTGCGTCCTTTCCTTCTGGAGGAAATCCATTTTGTCCCGGACCCTCTCAGGGCATCCAGGATCTTCCCCCTTTATTCACTTTAAAAAGCTCACTGAGTTCCATTCGCCCCGGAGGCTCCGGGACAGAATTGGCAGGACACTGGGCAAAGGCTGAGGGAGTCGGGTCAGTGTGGCGCCCTTCATTGCCCTGCCAAGCACAATGTCACATTCTCTTCTACTGAACCATGCTAGCCGGAATCCATTATCGGTGAGTCGATAGAAATTATATAATTACGTGTATAAGTTCTGGCTCAGACTCCCAGTAGGTAATTAATGAGAGGCCAAAGGTTGGGGAAAGTGGAATCATTCACACATTCTGTCAAGGCTTTTCGCTGCTCTCTAAATTCTTGGGTCTTTTTTGTGTATTTTATTCTGTTTGTCTTTGCTGTTTATTTGGAGATGGCTTGTTTGATATATAGGAGTGGGAAGTGAAAGGAAGTTACTGCTTGGTGAGAGCACCAGAGGAAGGTGGAAATATTCATAGTGCACATCGGTGGGTTTTGCCTACTTCCATGGCCAGTCCCTGTCTTTTGGTTAAAACAGGTAAAGGTTCTTTATGGAACGCTTGGCTGTCACTCTGTGACATACAGAGCTCTTGGCGATAAATTTGGGGACCAGGCCTGGCCAAACAGCGTGTCACATCCCTTGGCTACAGTGACTGGTTAAGGAAGAGTGTGTCGCCCATGATATCCAGAAAGAGCCAGATATGGGCTTTGGTTACAATTGCTGACAAAGGGGTTTCTTTGTTTCTTTGGTTATTTGCTTGCTTGCTTGCTTGCTAAACTGGTAACATGTAAACCTAGATATGATAAAACCCATCTTCTTTATCAGTGCTTAGGACTGAAGATAGCACTGAGAAACATGGTGCCGAGGAATAGAGAGAGACCCTATTAGGTAGCATTTGAACGCCTAGATCTAGCCATGCCTGAAGGCTACACACAGACTATTCAATTACATGAACCAGTATGTTCCTTTTTTTCTTTCCCCCCTTTGCCTAGTTTTATTTGGGTTGCTAATACTTGCCCGTAAAAAAATATTTCCTGGGTTATTAGGATGATAGTCTCTATTTTGTAGAGAATTCAAGTGATAATTGAATTATTAATGTCCCAGAGAATTTGCCTCTTTCCCTTTTATTTTTATTATGACATATACCTCTGGGCATAAGAGAGCATTCACATACATTTTAATGAGTAATAGAAAAAAAAAACCAACTAGTAATCACCCAAGTTGAGAAGGGGAATGTTGCCAGCTGCTCAGGAAACCCGCATGATCACCAACCATCATTCCCTACTGGAATTTATCACTATTTTGACTTTGGGGATAATCATTTCCTTGCTTTTCTCTATAGTTTTACCGCATGTACGCATGCTTACACTGAATGGATTTGTATTAATGGAACTGTATTGCGTGTATCTTGTGGGGGGGCTTGCATCTGTCAACTGTGTTCCGTATATCTTGGGGGGGGTCTCGCATCTGTCACTTGACATTATGTGCATGATGTTCTCTCCGCTGAACTATAGCTCGTTCATCCTCAAGGCTATCACAGCATTCAACATACAACTATACCACAACGTATTTATTCATTAGGGAGCATTTTTTTTTGTACCCGATGTTTATAGTAGAGAATTTATTGAAGTTGATCGGTCCAACAGAGCTCATATTGGAAACAAACCGAAATGTTATGTACTGCTCTTTGCGGAAGCCCGATCTTGAATCAGCCCAGCCATCTGCCGTCTTTGGTCCACATCCAAACTCTGATGGCTGCCGAAGAAAAATTGCACAACGGAGTGCATTCACGGTACTATCGACTGTGGTCTTCTACCCCAGCTGGGCCCCCGTGAGAGCGAGCGATTCTGCGAGGTCGTCTTCAGCTCTCCCCGCCCTTCCAGACCCAAGCTCTTCAGGCTGGCGTGGCTCTGTCCTGGCCCTTCTCCACCACGCTTTCTCAGCAGAAGACCTCGACTAATGGAGGTCATCAGGTCCAACGTTGTTTAACTTGGCAATGATGAATCTCATCCGTGTCCATGTCCACCTCCCCTGCCATCTCCGGGGCCCACCTGCCCTTCTTTCTAGGTTACACCTGTGCCTGTGTCCTCCCCCCTCCTCAGTAGCTCTTGTCCTTGCCTCCTAGCTGGCCCTCCTGCCTACCTCTGTCTCTGGCAATGTCGGGGAAAGGCCTTTGCCTCGATAACCTTGCCTTCATCGCCTTCCCTCCGCACTGGGTTTTTGCAGTTCTCACCTGGATTATTGCCAGTCTTCCTAACTAGTCCCCTTGAACACTTGAAACCTTTGGATCAAGCCATCTTCCTCTATAGAAGCCATGGTGATATTTCTGGAAGGCAACCCCCATTGTATGAACGTGTATTTGTTTCCTTGGGCTGTTGTAACAAATGAAAATAAATTTAGTGGAAGCGGGCCCAAGGGGGTTGTCACAGCATGAATTAATTTATTCTCCCACTATTCCAGAGACCACACATTCTGAGATCAAGGTGTCTGCAGGAGGGGTTCCTCTGGAACCCTCTCTCAGCTTGTGGTGGCATCATTGGCTTGTCAACTCAGCACTCCTATCTCCACCCTGGTCTTTGACTGGCCTCTCGGGTCGCTGTGTCTCACACCTTCCTCCTCCTTCTGTTATAAGGACAGCAGTCATTGGATTTAGGGCACGCCTCAAATCTGGGATGATCTCATCTTAAGATCCTACCTTTAGTTACATCTGTCAAATCCCTTCTGCGGTCGCATTCCGAGGTACCAGGAGTTAGGACTTGGACCTATATATTTGAGGCTTCTGTATAACCCACTACATGTCCCTTTGCTAAAAATCTTCCCTCTGAACTCTTTTGTCTTCCTCCAAGTCCACAAAGGGTCATGTGTAGACATCATCGAGAGACCTCACTCCTAATAAATCCCAGAACTATGAAAACCATCCCCAAACTCAACCAATGCTGCAAGTAGGAAATGTGTGAAATTTCGTAAGGAATGCTTAATCTCAGAAAAAAAAAAAAAAGCAAAACACACATACTTGTAAGTTAGCTGTCAGTAGGAAAAAATTTTTTAAATCCTCATGAAAGAATTTGATGGCTTATGAAAATAACACCACCCATTTCCCAGTACGTAGAAATTGTTGATGACTTTCAAAAAGGAGAAATATGAGTGTAGCCCTGGAATTTGGAAGAGGTAACTGGTTATTACAATAATGTTTCTATTTCTTTACTTATTTTTTTGACATTTTATCTATTTATGTGAGGGAGAGCAAGCACAAACAGCGGGGGAGGGCAGAGGGAGAGGGACAAGCAGAGTCCCCGCTGAGCAGGGAGCCCGATGCGGGGTTCGATCCTAGGACCCCGAGATCATGACCTGAGCCGAAGGCAGACGCTTCGGTGGACTGAGACACCCAGGAGACATGCTGTAACATTTAAATGGAAGTCTTGTTGGTCTGCACTTTAAGCCAAAATAACTGGACCACAAGGTAAACAGTCTAGATCAGCCTGTATTTTATCGGTGTATTTAAATTACGGTCCTGTTCAGAGATAGGACTGAATGGCGAGATGGACTGAAAAAAAAAAGTGCTTAGTAGGGAGAACAATTTTTGGAACTTCAAGCCACGGAGGAAAAGCAGACTAGGTGCTGGGAACACAGAAGGCAAGACGTACCTTCAACACTGTTGGGGATGACATTTTGTCTACGGACGGCTGTTGGGTTTTACTTCTTCTTTTTTTTTTTTTTTGGTACTTCTATTTTTTATTGTGGTAAAATATACGTAACACAACCTTTACCATCTTAACCATTTTTAAGTATACACTCCGATGGCGTTAAGTACATTCAGAGTGATTTCATTTCAACGTCCTGAGGAATTCTGGAATGACTATAGCTTAACTTAAAACTGTGAAGATACCTGGGAGTCTTCTTCTTCTTTTTTTTTTTCCATTGCATTTTCTGCTTTTCCTTTTGGAGTGAGCTTTCTGGTTTGTAGGAGAGAAGAATCTCCAGATAAAATGGGCAAGCTGTCCGGAAAATCAGATGAACACATGGTACCGATCCCGATGGAGAGCCTTTGAGAAGCTGATGTGTCCACTGAATTCTGGAGACTTTACACGGGCTCCTCATGCTTCTGCCTGTAACTGAAGCGATACGAAAATATGGTTGGATCGGAAGAGAAGGACAGAGAACTTGGAAGAATCTGGTGTCTTCGGTGGGAATGGAATTATTTCAAGCCTTCTCTTGGATTTTGAGGTTCGCTTGGCCACACTGGTGTGCACACGGTTTTAAAGAAGTGTTTGTGCCCCCTAACAGATCACCCTCTTTCTGCACAGAAACCGCTTTGGAGCGATCATTGAATCATGGATTGATGGCAGAGTGCTTTCGAATCTTGAGCTCTGCAAGGAAATTAAGTTGAAAGAAAATGACATAAAGGTTCTCTGTTCTTTCTGTGAGAAAGTTTCTCCCAGAAGATTTTTCAAGATGAGTAAAAGGAAAAGTGCGTAATTGTCGCTGTCACTAGATCATTTTCTCCTTCGTTTCTTGGCGGGGGGGCTGGGGGTTGGCGTCTATTCTTACTTGTTAAAACTGTGTAGACAGCTTTGATCAGGCTCTGATTGCCAAAAAATTCACTTGCGTGTTGGGTCCTCCGACTGTCCCGCCGCCACACCAGTCTCTCACCTGACCACAGACCCAAGCTGATTTTCACCCTGTGCTTTGAGCTCTGCCACAGCTGCCTTCAGAAGAGCACGCAGTCAGAAGCCTCCACGATGAACAACAGTGAATTGTGCCACCAAGTTTTTGAGTATAGGAAACAACACACCGGGCTTGGTTTTTACAACTTGGATTCTTAACGTGGATTCCCAGAGAGCTCTCCTGTTCTAAAATCACTCTGGTCATCTCACAGTGCCTGTTCCCCAGCTCCGCACTTCAAAATGCGCTGGAAAAAAAAAGTGCTGGCCTACTTTCCTGGAAGCAAAAAGGAGACAGTCATTATTATTTTTCCCCCCTGTAGGAATAAGAAAATTGATTTGTTGTCCGCTCTTAACTGGGAGTCCTGATCGTGCAGACTTTGTTTTTCTGTGTAAGGTGTTCCTAGTGTCTTGGTGGGACAACACACACCTTTTTTTCTTTTCTTTTCTTTCCTTTCCTTTTCTTTCTTTCTTTCTTTCTTTCTTTCAAGCAAGCCTTCCAGGGACACCTGGGTGGCTCAGTTGTTAAGCGTCTGCCTTCTGTTCAGGTCATGATCTCAGGTTCCTGGGATGGAGCCCAGCATCAGGCTCTCTGCTCAGAGGGAAGCCTGTTTCTCCCTCTCCCACTCCCCCTGCTTGTGTTCCTTCTCTCTCTGTCTTTCTTTCTCCATCAAATAAATGAAATCTTAAAAAAAGAAAAACTTTCTGAAGAGCTGGTGGGGGCATCATAGACCCTTACTAAGGGATGTTGCTGGCGCCTTCTGTGTGACGCCCGGCAGCCCTTGGGCTCGGTCAACTTAGTGTTACTTCATCTCCAAGGCCAGTGAGTGTGTGCGCACCAGCAGTTTCCAAAACCCGTTAAATGCTCACTCGAGGCATCAGAGCAGAGCAGGGACCCCGGGAAAAGTCCCCTCCGTTTGCTGCCTCCCTGGTGAAATTTTACTGAGCAGGAAGACTCAGGGCCTGAGGCGTAGGTGGCCAGAGAAAACCAGGACACCCAGTTAACATGTGCATTTCGGGGACACCACAAATGATGTTTTATGTCCCAAATATTACTGGGGATATGCTTTGCATGAGCAGGAAGTCTGTTACGTCCCATTTCACTTGAGTGAAGCTGGAACCTTTGCTAAAAAATTCATCCTTTCTTTTTTTTAAAGATTTTTTATTTATTTGACACATCACTAGTAGGCAGAGAGGCAGGCAGAGAGAGAGAGAGGGGAGGAAGTAGGGTCCCTGCGGAGCAGAGAGCCCGACGCGGGGCTCCATCCCGGGACCCTGGGATCATGACCTGAGCCGAAGGCAGCGGCTTAACCCACTGAGCCACCCAAGTGCCCCCAAGTTCATCCTTTTTGTTACTTTTCTCCTTTCACTTCTCAAGCCCTTAGAGCTACCTGGACCAGCCCGGTGGCCCCTAGTCACAAGTGGTTACCGAGCTCTTGAAATGGAGCTAGTCTTAATGGCTATGGGAGGTGGACTTCTGAGACCTTGTGTGGAGGGAAAGAAAGATGATTTCTTAATAACTTGAGTACTGATCGTGTGATGAAATGACACTATTTATGTATTCTGGGCTAAAATATGTTAAAATTAATCTTGTCCCTTTCCTTTTTAATTTTTAATATGGCCACTCAATAATTTGGAATGACATACGTGGCCTGTATTATATTTGTTAGTACCTCTTTTTTTTTTTTTTAAGATTTTATTTATTTATTTGAAAGAGAGAATGAGAGAGAGAGAGCACGAGACGGGGGAGGGTGAGAGGGAGAAGCAGACTGCCCACTGAGCAGGGAGCCCGATGCTGGGTTCCATCCTGGGATGTCAAGGTCATGACCTGAGCCCAAGGCAACCGCCCAACCAACGGAGCCACTCCGGTGCCCCTGTTAGTACCTCTTTAGAGCACGGATTGGCAAGTGTTTTGTGTAAAGGGCCAGAATGAAATTATTTTACCCTTTGTGGGGGATTGAGTCTTTGTGGAAAGTTGTCAGTTTGATCCCGGAAGCCATAGACAATATGTAAACAAGTGGGTGTGGCCAAGTGCCAATAAGACTTTATTTATGGGGTGGCTGGCTGGCTCAGTCAGTAGAGCTTCTAACTCTTGGTCTTGAGATTGATTGTGAGTTTGAGCGCCATATGGGTTCAAATAAAATCTTAAAATAAATACACTTAAAATCAAAATCTTAAAAAAAAAGATTTATAAAAACCGGCAGCCCCTTATTTGGCCAACCGGTGTGGTTGGCTGATCTCTGCTAGAGAGACATAGGGTTTTTGTTGATAATTTTTAAATTGAATATCTCCATGTCTGTTAGCCTCATGGATTTGGACAGAACAAGAAAGTATTTGTAAGTGGATAATGTACCTTTGTTAAGATGGTTCACCTACTAAATACGAAAGATGCCGATTTTTTTTTTTTAAATAAAGGAGAAGAAAAAGCATGAATAGGGCCACTGGTGCGTGGGTCTTTACCTGCTTCAAAGCCTCCTGGATGCATGCAGACGGACGTGAAGGTGGGATGTCCTCCATCCTTCAGAGGCAGAGAGAACCCAGGATATACATTTCGTCCTGAGTGATGTAGAAATGTAAGGTCACACTTCACGCGCAATCTGTTTGAAAAACAGCAACAGCATCTAACAGATGTAAAGAGATGAGGCAACAGTGACGGAGGCTTTGATGCTGAGAAAGTGAAAGGAATTTTTACAAAGAGCTGTTGAAGTAGTAAATCCC
This sequence comes from Mustela erminea, assembly GCF_009829155.1. Classification (NCBI taxonomy): domain Eukaryota; kingdom Metazoa; phylum Chordata; class Mammalia; order Carnivora; family Mustelidae; genus Mustela; species Mustela erminea. The sequence continues at coordinate 6,057,933 of NC_045635.1, read as the reverse complement.
TTTCCTCACCCAGTTAAGACAGTATCTCCTGAGAGAATGGCATGATATAATTTAGGAGAATTGATTTCCATGTGATTGGAAAATGCCTTGAAACGTGAAAGCTGTTCAGAATCATGTAAAAGAAAAAAAAATACCAGAATCAGGTGCACCTAGGTTTTTGAGGGGAGGGCTGGGGAGTCAGACCCATTACCTCTGACCTGCAGACCGATGAGTGCTTGTATGTTTCTTTTACTGATGAGGGAGGCTTCGAAGTGCTTCTGGAGTAAAAACATCACCTATGAAAGTATAATCCCAGGAAATTTCTAAATTAAAGTTTGATTTATTACCTGTTTCATGGTCTTCTCTTCAGTGTTGAGGGAAACTGGAAACAATTTATGTCCTTTCCGTTCTGCGGTCCGTGAATTGTGCCTGAGTGTCAGTGTTTAAGTTGAATTTCAATTTTCATTGTTATTTTTCCCTGTTCGCGCTGGTAGGTAAGTGTAATTGCGCTGTAACTGAAGTAATTGCTTAAGTAGCCGGGAACTCCCGTGGCATTAGGTTAGGGCTGGTGATGGGGGCCACTTTTCAAACATGAAAGTTTATAGCCTTGGGGGATTGCCGTCCATGGCCTGTTCACATGACTTCCGTGTCTTGGTTTTCATTAACTTGTCCAGTCTAGATGTTCTATTGGAAGAAAAGTAAGTGAAATTTAGTGTATGCTACCGTGCAATGGAAACTTTACATTTGTTATTTTATTTCACCATCAGAATTGCCCTTGGGAGTGTTCTAGAATACAAAACCTATATCAGCAGAAAACACACAGAGGACTTGGTCATATAAATTAATTCACAAATAACGATGCGAAACATATATTCCATTTTATTCTCCAACGAAAGCGTCTATCATTAAAACTGCTTTCCAAATGATAGACATTCAGACACAAATCATCAGTCTGGTAATTTACAAATTATCAGTCTGATTGTTTCTAAAGCATTTGTTGCTTTTATCTATGTATTTATTAAGGTTATATTTATTTACTTGACTGAGAGAGACACACTGGGAAAAGCAACAGAAGCAGGGGGAGGGGAAGAGGAAGAAGCAGGCTTTCTGTCGAGCAGGGAGACTGATGCTGGGCTGGATCCCGGTACCCTGGGATTATGACCTGAGTTGAAGGCAAACGCTTAACTGAGCCACCCAGGCACCCAAGCCTTTGTTGCTTTTAGAAATTGAGGGTAGGATCTTGTGTTCAGTGCCGCTGCCATCTTGAGTAAAACGATGCCAGGATTTGAGAGAGACAAGGGCACTGAGCTATACCAGGGTTGCTGTGGTCTTCAAATCGGTGTCTGCCCCCACCCATTCAGACGGTGGGATCTCACTGCCAAGACAATGGTATTTGCAGGTGGCGCCTTTGGAAGGTGACTGGAGTGTGAGGGTACCTGCCTGTGTGTGGTGTGCTTTGCTCTGTGGCGAGGTCCTTGAGTTCATGAGCAGCTCTTTGGCCCGGGGTGACGAGGATCTCAGTCTACTTTCTGAAAGTATTTTACCCTTCTCTGCGTTCCTTTCGTGCACAAGATCCCTGAAGATGGTTGCCATCAACTTATATTGAAAAATGTTCTCGGTTACTCCAGGGGCTCTTTCTTTATTTTTGCATATCCCTGATGCAATGCAAAGGAATTCCTCCCTCCTGCTGGCCCCCCGGCCCCCCTCACCACCCCCCCCATGCACCCTTCACACGCTGAGCCTGAATCTAACAAAATAAGTTCGCTTCCATGAGACAAAAATCGTAGGTCTAAACTCAGGCTTAGAAGTGGAGTAAAAACAGATCTGGGAAAAATTACCGTGAGCTGCTTGTGCGATTCCTGTTACATTCTCCTCTCCTTCCGCGACGGAGAGGGGATGGTGCGCTGGGCAGAGGGAGGGACTCATGGGGGCAGGGATCTTGCGCTGAAGCGATGTGGCCTTGTTTGTGCTTGATTGAGATGAGAACTGTGTCATCTGTGTCTGGTGTGAGCTGTGCTAGAAATGGTAAAGCTTCTTATCCCGTCAGGCTTTTCTCTTAGCTTGCTTGTTCATCAGCCTCAAAAAGCACTAGAACCTTTTGCTAAGTTAGTAAAATATCAAGAAGAATAATTACAGTGTGTAAAAATAGCAAGAGGCTAGAACAGTAGTTAAAATGTGTTTTGCAACCCAGTCCGAGCTGTCTTCCTTTTCTTTGCAGGGATTCTGGGTGGTGTCTTTTCTTGGGTTCCCATCGTGCTAGCGAGGAGAGGCTTTGTGACGGCCCGATAACAAGCAAGGCCGTGACTTTACAGCTTCTCTCATTTCTTTCTCTTGCCCTGGATCACTGCTAGTGGTACCTGCTGGGGCACCTTCTCATTGTGGGCACTTGGGGACTGAGGTTGACGCAATGGAGAGATGGGGAATATGATACGCCACATCGTAAAACGTTCCCTTGAAACATCATCTTTCTCACCTTCATCGGGGGCAGCAAATCACCTGGCAACACCTGAGTGGAGATTTTTTTTTTGTTATCTTGAAAGTTTTCCGTATTGATCTGAGCCCCCATGCAGATTCTATGCCGAGTGCAGAGCCCGACACGGTGCTCAACCTCACGCCCCTGAGATCATGACCTGAGCAGAAACCAGGAGTCGGATGCTTAACTGACTGAGCCACCCAGGTGCCTCTGTTGAGTGGGGAATTTTTTTTTAAAGATTTTATTTATTTATTTGACAGACAGAGATCACAAGCAGGCAGAGAGGCAGGCAGAGAGAGAGGAAGGGAAGCAGGCTCCCCGCTGAGCAGAGAGCCCGATGTGGGGCTCAATCCCAGGACCCTGGGATCATGACCTGAGCCGAAGGCAGAGGCTTTAACCCCCTGAGTCACCCAGGCGCCCCTAAGGAAGGATAATACTTCCCCTTTTTGCTCGAATATTGGTGAGCAAAAAGTCCAAGCAACTACACCAGTTAGCAGGACCTGATATATTAGAGTGTTTAACTGTAGAACCTAGTCATGGTAATGGCACACATGTTAGACCCAGATTCGTAGTAAATATGCTATATTTGACGTGTGCTAAGAAGCCAAAAATAACATGCTCTAAACCATAAAGTCACCCTGTGGTCTTTGCTCATTTTCTCCCTGCAAATACTTGCAATTCTTTGAAAATACTTCAGTGTCTCGGTTCTGAATGTTTCACACTTGATTTCTTGTAAGACTTTTCTTTAAAAATAAAAGGGGGGGGGATGAGAAGGAAAATTAATTTTTAATGCAGAAGTAATATAATCTTGTTGGCAAGGATTTAGCAAATACAGGAAACGATAAATGAAAGAGAATAAAATATGCTTATCATTCTACCATCCTGAGGCTGAGATTTTTAGTTCAAGGGACATACAGTATAGATGCCACTGAATTCAAAATTAAAAAAAAAATAATTTGTATTCTTTTGATAATGAGAAGGTTGACCATTTTCTCACTGGGTATTTAGAATCACATGCATTTATTGTCCTACATTGTGTTTGTTCCTTTCCGGGTAGGACTATCTCGAAGGTAAGTTGCAGAAACCCAGTTACAAGTGGCACTGGTGACAGAAAGCATTGGCTCAAGTCAGTGAGGAGAGAAGTGTAGCCCGTTTCTGGGGTGGCTGGAAACAGGGACTCCAAGGCCACCAGTTCTTACGGAGATGTCCGTCCGTCGTCTCTGCTTCCCTTTCGAAACTGGCTTTCTTCCCTGCCCCCAGAGCAGCTTCTCCTGAGAAGCAGTGAGCACAGCGGCCGGCACGTCCCAGACTTAGGGTTCCAGCTGTGCTGACAGGGAGGGATTCCATCGGACCCAAGGGACCCAGCTTGGTCCCAAAGTGTCCCCGCAGGACCAGTGGATGGTGGATGCCTTTGTACGAGCCAGATTGTTGGAATGGAGAGGGGCAGGTTCCAGAAGAGGGGGGCTCTCGTCCCAGGAGAAGGGAGAGGCACTGGGCATACCCTTCACCATTTCACCTTTTAAAAAGAATTTCTACTGAAACAAGTACTCAAGTCGGCTGCTGGATTATCAAATACTGTAGATAGAAAAGCCAGGCTCCCTTCCTAGGTCTTCTACACATTCTGACAGGTTGGAATCACTTCTCACGGGAGTCACTTCTCTGTCTTGTTCTACGCATTTACAGATAAGGATCTGCTGACCCTCTAGAAGTGACTGGATGTTTGTGGGGACAAGCGATGGATTGTGGCTTCGTTTCCAAGCGCTGCCGCAAGAAAGTCCCAAGATCTGGGTGGCTTTAGAGCAACAGAAATTCATGGTCTCGCAGTTTTGGAGGCTGCAAGTCCGAAATCAAGGGATCAGCAGGGCCGTGCTCCCAGTGAAGGCTCTGGCGATGATCATTCCTCGTCTCTGCCAGCTTCTGCTGTTTTCTGTCCGTCTTTGGCATCCCCTACCTTTTCCAGGCCTCACCTCAATCACATGGCCCCCTTCCGCTGTGTGCGCACATTGTCTGCCCTGTGTATGCGCCTGTCTGTGTCCAAAATTCCCCTTTCTGTGCAGACACCAGTCACAGTGGGGTAAGACCCACCCCCATGACCCCAGTGGAACTTCATTCCCTCAGGAAAGATCCTGTTTCCAAATAAAGCCACATTCTCAGGTCCTGGGGGTCAGGACCTCCACATACCTTGTTTGCAAGACCTGATTCAACCCATAACGAGTTCAAGATATGATTTTGGGAGGAAGATTTTATGTATTTATTTGAGAGAGAACGAGAGCAGGAGGGAGAGGGGGAGAGAATCTGAATGCAGAGCCTGACGCGGGGCTCGATCTCACGACCATGAGATCATGATCTGAGCCGAAACTGAGAATCTGCTGGTTAACCAGCTGAGCCACCCAGGTGTCCCTGAAGATAGAATTTAAACAAACAAACAAACAACTCAGTGGTATTTTCATGGATATATTGCTTTGTAGGCCGCTTCTTTTGGGTAGTAATAATCTTGGCTCTCAACATGAGTACGTTCATGTCTGCTTCCTGCTCTGGCAATCTCCGCCCCCAGAGCGTGGTGTGCCTCTTTCCAACTTTGTCTGACATACAGTCTTGGGAACATAAGCAAGTGTGTCGCTAGGGTGAACGTGGAGAATTTTCGCTATGGGGTCAAAAGTTATCGTATTTAAAATTTCAACAGATGTTGCAAACTGACCTTCAAAACGTCCTTGCGTACTTGGAGCACAAGGGTGCGTACCTCGTCTCCGTATCTTGATTGAGATGTGATTCTACTCAGGGCTTCACTCCGTTTTTGCCAATTTGTAGCGATACTTCCTTACAACTCTGAATGTTCTGTGATGACTAGTTAGGTTGAGCGTCTTTTCACATTTTATCGGTTTTGTACACTTCCTGTTCTGAAAGTGGCAATTTGTATCCATTCCTGTAAGTTTCTTCCAGGGAGTTCTTCTACAAATTTGTGAGACTTCTTGAGATACCGAGCACATTAACCTCTTTGTAGTTTTTCTTGCAGTATTTCTTCCTTTTCATTTTATTAACAAAAAAATTTTTTTAAAAGATTTTATTTATTTATTTGAGAGAAGGAGTGAGGAGGAGGAGTGAGCAGAAGCGGAATCATAACCTGAGCCGAAGCCAGACACTTAGACCCACCGAGCCACCCAGGCGCCCCTTCCTTTTCATTTTACATTAAAACACATTTAAATGAAATATAGTAAAGCCTACAGGTCTTTTCTCTGTGATTTCTTCGGTTGCTTCCATGCATTGCAATTCCGTCCACACTGGTCTATGTTTGGTGCCTTTGTCAACACATAGCATTTTCATCTATCTGGCCCTTTTGTGGCTGAGTTCTAACTTTGGTGGTCTCAAATGACAAGATCAAGGGTTGGCGAACTTTTCTGGAAAAGGGCCAAGATTGCAAATATTTTAGGTTCGAAGGCCATGTGGTCTCTGTGGCAACTAAACTTTGCATTGTTGCTGGAAAGCGGACTGTAGGCAATATCTAAATGGATGTATAGGCACATCCGTGTGGCAATAAAACTTTTTTTTTTTTTTTAACAAAAACAGGTGGCAGGCTGTCATTTGCCAACCCCTGGATTAGAATTGCCAAACCTCTTGTTCAATCAGGCAGATCATTTAGGCACACCCCTGTCTTTCACTTAGAGATAAGCAATAAACACGTAGCATAATGGTTGCAAAATCAAATGACCCACATCCAGTTAATGGCTGGTGAAAAAAGAGTTTTTTGCATATAAAGACTCAACAAATCATATAGTTATGGAATCATAATCATCACTGAATTCCTTCTAGGCATTTGGGCCTGAGGTTATTTTACTTGTCAAGACGACGATAGGGGTTTTATAAATGCCACACATTTATAATGTGAGATTCTATTTTGCGGAGAAAAAAGAAAGACTGATATAGTTATTCTGATGTGGGCAGACCGGCAGCTCCTGAGAAGTGGAATGAGCTGTCATATTAAGTAAATAAACGCTGTAGTGACACAGTTAATGGAAAACCAACGATAGAACGGATGAAGTTTAACCGCAGGTTCATTCTCTTCTCTTAAACAGTTTGATTTGCTCGTTGAGTGATTACCAACCGAGTACACAGCATCCAGCCCTGTCCCCTAGGTCCATCCCAAATTATTCTTGGCGGGAGCCCTGAAGAGTTAATGGTGGCAAGGTTTGGGAACCTCAGGCTTGAGTGTTGCCGGGAGGACCGGTCCCACGGCAGGTGCCTGCTTCCTCACTGCCAGGTTCCCTCCCGGCTGGAGCAGGGATCCAACAGAGCCCGTGGAATGACTGCGTCAGCTCCTGGTCCCGTGCTCGTCTCCTGTATCAGACCCTCAGGGCAGTGCTGCCTGGGACTCTGGCTGGAGATGAGAGCCCTAGGTGATCTTTCGGAGGTACCTGTACAGTGTCAGAACTCTTTATATTAGGTCTCATGTCCCAAAATTAAGTTGCAGGGAATCCAGTCAATTGTAGGAGCGATACTCAACGTATCCATTTTACGTCCAAGGCAAAGAGTGTCAGGGATATTTATGTCTGATTGTAGGAAATGACTCAATGGAAAAAATGAGTTTATGTTTTTAACTTATCTTCCTGGCTTGGTTGTTTCAACCATATCACAATTCTGTCTCTAAAATGTTCTGATGGCTACGGAGACCAGGATTGTTACTAACATTAACTCTGACGGTCCCTTGTAGCTTTATTTTAGTGATGATTCCTCTTTGTAATATTAATCTGATGATATTTAACAAAAACAAAACCAAACCATCACCAAAAAATGAACAAAAATGAGTATTCTCTTGTATTGGCATTTTATTTATTTTATTTTTTATTTTTTAGATTTACTTGACAGAGATCACAAGTAGGCAGAGAGGCAGGCAGACAGAGAGGAAGGAAAGCAGGCTCCCCTTTGAGCAGAGAGCCCAGACTCGGGGCTCGATCCCAGAACCCTGGAATCATGACCTGACCTGAAAACAGAGGCTTTAACCAACTGAGCCACCCAGGCATCCCTTGTATTGGCATTTTAAAGAAAGATTTTATTTATCTATTTGAGAGACAGTGTGCGTGACCAGGGCGAGTGGCAGAAGGAGAGGGAGGAGCTAAACGGGGATCCCGATGCGGAACTCGATCCCAGGACTCTGGGATCAGGACCCTGGGATCAGGACCCTAGCCGAAGGCAGATGCTTAACTGACTGAGCCACTCAGGTGCCCTGGCTTTTTTTTTTTTTAAGAGAGAAAATTCTGTAGCCCTATCTGTAGTAACACAGGAGTTAGGAGGAGAAGGAGAAAATGAATTTATCTTGTTTTTTTTTCTCTTGTGTGATTCTTTTTGATCATATTTTCTTCTTTTGTAGTTTTACGGTTTTGTTACCACATGTCCAAAAGCTGGCTGTGGGTTCCTTTTCTTTGCTGCACAGCCTGGCACTGGGGTTGGTGACTTTGCATTGTTGCTGTCTTCCCACCACAGCTTCGTGGTTCTTAGAGGAGACACGGTGAGCAGCGAGATCTCTGGCCCATCAGCAATACTCCAGGCTGCTCACTGCGGACTAGGAACGTTCAGAGGCCACTGGGCGACTTGTGCTTTGCTTTCTGGTTGCTTGGGTAACCGGTGTTTGGCACCAAGATCTGGCCCTTGACTGTCCTGTGCACCCTGATGTCAACGCCTCTGGGTTTCCACCAGTTGTGCTTAATTTTAGCATATCAGTCTGATGGGTGTCTGATGAACGTTTCGGGCCACTAACAATCTGGGGCCTCACCAGGGCTCTGACGGCAGCCATGATGCCGGGTAGGACATGGCTGTCAGCTCCGTAGACGGCACCAGGAAGAGAGTGATTGATCCTATTTTCCTAGCGTTGCCTCCAAGAGAAATGATACTGCATTCACGTTTAACCTCAGCTCTTATAAATTAAATGTTGCCTGGAGTTGTTCAAGTATTGGGAGATTCTATGGTAACAACACATTTTCTTAAATCCGTGTGTGCGTCTGTGTTCTCAGTTGGGCCCCGCATGTTCAAGGGCAGCTCACATCTCATTTGTCCTCCTGGAGCCATGGCTCACAGCGTCTGCCTCTTCATACACGTCCCCCGAGGGACTGCCATTGGTGTGTCATTCAGTGACTTCTTCGTGAAAAATTCTGGCTCATCCTCCTGTGAGCTGTGTTTGATCGAAAAGCCTATTTCTTCTACTGCAACAGGAGACGAACACTTTGACTTCTTCTTTTTTCTACATCTTGAAAAAACCCAGATGCGAGAGGCTGATTGTATATCTTTTATACAAAGAATAAAAGAATTTATACAAAGAATAATTCACACTTCGTGTGAATTTCCACACAGAGGATGGTAACGCCCCCACGTCATTTGGCGGACGTCAGGTTTGGGTGTTTGAACGGCAGGTGATGAGTGCTGATTTTGAGCTCCCCTGCTTAAAATTTATTTTTTTTCCCCCCAGAGTGTTCACTTACCAGTTCCCAGTAGTTTGGTTTTTCTTTCTCTCCTGGTGGGCTTAAAGCCTCAGAAATGCTTTGTTTATGCCACTGTTTAGAGAGGGGGAAGAAAGAACCGGCTCTTATCTACAATCTGTGTCTGATAAAGACCGCTTTGGCATAAAAGAAGCAAACAATAAAAAAACCACAAGTGCAGGAGGCCAAGTCTTAAAGTATTCCCGCTGGCCCAAACCAAAGCACACCAAAATAAGTCCGGCTAGGGTGCTGACAGAGGGCTCACCCCGCTGCAGGTGTCTGTCAAGGAAAGACGGAAGGTACTTGACTTCTAGGTGAGTTTCCCAAGTGAGTTGATACAATAATCTTCAAAAGTCAAGTTTAAAATTCCCTGTTTAACGTTCTGGAAAGTTTCTGGCTCATCGGTTGCACAATTCCCATCAGCAGTCTCTCTGACAAACAATAAAATATCTCCATCCATGTCTATTCTCTTGCTAACGAATGTCTTTACTTCAAATAAGTCGTACAAACCACCATTTTTTTCTGAAGTGTATTTTTTTCTGTTTTACCCCTACCCTTTTTTTTTTTTGTTCAGTGAGGTATCATGTATATATGGTAAAATTCACTCTTTTGCAAATGTGGAGTTCAGAAGTCTTCAAACTACATACAGCTCCTGGGTCCAATTTGGCCCAGTGCTTGTTTTTGTATAAATAAAGTGTTATTGGCACACAGCCTCTCCTCTTCATTTACATATTGCCTATAACTGCTGTCTTGCTACAATGGCAGACTTTGATCTGCAAAGTCAAAAATATTGTCTATCTCGCCCTTTACATAAAGTCTGTAGACTTGGCTACAGTTTTATGAATTTTACTAATTTAAACAGTCACGTCAGTATCACCACAGTCAAGATATAAAAAATTTCCATTGCCCTTAAAAATTAAGGAAGCTACAACTTGAGGTAAGAAATGGCTTTAGAGGGCGCCTGGGTGGCTCAGTGGGTTAAGCCGCTGCCTTCGGCTCGGGTCATGATCTCAGGGTCCTGGGATCGAGTCCCGCATCGGGCTCTCTGCTCAGCAGGGAGCCTGCTTCCTCCTCTCTCTCCGCCTGCCTCTCTGCCTACTTGTGTTCTCTGTCAAATAAATAAATAAAATCTTTAAAAAAAAAAAAAAAGAAATGGCTTTAGAGAAGTGAACTTTTACTCTGTATTTAAACTGACTTTAGGTTTTTTTAATATAGTAAGTCATTAGGTATGCACAGTATATTGGACGTTTGTGGTTGGTCTGTCTGGCAGTGATTGGCCACTTCCCTGGCCCCTTTTCCTACAGAACCCCTTTTCCTCTTGAGGGATTTAGCGCCCCACCATTTCTGTATCAGACGTGTGGGTGGGCTGGATCCCAGCTGAAGCGCCTTCCTTCCCTGCTGGTCCCAAAGATGCCTCCATGGACTCACATATGGGAGAGCCAATGGGCTGCAAGGGCTTCTGGGAGAGAACCGTTTCACTTGTCCCTGGGTGCTGTGCGAATAGAGTGTTCGCTCATTGGACTCCAATGAGGAAGCACCTTGAATAGCTGACACCCGCTGGGGCCCATGGCAGATGTGGAGACTTGGTGTGGAAGGGAAACGCAGGCTGCCTGGGGAGGCACTGGGAAGCGGAGAGAAAAAGCCAGCCGTGCTCACGTGCACTTTTTGAGCCCAGATCCAAACGTTGCTTCTCCCTAGCCTTACGGCCAGACCCTCCGGTGCATTTCCTTGAGTGTGCAGAGTGGTTGGAGAAGGAATTTCTATTTTGTGTGACTAAGTGAGCTGCAGTTGGTGCCCATTCTGTAACACTCCAGGATTACACAATCACAAAAACACCCCATGCAGGCGTGGGTGCTGTCGAGGATTTGATACGACTCCTTAGCTCTCTGAAAACAGAGATGGCCAAAGAAGGTCTTCCCAAGAAGGCAACATCGGAACAGGGATCAGGATGAACAGAAGGGGTTGGCTCTGTGGTTCAAGGCGGGGAGCCAGTTCTGGGCTGCTCTGTTTGACCAGCCAACTGGCAGGTGTGGCTGGTGGGCTAATGGGTGGGGTGGGAGAAGCGGTTGGAGATAAGGGTAGCGAGATGCACTTCATGTTCATGACTAATGGCTTCCTGTAGAATCACTGGCTGCAAAGTAAGCATTTGGAAATGAGTATTTAGGGGGGAAAAATGTCTCAACCAAAGGGTAGCCGATGGCTTTGGAGGTGGCGTGGCAAGCACGGGGATCTCTTTTTGCAAAGGGGGGGGGTTGGATTTTGGGAGCCTGGTGTGGGCTTCCCAGGCATGTAAGGATGCGAGGCCATTGCAGGCTGGATGGACGGCCACTCTTCCTGCTCCCTGCTGGAGGGAGCCCTTGATCTTCCGACAGGACCACCTCCCCTGCCCCCACCCCCTGAGCCACTTGCCACCTCAGCAGTCACATCTCTGCTTTCGAATCCCAATTGCTTTGGTATCTTCGTAGCGAAGGCTGTGCGGAAAACATGCAGAGTCCCGGACGGGTTTCACTGTAGATGTAGCAGAATGCGCCGGGCATCCAGTCCCCAGCTTCGTGGGACAAACCCCTCCATGAACGTAACTCGCAAGGCAGTTCTTGGCCTCGTGAAGGGGAGCCCCGAGGGAATGCCTGGTGATGGCGCCCAGAGAGCATTCACGTTTTTTAGATGCTCTCGGGATTCACACTGAAGTCAGGAACCTTTGCTACTCTTTGCTCGAAATACAGTGACCAAAGACTCCTAGTCCACATGTTCCACTGGACACAGGTCCAGAAAATGATAGAGCCTTCTTCCTCGAAGAGCTCGCACCTGGTTGGGACAGGCAGATAAAATAAGCCAGTAGTTTCTGGGTACTTGGTGCGTTTCATCCCCGCACTGACATGAATCAGTGCTTTGTTCCTCTTCACGGCTGACTAACGTGCCATCGATAAAACGTGTGCCGCATTTTATCCACCCGTTTATCACTTGAGGGACGTTTGGTCTGTGTCCACACCCTGGCTGTCAGGAGTGTGCTGCTTTGAACGTCAGTGTACGAGTTTTTGTGTGGACGTAGGCTTTCCATTTTCTCGGGGGATGCCTAAGCAGAGAAATTGCTGGGCTGACAAGAGATTGAAAGTGGGTTGGGATTGGGCATTTGTTTAAAGAGAAAGACCTGTTCCAAGACCTGGAGAGCTTGTAGAACCACAGACGAGCGCTGCTAGGTAAGGGAGAGGGTCCTGTGTGGCGTAAAGCAGTGGGCAGAGTCGGTCTCTCTCCCCCGGGGTCCAAAGAGTAATATTTATGGGGTTGCCTGAACTAGTAAGGGGTCTGATGTGGAGAGAGAGAGGAAGACAGAGACGCGGAGAGAGACAGAGGTCCAGAGAGGGGACGGGGAAACAGGAGGGGGCATCTGTGTGACTGACTTTTTGCTTTTAGTTCACTCCTCAGAACTGAGAGGCTACATTTGACTATTTTTGGAAAGTTCTCTAATCCAAGAAGAAGGAATTTTGTAGCTGCTCCCGAGTGAAAAGTCACGGGTCATCTAAGACCCGGCACCCCACACAGCTGTGGCGGGATTGGTTCTTGGATCTTGTGGATTCTGAGTTCGTGATCTAGCCCGTGGGGCTCTGCGGAAGCTTTGATAAGAGTCTTTTTAAAGAAGGTACTTGCTGGCTGTTCTGTTCTGCTTTCCGTCTGGGTGTCCGTAAATACATCACACTAACCCGTCTCCGGACGGCACCGCACTTCCCCACCAAACTACGGAATGGGGAGATGGTTTGTGACTGTTTATTTAGAGCAGAGGTGAAAGTTCTAAGGAAATCCGTAATGTCCTTTCTCTCATTTCTGCAAACCAGAGGTTACTTTCCCCCTCCTTCTGCGGGGCTGATGAAACCAAGCAAAAAGAACATTTCAAGAGGCCAGCCTCCTGGCGTGTGGCAAGCCTTTGGTTGGAAGGAAAGGAGAAGTGAGGAACAAGCTGTGAGGGAAAGAGTCCCCCTGATTAATCTGAATTGGCGGTGTTCGTCAGCGAGGATCTTTCCTACTCTGCTCTCGCCGGGCGCCCAGACACGACGGCTGTCATTTACGGGTTGTCTCTGCATCTGTACTTTCCTTGTCCTCTGTGCTCAAAGTTCATGAGCGACAGAAGAAGCATACTAATTAGTCAACTGTCATTTGGAAATGGGGGAAAAAAATAGGATTTACCATAAATTTTGAAATTCTGGATCGAGTACGCCGTAATAGTTTTCATGCCTTTCATCACATTTTTAGGGAATCTTTTCTTCCTTCCTTGATTACTTCTGACGCCTTTGCCCAGTTTCGTGATGGGGCTGCAGAGGAATGAAATCATTTCTCTTGTGTGGGATTGGGGGAGTGAGTTCCATTAAGAGAAGGTTACACCACAGACGCTGTGTAGCAACAGCTGCGTGGATGGAAAATTCCAGAGTCTTTCTTGTTACAATGTTTTCCATTTTTATATGTGCAAAGAAATGTGTGCTTAACTGAACTCAGCTGTTTGAAAATTCACAGAAAGTATGAGATAATACCTGTCTTTGCCACTTAAGCAATTTTAAATAACAGCAGAAAAGATGTGCTTGGTTTACAAGACTTTATAAAATACACATTTTGTGACCAGTACTGTGCCAAACACTTGGGGGGGAGGCGGTTAAAAAAGTACAGTGTTTACATTCTGATTGATACACTGAAATGTATGTGCTTGAAATAATATGAGGGTTTTTTCTTTTTAAATGATGAGAACATGAAAGATTGCTGTAGGTTATTTTCATGGTTCATGGAAGTGGTGAGTTCTGAGTTGTACTTGGAAGATGGATAGAGCTTTTTAAAAAAAAAAAATTATTGAAGAATACATCCAGAAAAGTATATGTGTGTGTCTTACGTGGACGGCTTACTGACTTTTTACAACTGAGCACACCCATCAGATCAAGGCTCAGATCACGGAGAGATCAGTCTCCGCACTCTGGAGGTCCCTCTGGGGCCCTCCCCCATCCCTTTCAGTCATGACCACCTCTGCCTCTGAACAGCTTGAACTAATTTGCTCATTTCCGTACTTTCTGTATGCGGAATGATGCACAATGCAGGAAGCCTCTGTCCGACATGACGATACAGTGATGCTCTTTTGTATCTAGCAGCTTCATCCCATCCTGCTGTCCGAGTCAGTGGGTAAACTCGGTGTATCTCTATGGCGGAGTACTACACAGCAACGAACACAAATGATCTGCCAAAGAAAAATACCGCATTTCCCCCCTGCATTGTGTTTGGAATTTGCGGGGTTTCCAGTTTCACAGCACTTTGCATAACATCACCATGAACATCGAAGTGCATGTCTTTTGGTGAAAAGATGTCCACGTTGGGTATGCCTTTACCCAGGAGTGGGAGCGCTCTGGTTTAGTAGGTCCCTAGGCAACAGTTTTAGGCTGGTCGTGTCAGGTCACACTCCTGCCAGCAGGGGACGATGTTCCAGCTGTTCGCCAGCCTGGCCCTGGACCGTTTGGTCGCGTGCAGTCCGGGAGGCCCGCAGAAAGCCGGAGAAGAGCCTGTCGCCAAAGATGCAGAATGGCCAGCAGGCAACTGTCAGATCTGTCCTGGGGGGCAGTGAGCAAGGAGGTCTCTGCGTAATGGGAGGGAGGCTGGGACGGGGCAGCCTGCTGCTTGCCCTACAGGCCCCTGAGTTTAGACTTGCTCCCCAGACAGAAGGAAACAGTGAGAGAGCCACTGTGCTCCTTGGGCATCTCCCTCAGGCTGTCTTACCCTCTGAGGCTCTCTTGCATTCTGGCTAGACCCCCTTGTGAATTGACAATGATCTCTGTCCCAGGCAGCCCTTTGCGTCACTCTGCTGCCCCGTTGCCCCCCGAAGGTGCTTGCGGTGGTCTCTCTCGTGGAAGGGACCGAGCCCTTTTTCTCTGCTGGGACAGGAACTTCGGCTGCAGGACTTGGGCGGGCTTTCTTTTTTGCTCTTTCTTCTCTCATGTCTTGTGTGCGGAGCCGATCGTAAGAAACTCTGGAAAATAGTGGAACAGTAGGGTTCCCGAGCACCTTTTAAAAATAGCTTGAGTTTTTTGAGTTTCGAGTTTCTTGCTGTCCTTGGCAAGCAGTCATGCTGTTCAGCCTGTCTTAACCCAAGTTCCTCCGGTAGCCCGAGTGCCCATATTCCAAGACTCTGTGGGAAATAGTTCTGGTGCTGTGTGGTTAGATACCGTAGCTTCTAGACACATGTGGCTGTTTAAATTTAAACTAATCAGAGTTGGGGCGCCTGGGTGGCTCAGCCGGTGAAGCCTCTGCCTTTGGCTCTGGTCGTGATCCCAGGGTCCTGGGATCGAGCCCCACATCAGGCTCCCTGCTCAGCGGGGAGCCTGCTTTTCCCTCCACTCCCTGCTCATGCTCTCTTGCTGTCACTATCTCTGTCTCTCTCTCAAATAAATAAGTAAAATCTTAAAAAAAAATTATAAACTCATGAAAGTTATTATAATAAAAAATAAATATTACTTTTTTTTTTGTTCTCAGTCCTGCTAGCTAGCCACGTTTCAGCGCTCAGCAACCACGCGTGGCCAGGGGCTCCTGTGTTAGATTGCACAGGACGTTTCTCTCCTTGCAGAAAGATCTAGCAGGCCGCAGTGGTTGAGATGATAAAATGCCGAAGAAAGGAGCGAGGACTGAATTAAAAATGTGCATGTGATGTTGCCTCCCGTCTTAGTGGTTACTATAAAAACGTCTGCTCTTTGATCTAAGGTGCGTTGCTGTTAGCACCATTATTTCTTTCTTGGACTTCTTTTTTCAGTCGTGTCTGATCGATGTTTCCTGCATTTTGTTCCTCTCACACATTATTACTAATTTTTTTTTTTTCTGGCTGTGAAGCAAAATCTGGGTGGTTGGCCATTTCCCACAGAATCAAAAGCCGTTGCAACTTACGGCTACGTGTTGATTTACTGTTCATGTGTGAACAAATAACTAACTTGCCCGTACAAATGTTGTCGGCAGCCTGTGCTTCCAGCCCTGCTCTGCAGCCGGGGGTTGGGGTGAGGTCAGCGGCAGGCGCGGCCGCTCCCGTCTGAGGGCCTGCTGCCCGAAACCTCCAGTCGGTCTGGAAAGGAAGTGAAGAAAACTCATGGAGGATTGAACAAGACGCTTTTGATTAGGAAAATATTCTTATTTTTACGTGCCCTGGGGATTTTCGGATGTCGTTGGAAAACAGTCATATATCCTGTTCTTCAAAGTATTTCCTTTATCAGAATAAAACACACTTCAAACGGGGAGCTTGGATCAATAAAAAAAATTAAAAGATAACTCTAGCAGAATGCCCTCTTCCTTCTGATAGAAGATGTATTCATTTCTCTCTCGTTCAAGATAAAATGAGAGTAATGTTCCACCAGCAGATTTGTTGTATCATGTGTGCTTTGGATATTTATGCATTCAAAAATAGATATTGAGGGGCGCCTGGGTGGCTCAGTCGTTAAGTGTCTGCCTTCGGTTCAGGTCATGATTCCAGGGTCCTGGGATCAAGCCCCACATTGGGCTCCCTGCTCAGCAGAGGGCCTGCTTCTCCCTCTGCCTGCTGTTCCCCCTACTTGTGTGTGTGCTCTCTCTCTCTCTTTCTCACTATCACACAAATAAATAAAATATTAAAAAAAAAATAGATATTGAGTATTGCTGCTTACTACACACTCACTTTGGTCCTGGGGATGCACTGGTGACTAAAACTGGTCAGTCTCCTGTTTGTGTGGGACTCATTGTCTATAAAGGGGGGCCGGTGCCTCAAGGATATAGGAACTGGGGTGCCTGGGGGGCTCGGTCATTAAGCGTCTGCCTTCGGCTCAGGTCATGATCCCAGGGTCCTGGGATCGAGCCTCATATCCGGCTCCCTGCTCAGTGGGGAGTCTGCTTCTCCCTCTCCCCCTGCTTGCATTCCCTCTCTTGCTGTCTCTTTCTCTCTGTGTCAAATAAATAAATAAAATCTTTGAAAAAAGGAGCGCCTGGGTGGCTCAGTGGGTTAAGCCTCTGCCTTCGGCTCAGGTCATGATCTCAGGGTCCTGACATCAAGCCCCGCATCGGGCTCTCTGCTCAGCAGGGAGCCTGCTTCTCACCCCCCACCCCTGCCCCTGCCTGCCTCTCTGCCTACTTGTGATCTCTAGCTATCAAATAAATAAATAAAATCTTAAAAAAAAAAGAATATAGGAAATCCTATAAAAGGCACAGGAAGAGGAGACATAATTGGCAAAGATTGAAGGGACAGGACAATGTACATTGAGTGAGCCAAAATATCTTGATTTTGTACAAAAAGTCATGGAAAAAGTAGTGGTGGGAAGTAAAAGGACACAGGCTTCAGGGTCAAGACCTTTGGGTGTGTCTCCTGGTGTATGCAGTTGTCCATGGCTATGGAACAAATCACTCCCTACTAGCTTAAAACAAGTGCTTATTATCTCATAGTTTTGGGGGATAGGAATTTGGGAGCCACTTAGCTGGGTGGTTCTGACTGAAGGTGTCTCATGAGATTGTGGTGAAGATTCCAACCTTGGCTGAAGTCATCCGAAGCCTTAATTGAGGCTGGATGGTGGCTCACTCCCATGGCTTTTGGTAGAAGGCGAATGTTTTTTTTCAGCATTTTGGCAGAAAGCCTCTTCCTCACCAAGTGGACTCGTTTAACAGGCTGCTGGAGTATCTTCACAACATGGCAGCTGCCTTCCCTCAGAGTAAGTGATCCAAGAGCGAGCAAGATGGATGCCATCTTGCCTTCTATGACTTTGTCTTAAAAATCACATATGTTCATCTCACACTTAGTCTATTTGTTGAAAGCAAAATCACACACTCCAGGGACGGGAACTGGGCTCCACCTTTTGGAGGAAGAAATACCCAAAAAATTTTTAACGCTGTTGCATGCACCCAGGCTCTTTTATAACTGTGGGATTGTGGGAAAGGTTCCATACTTCCCTCTTGAGTTTTAGTTTTCTCATATGAGAAATGGTTCTAATGATACCCGTGTCACAAGGCTGTTGAGAGCATTAAGTGAAACCATAAGTGAAGAAACCTTTGCAAAGTCTGAAGAGTTAGGTAGAGGTTAGTCATTTAGGAAAAGCACAGAGAATCATGGAAACCCGCACTTACAAACTCCCATTGATTCGCTTTAAGAAACTCGTTGAGCTGAGAAAGGTTTCCAGGATGATTCAGGAAGGATCTGGGCTGTGAAACACTGTCTTCACGTCTTCATTTCCTTCTCCTTCTGTTAGAATTCCAGCTTGATACGTGTGGGACCCTCTCGATATTGCTTTGCTTAAACTAATTTTTAACTTCTTGCTTCCTTGTTCAGGTAGATTCCCTGATGCAACCGTCTAACTGCAATTTCTCTTGTTGGCTGGGTTCCGCTGAGAGCAGTTTCTGTCTTTGAATTTCAATGCTTTTTTTTGGAGGGGGGGACTTTTTTTTTTTAAATCCCCAAGATGTCTAAATTAATTTTCCTACCCACCTGTTATTTTTCTTTACTCCCAACACGCGCTTCCATGGCTGCACCCTTGGAGCTCACCAACGGAGAGAGACGCACAGAGACTCGCGGAGAAGGGATTAAGGAAAACAGCTGGGGAGAAACGGAGGGCTGACTCCTCACGAAGAGCAGAAACATTACATGCATCCAACGTGCTGTTGAGTTGTTGCGGTGCTATTTTTAGCCTCTTGTCTTCCTATTTGACTTTAATATGGTTGCCAGTCACGAGTCAGGATGCTCTGAGTCCCAGCGGGGAACCAGTTGTTTTCTTTAGAATCTGCGTTCCGCGTGCCCGTGCCGGTCGATCTCCGAACGTGGGCCATTTTTACCTCAGCTTTTGCCACGATTACTCTCATTTCTCCTCTCTCTTTCCTATGGTCCTTGTCAAAAGGATGAGGAGGAGAGTGTCTGCCGAACGGTAAAATGTCGCAACAGAAACCTAACACAACCTTCTTGGCTCCTTCAGTCCATCTCCACGGAGCCCGGACTCTGGTCTCCGTAACGGACTCCTGTGCCACCTGCTATCAGTTGGAAGAAATCGAGGCATATCTTTTACCTTTCCAGAACTCCCTGTTAGGTGGTTTTGAAGTTACTGGACTTCCCAGCGGCTGTTGGAACAAATGAGGCCTCCATGATGTGGCTGTGGCGATGGTGCTTTGGCCGTGGACACTGCCATCAGGGATAAAGGCAGGCTCCGCTGCGCACCTGCTCTCAT
The DNA here is from genome assembly GCF_009829155.1 of Mustela erminea. Taxonomy (NCBI): domain Eukaryota; kingdom Metazoa; phylum Chordata; class Mammalia; order Carnivora; family Mustelidae; genus Mustela; species Mustela erminea. Next base: position 6,038,839 of record NC_045635.1, on the reverse strand, counting down.
GGACATAGGTACCTTTCCGGTTGTTTGGGACGTCTTTGACTTGAAGTCAGGAGACCTGGATCTGATATGGCTTTGCCATGGTCTAACACTGCTATCACCTGCACGGGCTGAGTAACGCGGCCGCACAGCGTGATTGTTGGCTTGGGTTGCGCTCGCTGAGTGATTCCACAAAGACACGAACACAATAAAGGTAGGACCTTGCGTAGGTGTAGTGATCTGTCTCAGACTCCCTCATCCATACAGCAGAATGATGATTTTATAATTCCTCAGCAATCATGTTAACTCTTGACATTCATTAGAATCCCTTTCTCTGTGAGTTTTTATAAATCTTTCTAGTAATGAATAGCGGAGTCCCTGGCATAAAAAGAAATGAATTTATTGTTGACTCTTCCACAACCGTATGAGTTTCCAGTAGACAGATTGCCATGAGCAGAGCAAGCTTCCTTTTCCAAGGTACAAATTGCTAAGTTTTTCCTTGTTATGTATTTGCTACCAAGTTGCATGACTGATTGATATTTTAGGAATTGATTGGCCACTGCGTGTCTTTCGTCTGAAAACCGGTGAAGACCATGAACAGTGGAATACGTAATGCTGCAGAATATGGGACTAAAAGCACTAAGCCTGTCCTGATGATGCTTGATTTGACACCAGCCCATTGGTCCGAATCTGTGACTACACACATTTCCTTAAAAGGCTCTCTGCTTTGAAAATCTCTTGCCAGAGTCGAATTAGACAAGCACGTGGGGTTTCAACTAGTCTTGTAAGTGAAGAAAACCCCCTTTTGTTGTACTTCTTTGCATATTAATCACACACAGTGGTGTCCCTGCCGTCTCTGTTACGTTTCTGGAAGGTCTGAGGGACTCTGTGTAACGTACAGAACACCTGTGCAGGGAATTCCCACGTTCCTTATGAATTCCACTCTGTTCTACCCCATAGAATAGATGATAAAACAGCTTCTCATAAAGCCCCTGAGGACAGATGCCTTTGATGGCTGGTTTTATTCATGAGAATGAACATGGCTCGAAAGCAGTGTTGGAGGCTATCGCCTCTGGGGTCAGACGTCACGGTTTTGATCCCTGTCCCGCCTCAGACTACCTGTATGGCTGGGGCAGCCTTTCTTTACTCTCTCTCAGGCTCAGTTATCTCATTGTGAAAGGTGGGACCACCCACACGGTTACTGGGGAGTTAACGAGGAGTGGTAACGGAATAGTTGAACGCTCAGATCGGCAGCCGTCAGAGAAGGTGTTCAGTAGGGGCTTCTGCGCGGAACCTTAGGTTAAGCGTCCAACTCTCGGTTTCGACTCAGGTCGTGATTTCAGGGTCATGAGATTGAGCTGCACGGGGGGGGCTCGGCACAGAGTCTGCTTGGGATTCTCTCTCCTTCTCCCTCTGCCTGTCTCACTCATGCTCTCTCTTTCTCAAATAAATAAATCTTTTTTTTTAAAAGTGCTCAGTAAACTTAAGAAAAAGGAAAAACAAAAAGCCACTCCTTTTCCTGTGACGTAAAGAATAAAATCTGGAAAAACAAGAGAGCAGGATAGCTACTGACTAAATTTTCTTTCTCTCCTCCCCCCCCCCGCCCCCACCCAGGATATTTCCTTATAAAATTAGAGAGTAGACTTGGGAATGAGAACGTGGTGGCTGCGGGTAGAGAAATGTCTGGCTGAGGAAAGGACTATTAAATAGACATTTCATATTTTGGGTAATTACCCAGAATACAGAAGGCAGTTTTCCATGCTTGGGAAACTCCCTACTACAGTGGGAGAACCTTCTTAATTTTTGTTTTAAATTTTATTGTGCATAACAGGCTGTGTTCCCGTCAGACGCCATCTGAATATTGGATTTGCCCATATAATTTCATGAACTGAGTTATTCGCCTATCTGTGAGTTCTCATATATTTGATTCCATGAATATAATTTGATACGTTTGGCTAAAACGTATAAGAATTTCATCTTGGCATAGACTTAGCAATATTGGAAACATGTAGCAAGGTATAGCAAGCCTGGTTGGTAGGACTCTGTAAAGAGAGAAATCATTTGTTTCTTAAACAAATATGTTTGTCTGTTGGCATATTCAGTATAGTCTTAAATTCATCATGTGCCTTTTAATATTCAGTCCATTACATGCACAGAGTAAAGAGAAGACGTGAGTTTAACCCTTCTCCAATGCAAATATTTGGTAGAGCATTTACAGTTTTATCTCAATATTTTCTCTTGAACTCAATTAAGTTATCAAGCATTCTTTTGCAGAAAAAAATTAAATCATCCTCAATGTAGTATCAGTTTGATTAATATTTTTTATCACTTAGATTATTTAAAAATATAATTTCGCAACTCACATGGGTTGCTGGCAAGTGATGTAGACGTTCATGGAAAATTCTGGAGAGCCATAGAGACCATCTCTACCTCCTTTATCAGAGCCTAATCAGAAGAAGGAACTTTGCAGGAAGAGGGACAGTGGTTCTCAGAAGTAAATATTTAATTGATGTGCAAAATATCCATATTTGGTTCTTGATACTTTTAAGACTAACAGTAAAAAAAAATATTTTATCTGATCTGCTGGAAGGGTTGACATCTGCTGGAAGGGTAGACACCTTGAAAAAATTGTTTCTGGTTGGAGTTGAGTTCTTTTCTGGGGAATCTGTGCTCTTTATGTATATACATACGTATGTTCAAATTAGTATGGTTTTGAATGTAACAAATAACCCCCAGAAGGTAGCAGGCTTAAGACAATGGTATTAGTTTCTCCTCTCTTGGGTTTCTATGGCTTGGGAAATCGGGAGTGGCTTAGCTGAGTGGCTGTGGCTCTGGGTCTCTCAGGAGTCTGCTGTCCCTTGTTGACAGGGGCTGCCATCATCCGAAGGCTTAACTGGGACTGGGATCTGCTTCCAAGGCAGCTCCCTCACTTGCCTGACACCTTCATCCCTTTCTCCCTGGCCTTTTCACATGGTGCGTAAGGATTCTCCCAGCCTGGTGGATGACATTTCACAGAGTGGGTGATGCAAAAGCCCAGAGTGGAAGCTTAGAGATCACACACTATCATTTGCACTGTATTCTCTTGGTGCAGGGCCAGTCCTGGTTCAGCGTGGGAGCGGGTTATGCAAGGGTATGAATCCCAGTTGGTGAGCATCACTGGGGGCCGTTGTGGAGGCTGGCTACCATGGTGCACATACTTACATGTTTTAACCAACATCTGAGGATGTGTTTAGTACAACACCAGGACTGGACATGATCTACTTAAATATAAAGACAAAAATGATGCAAGGTTCAAAGAGATGAGTTCAAATACAACAAATCTGACAACCATGGATGTGGTCTGCTTTTGAACAAAAGATCAGTTTGTTTTTTATTTTTAATTTTTAATTTATTTTATTTTATTTTATTTATTTATTTGACAGACAGAGATCACAAGTAGGCAGACAGGCAGGCAGAGAGAGAGAGGAAGGGAAGCAGGCTCCCCGCTGAGCAGAGAGCCCGACGCGGGGCGTGATCCCAGGACCCTGAGACCATGACCTGAGCGGAAGGCAGAGGCTTAACCCAGGTGCCCCAAAAGATCAGTTTTAAAGATACTTTTTTTTTTTTTTAACGGATAAAGATTTAAAAGCTTTCATGTATGCAGTCATTCTTAAGCTTGGAATGGTTCTTTTTCTCCTTTGCTTGGCTGGAGGTTATGCATACGTAAGGACCTTAACACCTATAATGGTAATTCAAGGGCACAGGTCATTAGAAACACAGTACATGTGTATGTGCTATGGTTCAATAATGAATGTGTTCACATGAAGAGGAGTCTGGGAAATTTGGGATTTATAAGCGAGTTAGAGGACTCTAATGTGTATCTGATTCCACAAAGTCTCTCCACCATTGGGAGCCTTGAAAGGAGTATGTTGAGGTCTTTAAATATGGCAGAAAACCCCACAATGCCTGCTCTGGGGTATTAGGAGACGGACCTGATATAGCCTCATGAGAAGTGGCTTCCGAGTTTTGAGATGGCTCTACCCCATGAAGCTTGGCCTCATGTCTCATTAAAGTCATCCTTGGAACAGAGCCCTGCATTCCTTGTGTAGCAGAACAGAGGAACAGACTGGAGAAAGAGGCAATTGGAGACAAAGATTCAGACAGGGAAAGCAATACCCAGATTCTGGGGTCCACAGTGTCTAAGACCGGGGCCACTCATAGCTGTTTTACGTCACCAATTTTCATCCAGGGTGTTACTGCCTTTGCAAAATGGAGTGACAATGTATCTTTACAGGTTTTCTGTTTCCTTGTTGGTTTTGCTTGTCTTTTTTTTTTCCTTTTCTTTTTCTTTATTGAAACTGGCTTTCCTGAACACCCAAGTTTGAAAAACGGAATGGTGGGGCTCCTGTCCACCTCTCAGGATTTGTTGTGAAGAAACAAAATGGAACAAAACAAAAATACGCCACTACCCACCACAAACTTGACCTCGGCAGTAAGAAACTGCAAGGAGGGCACCTGGGTGGCTCAGCTGGTTAAGCGACTGCCTTCGGAGCCCAGGATCGAGTCCTGCATCAGGCTCCCTGCTCAGCAGGGAGTCTGCTTCTCCCTTAGACCCTTCCCCCTCTCATACTCTCTCTCTGAAATAAATAAAATCTAAAAAAAAAAAAAAGAAACTGCAAGGAGATATAGGGGTTATGATAAAGTTGAACAATTCTTGGAAAGGATTTAATAATAATTTGTCTTTAAGGTACCCCAAAATAAGATATGCAAGTGAGATAATATATATTTTTAATTGGATTTTTTTTGTGGGGGGAAGGCATTCTTGTCCAGGCTCCATTTGCTGGAGGCTTATTTTTATCTGGGTTCTTCCTTTTCTAAAACTGTCGGAAAGAATTATTTTCTCAGGACATCAGATTCTTGGCTCGAGCTGTAACCAGACAGGCTGCAGATTTTTTTTTTTAAAGTATCTTTTTCTTCTTGTTTCTCATCTTTTATTTCTCAAAATACATGTGCTTTTTATAGATATGGGAGCAATTTTCAGATTGGGCGCTCTGAAAATAGTTTGAATTAGAATATATTAGGAGAAAAATCATAATTTACCCACAGGAGCACATCATGTTTTATTTTATTAAAAGCAGTACACAGAGGCTGCAGACAGAGAAAAAAATGAGGTGGAGATTTTTTCTCTCAGCTATTATTTAAGCCATCGTTTTGTTTATGGGAATCGTTTTTAATGTTAAATGGACACATTAATTAAAAATAAATTTAAGCACAAGTTACTTTTCTGCTTTGCTTTGTTTATATTTCTCCTCAAATATCCTCCTGGGGATTGAAGAAGTCCAAAGGGTCATATTTTGCAAGGGTATCCTTTTCCAACTACGGGCTTAACCCTGTAAGACTCCAAAGAACTTGGCTCCCTGGATCCACGTCTCCTGTCTACTCCCAGCGACTCTCTTCTGATCACGCCCTTTCTCCTTCTACTCATGATCGCAGTGTTGCTTGAACTCCTCATGTCCAGTTTAGTTTTTATATTACGTGAGATTGTTGCTTTTCATCTAGTAATAGGCTGATTGCGTCCTATCTGTCCCAAAGTTGGTGAATCGTTTCCATTGCTCTTGGCTGAAGTCCAAAGCCCTCTAGCTCCCAAACCAGGCACCACGAAACATGCAAATCCCACATGATCCAGTAATCGCCCATGTGGGCTTTTGTCCCAGACAGATGAAATTTATGTCCGCACATAGATCCATCTATGAATATTCATGGACGCTTTACTTGTAATATCTCCAGAGTGGAAAGAAGCAACGTCTGGTGTCCTTCTCCAGGCGAATGGTTAAGCCAACTGTGATCCATCCGTTTAATGGAATAAGCTAAGAAATGAGAAGGAACAGACTATCGATACAGCAACATGGATGTCCAAGGAGTGTGCCGAGTGGAAAGAGTCACTCAGTTATTAGTTGGAGGCTGTTCCCAAGGCAGAATAGTTCCTTGGTGTTTATAGCTTGCTGCTCTGAAAAGCCCAGTAGAAGACTGTCACCATAGAAGTCCCCAGGCCCGACAGTTGCTGGGTGTTGGCAGTTGGAAGACCGCGTTGGAGACGTGAAAATGTATGTGCCAAGGGGATATGCGTAAGCACGGAAAGAACTTACTACTGAAAATGAAATTAAGGAACTCTCCAGAAAGTAGAGAAAAAAGACGAGGAAATGGAGAACAGGAAGGTTAGGCCGCTCGACGATGTCCAATATGTAAACAGTAGGAGCTCCAGAAAGAGGAAAAACGAGACAAAACGAAACAGGAAACAGAGGTAATACATCATAATTTTTTTTTTAAGTCCAAAAAATGGTTTTTCGTTTCTGTAGGAACATGGTAGCAGCTTTGTTCTGAATTGTCTCCTAGAAAACTTAGGCAGCCCCGAGGAAGACAACAGCGTCCTACAAGACACATTTTCCGTTTATGTAGGAAATGGAGAAAACCTGCAGACTCAAAACTGTGAGCACATTTCCTCCAGTCAGAGCCGGCAGGAAGCCTGGATGGAAAGTCACCGCAGTTTTACGTAATCCCAGTTGAAACACAGTGTGCCCTATCAGGGAAGGTTTGCCTGAGAGTCATCCCCCTGGAGGTGCTGCTTCAAGTCGCGGGAGGAACCAGCTTCCATCAGTGGTGTTATAACATGTTTACTGATCACTGGGGGCTCTCATGATCCAGGCCAGGACCTGAGGCTCTGCACTTCCAGCAGGCCTGGGGAATGCTGGTGCTGTCTGTCAGTGGACCCTTGGATTAACGCAGAGTTTCAGCAGGGCTCTCAGTCCTGGTTGCACCTCCTCATCCCCTGGAGTGCTTTAAAAAGGCCTGCTGCCCAGGCCTCATCCCACAGAAGTCCGTCACATCTCTGGGCACCCAGGCATCCGTGATCAATTTGGGCTCTAAAGGCAGAATCCGACAATTAGGTGTCAAATTAGATGTGCTACGGGCCACAAAGGTACCCTAAAGAGGGAAAGCAGGCCAGGTGAAGTGGAGGGGAGCTGGCCGTCCCCCAGGCAGTGGCCGTGTGCGAATGTGTGCCCCGTTGCTAGCAAATGCTCTGGTTATTCAAGAGAGCCAGGCATTTCGGTGCAATGCTGGTGGGAGAATTATGCATTTTTCTCCTAAAAAAAGGATTTATTTATTTATTTGTTTAGACCATGAGCTGGGGGAAGGGTAGAGGGAGAGAGAATGTGAAACAGACTCTATCTGGGCTGAGCACAGAGCCAGACATGGGCTCGATTCCACAACCCTGAGATCATGACTTGAGCCGAAACCAAGAGTTGTACACTCAACGGACTGGGTCATCTAAGTACCCCCCAAACAATGCATTTTTATGCAATGCCACCCAATCCAGATTTTTCTGTGACACCTGAGCTGGACACCACTGGGCAGACTGGAAAAACCTGCTGGTTAGCTTGGTAGCAACTACTGATCAAGATGAGCGCTCAGACGTGTGCAGGAGGCGTTTGTGTCATCCCAACGACGGAGGCTTGGAAAGTGCAGTGGGCAGGGTCCAGGAATGCCGAACACTTGCCGTGCTGGGGCAGCGCTGTCCCATGAAGAACGAGGAGGACTTGTCCTGACAGAGTGACAAGTGCCCCACCAGAAAAAAGAGGCACGTTATGACTTGGGGAAGACAGTTTGAAAAACTAACTGTAAACACAAAAACAAAAAACAAACCCTAACTGACTATGTAATCTAGAAGGTTTCTCTACCTTATTTCCTATGATACAGTTGTGTGTTTCTCTCTACATCTATCTATCTATCTATCTATCTATCTATCTACCTGTCTATCATCTATCTGTTTATCATTTCTTTGGTATCCAACTACATACACAGAAAAGTTATTTTTCTGGTAGAGAAGTATTTGAGGCAATGGGAAAATATGAATGGTCAAAGTGTATTATCAAAAAAAATCATCTTAGTTTGACATTGACTATATTATACATTCTAAAGTTTTGTAGTCAGATTAAGCCATGAAAGACTCCCCCCACCATCTTTACCCAGGCAAGCAGTTGTGTACTTCTACAATAATATCTTTTATCCATTTATTAATCTATATAACATGTACTGGGACGCCTGGGTGGCTCAGTGGCTTAAACCTCTGCCTTCGGCTCAGGTCATGATCTCAGGGTCCTGGGATCGAGCCCCGCATGGGGCTCTCTGCTCAGCGGGGAGCCTGCTTCCTCCCTCCCTCTCTCTGCCTGCCTCTCTGCCTACTTGTGATCTCTGTCTGTCAAATAAATAAATAAAATCTTAAAACAAAACAAAAACATGTACCTTAGTACATTCCTTTTGGGATTGTCAGCCCATAAAGCATCCCAACTTTCTACTTTTACTTTTCATTCATATCATTCTCTACTCTTGTTAAAGTTTCCAAAAAATGCCCAACAATATACAACGAAAAGAATTATCTTTCGCCACCTGCCTCAGTAGGTTATATGTCAGGTGTGGTTTTATGGGCTTGCACCGCGAAGATCTAACTTTATATTCCATAGAAGGAATACCGGAGAAGTATTGCCGATGAAAAGGCATCATGCTGGACAGTGACCACGTGCATCGAGGAAGAAAAATGGAAGTAGGGCTGACTTGTCAGTTTGAGGCTCTGTCATGGGAGAAGCGGAATGCCCGTCGGCCGTTCATTCCTGGAATGGAATGCATACTAGCACCACAGCCGTTCATGTTTGATTTAAGTCTTTACCTGCTCACAGTTTTGTGAGCGGCGAAATAACGAAGAATCTCTAATGCGGCGTGGGTAAGAGCTGTCCTTGGTCACCATCTGAAGTCATCTTAGTCACGCCCATCTCGGCTGTCCAGAAGTTAAGCAAGGACCCGGTGGGGCGGGTTCGGCAGTCGGAGCTGGCACGCAGCCGGCTGTGTTAGTCGGCGAGGGCCGCTGCACAGAGCACCCCGCACTGGGCGGGTTAGACAACAGAAACCGATTATCTCACAGTCCTGGAGGCTGGAAGTCTGAGATCAAGGTGTTGGCAGGGCCAGGCTCTCTCTAAATGCTCCAGGGAAGACTCTGTTCTCATCCTCCCTTAATTAATTCCATCTGAAATGGACCTAGTTCCAAACAGAGTCACATTCTCAGGTCCTGGGGGTTAGGATTTCAACATATGAATTCTGGGGAAATGCAATCCAACCCATAACAGAGACATGCCATACAGATGTATTGAATGAATGAAGAAGGGAGATGGGGAAGGGGCTGGTCTGGGCCCCATGCTCCTTCCAAGTAGTCGGGACACTGCGTGTTTCTGATGCCAGCCGTCCCAGGAGTCAGTATTCTGTAAAACACAGGTGTCAGTGATTGTAACTTGATTCTTTATCGACACAAGAGGGTGATTCCTTGAGTGACATGAATGGTGACAGTACATAGAGGGCCAGTGGCTTAATAACAAATAAAGTAGCAATGTATAAAGATTTTAGGAAGACTATCCAGTTATGGCTAGACAGTGGCTTTGGATGTGACCTGTTGGTTCCTGAGCCGAACCTGCAAATTTGGACGCTGGGCACAGTGCTGTGCAAGGTCTGAAAACACGGTAAAGCCCGAGTTTGGGACATTGCCACAGTCCCTACCTATGCTTTCTGCTTCGGGTCCCCTAGACTTTCCTCTCATTTGGCTTCTAGCCTTGCTCTGAGTATCTGTTCTAATTTGACCTCTTTTGTCTTCTTAGTCATTAAGACTTGCCACTTACTTAGATCACAGGGCTTAAGCTCACTGTAGAATTCTTAGACATTTTGCATGTAATTTCTCCAAAGTTCTGTCTTTCACAGAGAGGAACTTTCTGTTGTGTTTATGGAAACTTTGACACCTGTGTACCTACCATTCACTGCTTTTGTTCCTCATTGCTATGGCACAGATCTGTACGATGCTGGAAGTTCTGGAGTTGCAGAAAAAGAAGCGCCACGAGGGGAAGGAGTCACGTTTGATTTTTTTTTTTTCTTTCTTTTCCAGCTGTAGTCTCAGTTCCTAAACAGCACCTGGCTGGTATTTGTTTTCTTACTGAGATTCCTTTCCTGCTGGGAACCTAAGTGCTAATCGCTTCAGCCTTTAGCACAATGATTGAAAATAAGTAATGTGGACATTGTGGGAAGCATATTATGTGCCTCTATACTTTAGGCTGTGGGCTGCAAGCTGCTGGGAAAATTCTCCTCCATTATTTAAAATAATCTTTCCATATACTGTTTTCTGCATCTGTAAATAAACCCTCTCACTTTCTTTCTTTCTTTCTTTTTTTTTTTTAAGATTTTATTCATTTATTTGACAGAGATCACCAGTAGGCAGAGAGGCAGGCAGAGAGAGGAGAAGGGAGAAGCAGGCTCCCTGCTGAGCAAAGACCCCCCTCCCCCATGCGGGGCTCGATCCCAGGACCTCGTGACCTGAGCCAAAGGCAGAGGCTTAACCTGCATGAGCCACCCAGGCGCCCCAAACCCCCTCACTTTCAAGTGCACCTTGCGTGTACTGAGAGCCGGCTTCACATTCAGGTAGGGTTTTCTTTAAAACACTTCAAATATGGACTCTTCCCATATGAAACTGATACTAAAAAATTAGCAACTCCCTGGCCAGGGAGTGGCAGAAACAGGACTCAAATCAGGCTTTCGGACTCCAAGTTCAGTGTTCTCCCCAGGAAAATAGTCAAGAGACTGTTTTTCTTAAGACACAAAAGAGGGAAAGAGGAAATGCGTAACTTTTATGACAGTTCATGGATCTGAAACTGGGAGCGATCACCCCCCACCCCCCAGGTTTTGGGTGGGGAAAACTGAACTCCAAAGCCTCCCTCCCTCCCATTTCCAGTAATGGGAAAAGAGCGCCTGGACAGAGTTCTAGTAGAACACGTCTAGTAGTAATAGAATGCCGGCCTCCATGCCAGCCATAGTGGTAATTTTAAATATTCTAGCAGGGTCATTAAAAAAAGTAATGTGATAAAAAAACAGATGAAACGAATTTTAATAATATATGTAACTGACCCAATATATCAAAAATCATAGCATTTCAGCCCATAATAAATAAATAAGTTACGAATGGGTATTTTGCATTCTTTTTTTCATTCCAAATCTTCCAAATCCTGCGTGGATTTTACACTGCTTGCACCTCTCAATTCAGGCCAGCGATGTTTCAAGTACTCAGTCGCTGCGTGTGGCCAGTGGCTGTCCTCTTGGACAGTACAGCTCCAGGACAGCGCCGAAGCCCTCATCTTCCTTTCAGCACATGCACCCTGTCTCCCTGACTTACATGCTATTGGTATTCATAAAATAATAATCATAAAGAGCTGGTGCTTATTTTGAATTATTGTAGGTGGAAGAAGGCAGGAGTAGCAACCAGCTGGGAAGTATATGTCATTCGTGGAAGATGTTTTAAATTCTCAGTCTTGTCCAAGTAAGGCAAATTAGTAATGAAAACTACATTATAAATTTCACAGTGGGGCATAACATTGAACAGATTTGTGTTCTGAAGATAAAGGTGACTAATACGCTTTTGACGTAATGCTTCCAGGATTTCTGATTCTCATTCTTTGAGTTATTTTCCATTAAAACTCCTTCCCTTCTCCCCGGCACCCCCTCCACCCACCCACGCAAGGAGTAGCACATGGGCCCTTAAAACATCGCGGTAGGGGAGCTGCCCTCCTTCTCTCACTTAAATCTGTTCAGATGCTACCAGGTCAGTCTTTCCTAAAATATGCTCAACAGAACAACAATTCTGTGGGATGTGGTTAATGATTCTACAGGGAGAAAGAGTTTCTGTGTCCTGATGAGTTTGGGCAATACTGGGCTAATCCTATCAGTTATGGTGGGATTTGGCTACATGTGACAAAATGGGCGCACAGTTTTAACCAAGCAGGAATTAATTTCTTCTCACATTACAAAAGATCCAGGCACAGTCCAAGGCTGCTGCCGTGACTTCACACTCTCCCCAGCGTCCCAGACTGTCTTCTTCCTCTTGTTTCTTGAGCTTGTCCTTTTAATTCTCATGCTCATCGCCTCCTACTTGCAAGATGGCATCCCCAAATGTGTGTGTTTCAGGCTCAGAGAAGAAAGGAGGAATGGAGTGCAGGAGGAACGGAGCGATGAATGGAAAGGGGTTAGGAAGGATGCAGGGAAAGAGGGATGGCAGGAGGAAGGAGTTTCCCCACAGTCTCTAGGAGTCTCCTACTTTGGTTTCATTAGCTGGAATGATGTCCCAAGGCTCTCTGCGGCTTCTGGAAAAATGGGTGTTTTAATAGAGCACATTGTCGTGGTAAATTAAATCATTCTTCTCTTCCTAAGAATGAAGGAGATGGAGTCTGGAATGTTCAGTAGGTGCCACATGGAGTCCAAAGTTTTCTTAGAGCCTTTTTAAATTTTTTTTTTTTTTTTATTTTTAGCATTTTGCTTTGTGCATGTCAAATGGTGGAAATACTAATCTCCTTTTCCCCCCATAAAATCTTCATTTCCCCCCCGCCATGATGGAACTTAAGAACTTTCGTTCTGGAAAAGAAGCTTTGGGGAAGTTGTATTGACGTGTCATTGTGAGAAAGCCACATGTCCTAATACCGAGAGGAATGAGGGGTCTGTGGACGACCCTGGTACGGGGCGAATCGTGATGTCGCCTTTGCCCTTTTTCTCTCTCCTGTCCGCCTCCCTTGTCGCTGAGGTTGGTCTCCCCTCTTTTTGGGCAATCAGCCATGCATGGACAGGTTTTAGGTGCTTGCAGGGGACTTTTTGCTTTCTCGATGCAAGGATAGCGGACGTGCACCTTAACTTCTTCCTTCTACCTCGAACACAGATACCATGCCTTAAGTGACGGCGACCGTTTGGCCCAGACCAGTGCAAGTCCCCAGGGAATTCCAGAACCAGCACCGAGTCCGTGAACTGCAGCCTGGTGGGGACCCGAGAAACAGTAAGTCTCCATCCGCCCAGGTGGCAAGCCTCGCGCTCCAGATGCGGTCAGGAACCAGCAGGTGGTGGTGGCTGGGCCCCGCCCACCTTGACTCCCAGCAGCCTCAGCGGCAGGGCGGGTCAGCCTCACCTCCCAGCAGCCTCAGCGGCAGAGCGAGCCCGCCTCATCTCCCAGCAGCCTCAGCGCGCCGGGTTGCTTCCCTCCTCCTTCACTGCGTGCGCCTCAGAAGGCGACGCGGCGCCTGGGGCTTGCCCGCCGACCCCAGCCCTCACGGCAGCCCCGCCGCCAGGGAGAACCGCGTCCGCCGACGCCCCTGGACGCCCCTGCGGGAACACTGGCCCGGAAGGAGGGGCCTCCGGGTGGCCGCACCCCTCCACCGCGGCGCTGCCCCCTGAGGGGCTGAGGGCTGAGGGCTGCTGCCTCTCAGGGCGCGCCGTCCCTTTCCAGACCGCGTCGGAGCCGGGAGGCTGCAGAGGCGCCGCGTGGAAGACACGCGCAGAGCCGGGCGCTTCTGGGCGAGCTGCCGCCTCGGGCGCGAGGGCCTGAGCAGCGGCGCCTGAGGGGACACTGTGCGCCTGAGGGGACGCTGCGCGCCTGAGGGGACACTGTGCGCCTGAAGGGACGCTGCCCTCCCGAGGGGACGCTGCCCGCCTGAGAGGACACTGTGCGCCTGAAGGGACGCTGCGTGCCTGAGGGGAGGTTGCCCGTCCGTTCCGCTGCGGCGGCTGCCGGGTGCGCCCCGCGCCCAGACCGAGTCCTTCCCGGCGATCGGCGGCCGAAGGCTCGCGTGGCTTCTGATGTGCCCCATCGTCGTGGTCGCGTCACGTGCCGCCCTCGCTGGATGCAGCTCCTCGCGGGAGCTCACGTTGGCGCGGGTGGCCGCCCTGCTTCACCGCGAGCCCGTTTCTGAGCCCGACCCTCGGGCGCGACCCTACGTCTTCCATCAAGGAGCCCGCACCACCGACCGTGGCTTCTGGCCGTTCTCTGGCTGTTTCCCGGGAAACCCTGGGACGCGCACCCTCCAGGACGGCGCCCGGTCATCCCTCCGTCTTGACAGCCCCGTCCTGGGCAGCTTTCTGCACGTGGCTGACCACTGAGCACTGACCACCTACCACGACGCACGGATGGCGGGCAGCCTAGGCTGGAAACCGCGGTGGGATCGTGGTCCTGTGGAGGCCGGGTCCTACACGGGGTTGCTCTCCCTTGGGTCCCTCGCGCGGCGGAGGACAGTTGTCCCGCGTCGTGAACCCACGGGAGCAGCCTCGCGAAGACGTCTTTGCGCTGCACAGCCGCGGCCTCTGGACCTCGGCCGTCTCGGACTGGCCAGCTCTGTCCACCCCGCGTCTTGCGGGGGATCTTCCCGCCCCAGCCCCGTCCCCGGTCAGGCCTTCAGATAACCGCAGCCCCGCTGCACATCTGCAAGGCCACCTCACGGGGATCCCTGAGCCACAGCGACCCAGGCCGGCCGTTCCCAAATCGCTGGGCGCAGAAAGTGTGGCGCGTGATGGTCACATTGTCGCTTTGCACCGAGTTTTCATGCCGCGGGTTACACAGAAGCAGAACCGAGTCCTTGATGCTTGGGGACCCAGCCGTGGCCACCGCCGATGCGTGCAGAGCCTCACAGTGGCTGGGCTGTGACGCTGTCCGTGCTCCGAGAAAGTGCTCTTACGGGGTCCTTCCCATCCGACACCTGAGTAAGTACTTCTCCTATGTGTTGTGTCCTTCAGTACTTTTCAGTGCTTCCTGATTCGGAAACCTCAGAGTGACGGGAGAGCTCAGAAACGGTCAAGCAATGCTTTAAGATGCAAGTGATAGAAAACGTGCAGCCGAATTAAAAAAAAAAAAAAATGAAACTTAGCTCTAGGACCCAAACGTTTTCCCCACCGGCGTGATGGGACACTCTGGAAGGGTGCGGTGGGCCGCTGTGTCTGCGCAGACATGGACACTGGTGGAATGGACTGTTCAGTCTCCTTCGTGGTGCTGTAACTGTTTTTATGGGAGGGGGGTATTTATTTATCTATTTCTCGTCATAGGACATACCGTCCCACATGCCCATCCCCCAGCCGCCCCATCGCTCTCACGCCCCTCCCCTCCAGCGACCCTCCCTTTGTTTCCTGACACTAGGTCTCTAATGGTTTGTCTCCCTCTCTGGTTTCCTGGAGCTTCATTTCCCCCTCCCTGTGCTGGATCAACGGTGACATGTGTTTCCTTTATAGTGGCAAAGATACATTGTTGAAACCCTGCCCAGGAGCCAGAAATGCAGAGTTACAGGCAGTTAGGTGAGACATTGTATCTTTTTCACAGGCTCGAGTGAGAGATTGGCAGGTAATAGACATATGGGCGGGGCAGGTGGAGTAGGGAAGCCTCTGGCGGGGCTGGCTGGGGCCCTGGGCATTTACTGACCTGCACGTGTGTGCACCTGAGTGGGGTGGGAGACAGCAGGGAGTCGTGAGTGTTCTTCAGGAGTACCTCCTCCATTCTGTTCTGTTTTTGTCCTCATTGTGATCTCTTGGTTGCATTGCATTAAATCACCGCATTATTGAACCCGAAAGTGGTTGTAAGGGGCCGGTCAAAGAGCACGCGCTGCGTTGCAACTAGGCACCGAGCCTGATGAGCCTGGACTGGCATCTAACCGAATCCAGTCACCGTGGCTCAGCCGGCGCATTCATGGAACGCGGTTAAAACAAAAACGAGGTCCTTTCCTACACCAATGTCACTCCAGGTTTTTACCTTGTACAGTGAGTACGAACTATCTCTTCGTCGTGATTATCGATTATTGTTAAAATATGGTGAACTGTTGGAGGAAAGTGAAATAAAACCTTTCCCATCATCTCTGAAATGAGAAAGTGTCGAAACGGTGTGTTGCCCCAAAGAGTTTCACGAGTACATACACGTGCATGCGTGTGCGCGCACGGTTTTGGAAAGGCAGTGCTTCTGTTCGTCGGCTTCTTTTCCCCTTTCTGTTGATGGATAGCTGTGGTTTCATGTTAACCCGTCATGAACCAAGATTCATTTTCTTAACTTTTGAAGATGCAGAACAAGAATGGTGTTGGGGCACTGGGTTGGCTCAGTTGGGTTAAAGCCTCTGCCTTGGGCTCAGGTCAGGATCCCAGGGTCTTGGCTCTCTGCTCAGCAGGGAGCCTGCTTCCCCCTCTCTCTCTGCCTGCCTCTCTGATACTTGTGATCTCTGTCAAGTAAATAAATAAAATCTTTTTAAAAAATGGTGTTAAAGTCACAGGAAGCATCACAGAACGCTGGATGTTGGGCACCAGAACTACATGGACATAGCTTTCTCCTTGTCTCATTGCTTAAAACCATACCAGTCAACAAAATGAAAACTCTCTCACTTTCACCTTTTGACTCTGAAAATTAGGTTTTGTTTACAAGATGATCTGTCTGATTCCCTAAAAACGGTTTGACAGAAATCAGGAAGAGAAGCTTGCTGAAGGCCCTGCTCAGGGTCTCCCAGGGGACCCGGCCTCACTCCCAGCGTCCTGTTGGGGCCCTGCAGATACGGGTTTTAATAGGGATGTTCCAGATGTTTGCGTAAGTACCCAGAAGACTGCTAGCAGGTTCCCTTGGTGTTCTTTCAGGGAAAGCACAGCGGCCTTTGTTTTGGGAATACATTTACATAAGAGGAAAGACTTGAAGGGGGAGGAGCAAGGCAGTGTGCTTACCAGGGTTTTGATCTCCTTGGGCATCCCGCAGCCTTTTAAGGATGAATTCTTTGCTTACCTCCAGTGGCTCGGACTCTGGTCTGCAGATGGGGAATAAGGTAATAGAATGTACTCTCCTCGGCCTTCCCACTCTTCTCCACACCTGGGCAGCACCTGGGCACCTGCCTGCCTGCAGAAGGAACTGGTTCCTGGGGTGAAGAGAAGAGGAGATGAGAAAGACGTCCCTGTTCACTGCTACTGAGCTGATCTAATTTTGTTTCATTGTTCTAGTTTTGGCTCAGGGAGCACAGGAATGGTTCCCCCCCCGCTTTTTTTTTTTTTTTTTAAAGATTTTATTTATTTATTTGACAGAGATCATAAGCAGACAGAGAGGCAGGCAGAGAGAGAGGAGGAAGCAGGCTCCCTGCTGAGCAGAGAGCCCAATGAGGGGCTTCATCCCAGGACCCTGGGACCATGACCTGAGCCAAAAGCAGAGGCTTTAACCCACTGAGCCACCCAGGCGCCCCTTCTGTGTGCTTTTTAAGAGCTTGAGAAAGCCAGGCTGTCACTGGGATGGAGAACATATGACGGGTGGCCCCCCACACACACAACAGCTCATTGCAGGGCAGCCATCAGTGACAGGAGGATCCTGGAGAACCAAGTTCACAGTCTCAGTCTTTAGAATGTTACTGCCTGAGCTCGTTATTTTAAAGAGTGACCTCTGCTTTGCAAGAAGCCTTTTGACATCTGCCGCTCATTCAGTTTCTTAGTTGCTGAGGAAGAGTTTGCCACATTAATATGTGTGGCTGTATGTATACATGTGGTGTGAATATGTGTGTACACGTGTGTGCTTAAGAGATAAACTGCGAGATGTTAAAAATTTTAAGGCTTTATTTGTGCAAAAACAAGCATAGCCAAGCTGGAAATAGTTGGGAGAGCTCCCCTGACAGGTACTCAAGGAGACACTTTTTTGAAGAAGAGGCAAGAGCAAAGCAAGGAAACTATTGATTGGCTCCTGCTTCAAGCCTCGTTGGCTGCTTGCAATTGGTTGTTCTTGGTTTTGATTTTTGTAACTGAGGTATTTGTAGGCTGAGATTTTGTTTCGCTTACTCAGGCTGTAAAGCCATCTGAGCCACCGCAGTCTAATAGTTTCGTTGTTTAATTGAACAGTGGGCCCGTGTGTGTTCGCGCAGGTGCCTGTGTGTGCATGTGTGTACTTGTATGATCGCATGCGTGTACATAGCTGTGCAGCACACACGTATATGAGTGGGCCCCTGTGTGTGTGTACGTGCGTGCATGTGTGTGTACTTGTGAGATCGCATGCGTGTGCACAGCTGTGCAGCACACATGTATATGCATACTCATGGTGATGTGTATGCATGTTCGTGCACACAAGTGTGCGTGGATCTGTGTTTGTGTGATTATGTTTAGTCACGATACAATAATCTGTGGTAATCTCTCTTGTGCTTTGGTTTTTGTTTCTTTTCCTACTGTGGTGCTTTTCCCTATAATGTTTCTATGTAACCAGAAAGGATTTTGAGTCTCCAGATCCGAGATTGCCACTTCACAGTTAATGGGTCCAGAGGAGCATACTGGTTGTGGAGGAGACGTTATTTGAACCTAACTCTATAGAACAGGAGTAGCAATCCTGAGAGCACTCCTGTCCCTGCTCTGGGTGGGAGGTGTCTGTTGCCTGGCGAGCAGGGAGTAGGGCTGAGCTAACAGATGTCCAGGGCTCCTGGGAAGAGCAGCCACAGAAGCCTGTTCCAGGCTTCTGGGAAGGGCAGCCGCTTCTAGCATGGAGGTGCTCCTGGGCCGCTGTGTCTCCAGGTCCTCAGGTCTCGGACTGCTGTTCAGATGGTGGGAACAGCAACACATTCATGCATGGGGCAAAACATACCGGCTCCACACCACCACCGTCTGTGTGGTCTGTAAAGAAAGACCAGCTGATGCTTTAAGATACTGTTCTCTTTTTCCTTTGCTTCCTTTCCTTTCCTTTTTCTTTCTCTCTTCTTTCTTTCTTGCCTCATTCTTTCTGTCTCTCCTTTCTCTCTCTCTCCCTCCCTCCTTCTACCTCTGTCCTTTCTCTCTCTCTGGCCTTTAAAAAATAACCAGATGCTAATAAATCCCTGTTCTTCTAGGCAGCCCTCAAACGATCAGGTGAATTGTGGTACAGTATTTACCTTAATGCATAACCATGTTTTTCCTGCAGATGTAACATTTAGTCCTTAAGCTTTTCTCAGATTTATTCCCATACTTTTTTTTTTCAAATTTTTACTAAGTTTTTCTCTTAAACATAAAAGAATAATACTCTCTCTACTTCTGCTTCGCATCATCTGAACCAAGGAGACTCTAAACTATGTATCTAGCAGGGAGAGAGCCATGGAAACACAGCAGTGGCTGATTTGAGTGCCTTAAGGAATTACAGTCCACTGAGGTCAATTTATTGCTCGTATATATGAGTCATAGGACAGGCTGGTAAAATGAGAACAGAAGCCTTCACATTTTTTGGATGCTTCATACACCAGGCAGTCTCAGTGCTCTGCTTGCCCCCTCACACTTCCTTCTTCGCCCCCATGATGTCCTTACTGGGCTTCTCTCCATTTCCTTCTTGGCCCTGCCTTGATGTCCTCACTAAGGTTCTCTCCATTCACTGAACCTCGGAGAAGTTAAGAGACTTGCTCCAGGACACACGGTAACCCAGGAGCTGTGATTCTAACCTAGACAGCTTCCTTCCCATCTGCATCTCAGATGTGTGGTCATCAGACAGGTACTGACGAAAATGTGTAGCAGCAAAACACCAGAGACCAGAATCAAAAGGTAGCATATAAGGGTGATGAGCTTGTGATGAGGCTTGAAGACCTTCCCTGTGCCGGATTTAATTAAGTGCTGGTTCTGGAAAGATGGGAAGGGGAGGGGAGGTTGTTAGAAATGTGCATCAAATCTGGTGGGGCTGCCCTCTGTGTTTGAAGAGCCCTCTCTAGGCCTTGCTGATTCCTTTGGGCTGAAGTTGGGATCTGTGGCTCGAAGGGGAATGCTGCGCCCTTTGCAGACCTGAGGCCTCTTTCTCCCCTCCCAGGCTGGGGGATCCCATTCTGGGACCACAGAGCTGAGCAAGAGGAAGAACGTACGTACCCACACTTGAGTGAAGGACGTGCAGTAGAGTGTCTGGATTGCCCGTTCATTTGATGCTCAGTGTGTCACGTCTCCGCTGTCAGGGTAAAAGTCTTGCAGTTTACTGCAGGTCAAGTCGGGATTATAATTATTCATGATCAGCACCTTGTTTTGAGAGTCCAGACTTAGAAGATTTTGCAGGTGAACATTTTTAATTCTACTATAAACTCTAGACATTCCTACTCTTCTCCAGCATGTGTCACCTCCCTGCCTGCCCCCCCACTCCCCCATTTGGTAAGCTCCTCAGCTGTTCTGTTTGCATTAGCTGCACAACCAGGAGGCCAGAAATTGCGCCGCTGTGCTCCCTCTCTCATCCCAGGGCTGCTCGCTTGCTTTAGTTACAGCAGTGGCCTCAGGTGATTTAATGCAGGGCACCTCATACTCCCCGGTGTGTTGAGTTCAGCATGACCCAAAGCTGCTGGCATTCTGTGAGTTCTCTTATGCTGTTCCACAGTCTAGTGGATTTCATGATTAGAAAATAATTTCATTCTCTAAAGCATTTTAAATACCCTGCTACACTGGGAGAACATTGTTTCAGTTACTGCTGCCTCCCAGCTGAGACTTAAGAAAACAAAAGAAACAATTTCACATGATAATATTAGCAAATGCCTCTTCTATAAGCCCTGTCTTCACGCCCTTTGAATTGCATTATCTCCTCTCCGTATTGTTGACTTACTGCATAAAGAATTCTGCTGTACAAAGCTGGGAAAATTATTTCACACTTGCTTTGATCAGAAATCTGTTGAGGTGGTTAAGCCGTTCAGTATATTCAAATGTGGTTAGCTTTGGGAAGAGTAGGGAAAGATAATCAAATTGTTAGCATAAATCAAGAGGACTGAGTGCTATCTTGAATATTTTCAGGTGGATTTAAACGGTAATTTAAATTTAAGAAGGTCAGAGATGCCAGGAATCTCAGACATGCCCGCTGTTCATTATTTCAGCAATATTCCAGTGTCACGTCTCGTATGCGTCATCTGACATCTAGACGCTGTAAACCCCAAATGAGGTCACCATGACAACCTTCTGTGCCCATTAATTCATTGTTATGAGTTAACTTGGATTAGGGTCTTGGCTAAATTACAAAATGTTTGATCTTTGTTTTACCTGCCTACCATTTGGTAGCTGTTGGCATTACTTCCAGTTTCTGAATTTTAGCAGCAAATGTTGCCTTTTTTCCCTCTTCCTTCTTGAAAGGAGTAATCACTTTATAACAGAATTTATAACTACTTAATAGGAGTTGGCTCATGACTTTACAGGGGATGAGTTGTAATAGTGTATTTACTTAATAATAATAAATTTGGGGGGCACCTTGAAGCTTTGAGGATTTTATTTGCTGTTTATATCAAGTGATTGCCCATTGATGTAGGCATTGTGGAAACTTGCAAAACTGAGAGATTAGTCTTTGGTAGACCTCTTGTAAATAGTGGCCAGAGGATCAAAAATGACCTAACTGTTCATGAGAAGTATGTGGCCTCATCCAGTTATAGCCACTTACCAAGAACAACAAAAGTTGTCTAAACCATGGTAATCTGACTAATTCGCTGGGGAAGTTGAGTTGCCAAGCAGGCTGGGGACACTGTAGCGCGCCTGCGGGGGCGGTAATGGAGCTGCTGCAGAAGCAAGCCTGGGGGTCTGGCCAGCTCGGAGGGGTCTGCTGGGCAGGCTGTTGGTTAGACGCAGGAAGGAAAAATGTGATAAATTATGGAACTTTAGCAGATGTAAGTGTGTCTGTATAGTCTTTATTAGTTGCACTATTGCTCAGTTTGGTTATGTCAATTATACATAAGAGTAAATGAGAAACAAAGTTGAGTTTAGGAATTAGAGTCTGGATGTGAGGAACATTGAAGAGGAGAGTAGATAGTTTGTTTGGGTGGAGGGAAAGGACCCACCGATCAGCAAATGTTGGATAGAACCAGTAGGTCTCTGTATAGTGGTGGGGAAGGAGGGGGAAATAAGTGGATTCATGGCCTTTCATCCTAGGGTAGAGAAAGTGCTGGAAAGATGGGCAACTAGTGGGGATTATTTCGGGCTTTGAATTCAGACCGACTTGAGTAATGCTGGCTTTGACTTTGTTATGGCAGCCCTAGGAAGCTTATGTAGGGTGTGTATAAAATAGTGAGATAAATTACCGGCAAAGGAAGTCATTTTGAATCCCAGCTGCTATAGTTGGGACCAGTGGTGTTTATAAATAAAATGTAGAAAATAGTCATGGAGGACAGCACTTGGAAGAAATGGTGGGAAATCTTCCAGATCATTCACTGGCCTGAGCATTTCTTTTTCTGCTTAAACCTTTTGAGGCTTAGCAAACTCTTTTCCAGTTCGTGCGTCAAAAAGCAGAGGCGGCTTCCTGCCCTCCCTGTGCAGTGTGTCTGCTCTGTATTCCGAGCTTCCTGTGTAGTCCAGATTGATGATAAGAACAGCAAAAGCAAGGGAAGTAGAGGAAGAATTGCCAACCTGTTACTTGATTTCGGCAGATACACTGAAAAGCTTGGACGGAACATACTGCATCCTGCGAAGTGAAAACATTGTGTATTTGACAACAGTTTTTGACAGCAGAAAGTAGCCAGCTTGGCTTCGACCAGGGGTTGGTAAACTTTTACTGTAAAGGGCCAGATAGTAAATATTTTCAGCTTTGTGAGCCATACAGTCTGTTGTAAGGTTTCAACTCTGCTGTTGTAGTATGAAAGCAGCTACCGACGACATCTAAACAGATGAACGTGACTGTGTTCCTGTACAACTCCATGGATGGACAGTGAAATTTCCATTTCATTTAATTTTAATGGGATTTGATGTTTTATGGTTCTTTTGATTTTGTTCAGCCATTTGAAAATGTAAAAGCCATTTTTAGCTTTGGGACCACACCAACCCAGGTAGTTAACAGGATGTTTCTGTGGGCTGTAGTTCGCTAACCCCTAGCATTAAGGACTATGCTGGGAGAAGCAGGACATTAAAAGACAAAGTGGGTCTGAATCGAGGTCAAATCAGGCATACTTGCCTGGGCACTCAGAGCTAAAGTTTTCTCTTTTTGTCATTGATGGCATTGGCAGCTAACACTGCATCTGTAGAGTAGTTAATTCCAACTCATCATATATTTCCTAGTGTGCCTTTCACTGGTTTTAGTTTATCCCCCCAACCTGATTAGTGTTACAATTCAAGCCCAGAGTTGAGAGGATGGTGGTAGTTCTAAAGATATTCCTTAACTGGGTCAAACCATTTCATAAAAGGTCTTTACTCCATGAGCGTTTTCTACACGATCTACCTGTCTTTGTGGTCCCTAGCTGGTAGTCTGTGGCAGAGGCTCGCTGTACCTGTTTTCCTCCTGAGCGCTCCGCTAGGCCACATTTCCTAGTTTCCCTGGCATGCACCTGGAATGGCCATGTGCCTGACTTCTGCCTGGTGGGATGTGGCTGCAGTGGCATACGTCACCTGCAGTCCTAGCCCCCAACACCTTCATGTGCAAGGCTCCATGCCCTCTCTTTTTCCCTTGGTGTATCTGGAAGGTGAGTTCTTTATAGCCCCAGACCACCCAGATGAACACATGTTGGGCATGTGAAGATAGGATATAACGTGACAAAATGGTGCCCATGGAGAAACCATTCCTGTTTTAATGACCATTCACGTGCACTTGGTCTTGTATGTGTCTGGTCATCCAAAATCATGGCCTCACTCCACTTTCTGGCTCATTCCTCATGGTTGCCGTCTAGGACCTTCCTGAGCCAGCACATGTAGAGGGCTGTGCCCCAGTTCTCATCTGCTAGTTGATCATCTCTCTTCTACACTGGGTTCAGTCTTCGAGAGCCATTCATGGTGTTCAGATGAAGAGTCTGCGTCTCTTTGAGGTTTCAAGTTAATGGATGACTAATAGTGGAAAAATTATGTTTAAACATGTAAAAGTGGACGGTGGATACATGTTTCTGTGAGCTAAAGGGAATGGTGGGGGCAGGTGAAGAATGTGAGCTTGTTCAAGAATGAGTTCGTAATGTACCCTAAGGATAGCTCCGTGTTAGCCTGGGGCTTAAGAGGGTGGGTAGGCTGCCTGTGATGGGTCAGGAATTAATTTGGGATATATATACGTGTTGCTATGATTTGGTAATTTTTAAGGCTATAGTATGTACTAGTAAAATATAGTAGTGACCGTACAGATTGTATATGTATTCTGTCATATATATTACATATAATTGTCAAATGTAACAAATGTTACATAAAATATAGATATAATCTATACCACATAAAGTATAATTATATTCTATAATATGTAATGTATATTATAGAATATGTATAAAGGGATGATCGTTAACATATTTTTATGTTAAAATTAATATTAATAGAATTCTGTATCTATTACATGCAGTAAAATAGTCATATTATTGTTATAATTGTAGAATTTTAACAAATGTGAGCTTAGATATATAATTTGTATATAAATATTACATAATGTTACATAATCATTATATGTAATATAATTTCATAATATAGATACGTATACATATAATTTCATAATGTATGTATACATGTAGACATACACATGATTATTGCATCTGTTCTCCTGAAGCAGGCACTGAGTTTTGTTTTGTTTTTTTCTCCAGATGTAGCTCTTTGTTTTTCCTAGATGCCAGTTGATTTACTTACTTCCTGATATAAGGAACGTCAGATTGTGGGTAATCTTCTTGAGTGTCAGATCACGCGATTGGAGAGCAGCTAAGCATGTGTCTCACTCTATGCACCTGACACTCCGCACAAAGCATTCAGAGTCCCTGCCATCAAAAGTAGCCCCAAGGGTCATTTAATGCAATAATCCAGTCGCACACTCCCACATTTCTGGGTTTGCATCTGCACACGTAACAGTGCTGTGATCCGCTTGTCAGAATGCGCAGAGCCTCCCGGGAGAAGGGCACGGGGTAGTTGCCATGAGCGGAAACTCCTACAGGGCAGCACTCATACCTAATTGTAGCATTGCTTCATGTTCTGGGTTCTCTACCAGACTTGCCTTTCTTACTGCTTTCTCCATGTCAGCATGGAAATGCCGTCCTTCTGCTAGCGAGGGCTCTGAAACCTTCTGTTTCTTTCTTTCTCTCCAGCCTGCCCCAATCCGTTAACTCTGCCTGTGAGAACTGTGAGTAAGAGATGGCCTGAAGTAGCACTGACCGGTCTGTGTATCAGTGGGCAAGGCAGAGGAAGGAGAAAGAACCACTTCCAGGGAGAAGAAACTCTTGGTTGGTTGGTCAAGATGAGTTTAGAAAATCCTGTGCAGGTCCCTAGGTTGTGTAGCTCTGCTTGACAGAGTCTTGCCCTCTGTAGGGTCCGGTGAGGGGGTGGTGTGCAGCACAGAACGGTCTTAGGTGGCATGGAGGGAGGGCAGGAGCCGGGTGCTGCCAGGTTCGTGAAGACATCTTTTGGAGGACATAGCGGCCTTTTTGTTGAATGCAAAAATAATACAACTTTTGAATAATATTCCATTGCATATCTATACCACATCTTCTTTATTCATTCATCAGTCCGGGGATACTTGGGCTGCTTCCATCATTTGGGTATCAAAAAACAATGAAATCTTGCTATCTGTAACAACATGGGTGGATCTCAAGGGTTTAATGCTAAGGGAAATAAGTCAGTGAGAAAGAACAATACCATATTATTTCACTTACATGTGGAATTTAAGAACCAAACGAAAAAAGGGGGGAAAAGAGAGAAAGAGACAACCAAGAAATAGACTCTTAATGCACTGATGGTCGCCCAAGGGGAGGTGGGTGTGGGGATGGGTGCAAATAGGTGACAGGGATGAACCCCAGGTGTCATATGGAAGTGTTGAATCACTGTGTTGTACACCTGAAACTAATACAACACTTTATGTTTACTGCACTGCAATTAAAATGAAAACATAGTAAAAAAAATAGCACAATGTCAAGGAGAGGGGCTGTGGACTGCTTATGGACAGTGGGGATGCATGGAGATTGTGCTAAAAGGCAGATTTCGATCCTCTAGTTCTGGGTGGGGCTGAGATCCTGCATTTCTAAGAAGTTCTCGGGTGATGCTGATGCTACTGGTCTCCACAGGCTGTATTTTCAGTAGCCTGGGACTGTATCTTCATTTTCTTTACCTGGTAAAATTTCAAATCCCTGTGCTTTAATCCACCTATAATGGTCCACCAGTGCATCTTAATTTCTGTTCCCTTTATTTGATTTTGGGTAGATAAATTGCAACTATTTTTGCTTTCGGGTGTTAGGTCCATAGGGTAGGGAATCTTCCCCCCTTAAAACCACTTACTCTTAGAATCCTTTGAGAGGCTTTTAAGAAGGTGACACAGTGTGGGCTGAATGGTTTCTCCCAAAAAAGAAAACACAAGGGGCACCTGGGTGGCTCAGTGGATTAAAGCCTCTGCCTTTGGCTCAGGTCATGATCCCAGGGTCCTGGGATCGAGCCCCGCATTGGGCTCTCTGCTCAGCAGAGAGCCTGTTTCCCTTCCTCTCTCTCTGGCTGCCTCTCTGCCTACCTGTGATCTCTGTCAAATAAATAAATTAAAAAAAATCTTAAAAAAACCCCAGAAAACATAAATTCTTAGGACAGAGATAATGTAGCAAAACCTGTGTCATACCTTTTAAATCATGAACTAAAAAAAAGTGAGGTAAAATTCACATAAACAGTTCATTGGGGTTTAGTATATTCAGCAGGTTGGACAATCAGCCGCTCTGTCTAGTTCCAGAACATTTCAGCACTCCAACATTAGATGCTATGACTCCGTCTTTTCCCCTCTCCCCAGCTGTGGCAACTACCAGCCTCCTTTTTGTCTCTGTGGGCTGGCATCTTCTGGGTCTTGCCTGTCAGTGGGACCACACAGTATTTATCCTTGTGTGTCTGGTTCCTGTCACTGAGCGTCTCTCCCTGAGCATCCAGGTTTGTCCACAGGGTAGCACGTATCAATATTTTGTTCGTTTCTGGGGCTGGGTAATCGTGCATGGAATATATCCAGTGCGGTTTGTGTATCCACTCATGCTTTTCGACATTTGGGTTGTGCCCACCTTCCGGCTCTTGTGAATCATGCTGCCATCAACATCTGTCTGAGCCCTGCCTGTGTGTTTGTGTAGTTCAGGGCGTGATTCTTCCTGAAAGATACAAGATGATTTTGAAGTTAGTGATTGGAAGGGGATTCCTCAAAGGTTTGCCACTCTGATATTCAAATTCAAAAATGAAACAAAGTTATTTTCTAAAGTTTACTTTAGGGATTCTAAATTGTTACAAATGATAAATGATCTACTGTGAGAGAAGCTCTTTCACTGTTTATTCAGGAACCCTGGGGTTTCTAGGAACAAAGGGAACTGCCAGCACAGCCATGTGTAGTGTCAGGTCACAGGGGATCAAGAGTGATTTCTTCTCAGGATCTCTTTGAAGATGCACCAGGCTTCAGAGACAAACCTCTGTGCCCCAGAGTGGAGCTGTCTGCCTTCCTGCAAAGGACAGAGTTTGGAAATTTTCCCTATTATCCTAACAGTATTAGAAGTCAGAATCACATGGAAGGTCAACCTACTGAAATGGAACATAAGTATACATTCATCCTTTCTGGGACCCAGAGGGCTTTCATACTTTCCTGGAAATAAGTTGGAAAGAGAAGTGTGTGTGTGTGCGCGCGCGCGCGTGCGCGCGTGCACGTGTGTGGCCGTCATACTGTTTTCCTCCAAACCACAGGGCTTTTCTGTAGTAAGAGATCATCAGAGCATACCGAAGCTAAAGTCTGAAAGCATGAGCGTGCCAGTTGCTGATCACTCCGTGCTGAAAGCTGTGATGGTTTCTCCTTGGTCAGCTGCACAGCGTCTCTTCCCCTCTGTCCTGGAATTGGCCCCATGAGGCAGGGCTTGTTGGGCTGGGCTGCAGGACAGTAAGTGCCCCTCAGCTGCTGTGGTGACAGGCAATGCTTGGGTGGGTGGGAGGGGCGCAGATGCCAAACTTCTGCCAGGATGTGCCGAGATTGGTCCAGAATGGCTTGTCAGCAAATGGCACAGGAAGTGATTTGGGGGGAGATGAAAACGTGGAGCCCGGATGAGTCAGAGAACCAGGGAACTTGACACTGGTGGGACAGGAGGCTGAGCTTGCATGCGGAGGTCCTGCAAAGAAGCTGGCTCTGCTTCATGGCTGCTGCATTTTCCTTGGTGGGAGGCCCCTGGAGAGGAGCTGGGCTGCTGAACATCCAGAGCATGGAAAATGCTCGCTTATGGCACAGAAGCCTTCAGGGGAGATTTGACTAAAAAGGAAGGTTGACTGTGCCTCTGGGGAAGAAGCCACATCAAGATATTTGTGTACCATATTAAGCATTGCATGTCTCCAGTCTAGAGAGACCTGGGGAAGCCGTATAAAGCAAGATGCATTCTTGATTTTCTTGATTTTATAACTTGGGGTCACCATACTTCTGTAATGGAGAGCTTTGAAGTCAGGAGTGATGGTTACAATAAAAATCAAGGATGATTTAAGTTCCTATTGATGCTAGGAAAGGTTACATTATGTGTAGGAAGGGTACAAGCTTGGCGCTCTCTCTCTCTTTTTTTTTTTTTTTAAAGATTTTATTTATTTATTTATTTGACAGAGAACACAAGTAGGCAGAGAGGTAGGCAAGAGATAGGGGGAAGCAGGCTCCCCACTGATCAGAGAGCCCCATGCGGGGCTCGATCCCAGGATCCTGAGATCATGACCTGAGCCGAAGGCAGAGGCTCAATCCACTGAGCCACCCAGGCACCCCATGGTTGGCTCTCTTAATTTCAAGGTTGCGTGCCTAAACATAAGCTCCTCCTTCATCAGACATGGTCCTTCTCCTTCGGAGGACTTCTTCATTTCTTGCCCCCTTAATGTGTTTATAGCTGTCTGTTGCATTGCTTTGTGGTATTCTTTGTTGTTCTTAACTTTACCTTGTCATACCAATGAAAGACACTGTGGGCTTCTTGATATAAATCTGATATTGTCACCAGTCATCAGTTGTATTTTTCATCTGTCTTATGGCTCAAACTCTAACATGGCCATCTCTTCTGGAAGGCCATGAATCCAAGCAACAAGGATGGTTAAACCCTGACTGGCTTGGACACTCACTTTGTAAGGTGGTGGGGGAGGGGGAACTGGATCCCATAGAAAGAACATGAGGTCAGAGACAACTCCAAATATTAAAAACAAAAAAAACCCCACCCAAAGCACTTTATAAAACTGCGGGAGTAAGAAATTCAACTATGGAAAGCCTAGCTGGAATTTCTCAAAGACTTACGGCTTTTATAAAGGTGGGATTTTATAAAGGTGGGAAGTGAAGCCACTGCCCAAACTCTGATAATCCAAGGAATAAACTGATCTTAAATAAGTAAGCAGAACAACCGAAGCATATGTTTGTGTTTGTGGTACATGTATATACATGTATATACGTATATAAGTATACGTATGTATACGTATACTTTGTAATACATATGTAAAGGTATTTACATATATATCCACAGATGAATAATAAATGTCTTTACATTTGAGTGCAGTATTACAATCAATTTTTCAGCACATTGTACTAGAGTAGAATGCTTGACATCCTAATCCTTCTAAATATTTACACTTACTATTACAGTTAAAATTTTTCTTGACTATATTTCAAAAAAAGTGTAAATTCACTCAGCCCAGCTTATGTAATAATAATTACGTGTCAGAAATAAAAACAGGATTTTAAAGTAACTTTGTCATGGGAAAGCTTTGCTTTGCCTTAGTGGAAAATTTCAGCCTTCACATTTAATGGTGTTTATCATGGTTTTGGTTTTTTTTTTTTCTTCATTGCTGTTGACCTGGCCTAGCTAGGTCTGCTAGGCAGTGGAGAGATGGCTTGCTGTCTCAGATTTACAGTCTGATTTGCTCAGCAGTCCTTTAAGCCTGTGGGGTGCAGGGAGAGAGTTGAATGGTTGAAAACTTCAGGCTTCTGCTGTTTACTTTTAGCTGAAGTTGGAAACATTTCAGAGTAAGGAGAGATACAGATGCATGACAGCTCCTACAGAGATACGAAGACCCATGATGTAGTCTCTCTTCTACAAGGAGCTTGCAGTCAAGGTGAGGCATTTGCAACAGAAATGCATGAACCATGCATCTGAGAATTCGAAGCAGTGAATTAGGGGAGTAGCTTTTAAGCACCAGGAAGTTGTTTTGGGCAGGGCAGGTGACCCTCCAGGCTGGATGGCATAGGATACAAGGTGCAGTTTGAAACACTGCAGATTTTGCAAGACAGGCAAGACAAGGTAGGGCACTGCAGGCAGAGAGAAGCAGGAAAAGTGTGGCATGACTGTCTTCCCACCCAGCACTTCAAAGATCGGTGATATCTATAAATTCCAAGAACTTGCTAAGACCTCTTTAGTATCAAAGGAATCCTAGGTGTATCCTGTCTCGCTTTGACATTTTTCCTCCAATTATGCTCATGTTGTTGTCATGTGAGCTTGTATTGTCATGGAAACACCTGTTGGTAACACTCACTGGAGAATAGAACTATCCTAAAAACTCATGGTTTCAGGTCCATAGTCATCGTTGTAAGGGGTGCGGTCCCTTTCCATTTGGATATCCAAATAGGGCTATTTTTATTAATCTGCTGATTTGTCCTGCTGAGTCCTTCTGCACTGCAAAGACCAAGAACTGAGGGAAAGAAATCATGGATGTTTTTCTTAGAAAGTGTCATTATTTGAGTGAACTTCATAACTGCATTAGACTCCTCTCAGCCACATTCATCTGTTGCTTCCTTCAGTCAGCCAGTAGGTGTTTTCTGGAGTGTTCACTGTGAGCTCAGTTTTATGGGGTTACAGAGCTGTGGCTGAGGGAACTTCTGTTGTGGTCAGGAAGACGGATGGTAGCCATAACCCAAGTCATTCAGTGCTGCAGGGCGGTCAGGAGGCAGAGAGCTGAAATGGAGAGAATCATGGGGAGGTGGGTGGGAAAGGTGTCCTCAGAGGACAGATCTTTGAACTGACCCTTGAAGGATTTTAACAGGTGAAGAGGAATCAAGAATTTCAAGTCGAGGAGTAGCTTAGTGCAGTGGAAGTGCAGAGGTGGGTTTGGGGTGGAAAGGGGTGGGGTGGTCTAGCAGAGCCAAGGCTGTTGGCGGGGAAGCCTTATGATGAGGCTGGGACTCGGTGCAGGAGCCAACCTTGCCAACACCTTGATCTTGGACTTCTCACCTTCAGAAATGGGAAAGAGTAAATTTCTGGGTTTTTTTTTCTCCTTTTTTAAGCCATCTGTTTTGTGCTACTTTTTAACGGAAGTCGTTGAGTATTTAGGTTTAGAATGAGGAATAATGCGGTGGCATTGTTGATAAATATTTTTAAGAATGTGATTCCTTTGTAAGAGAAGGAAGCATTCTTCCTGATTTATGGTTTTCTTCCACGTGTTATTTATTTTTTGTCCATTTCTATGTTATTAGCTAATGAATACAAAGTTTTTTCATGTTATTTTGCTTTAAATTTCACCTAGAATTTTCTTCTAGAATTAGTTTCTGTTGGCTTCAAGTTTTACAGCCAGGGAAGGAGAAGCAAAATTAGGAAGCACCTTGAAAAAACTTGACTAGGCAGGAAGATTCCTTAATTCTAAGGATTTTTTTTTTTTCCCAAAGTAAGCTGTATGCCTGATGTGGATCTTGAACTGAACGCTGAGATCAGGAGTTCTGTGCCCTACCAGTAGAGCCAGCACTGCAGGCATCAATTTTGATAGTATGTAATAATATTCTCCCTTCCTCCCTCCTTTTTCTCTTCTCTTCCCTTTCCCCTCCCTTCTTTCCCTTTTCTTTTGTTTTTTTTTTTTTTTTTTTTTTTTTTTTTTTTTATATATTTGACAGAGAGAGATCACAAGTAGGCAGAGAGGCAGGCAGAGAGAGAGAGAGGAGGAAGCAGGCTCCCCGCTGAGCAGAGAGCCCGATGCGGGACTCGATCCCAGGACCCTGAGATCATGACCTGAGCTGAAGGCAGCGGCTTAACCCACTGAGCCACCCAGGCGCCCCTTTTCTTTTGTTTCTTTTCTATTTTTTATTTTTAAGTAATCCTCACACCCCCGAACTTAAAATCCTGAGATCAAGAGTTGCACACTCTGCCGACTGAAGCCAGCTGGCTGCCCCTCTACTTTCTATGTACATATAACCTTTATAAATTTGAAAATATTCATGTAAGTCAGCAAAATGGGATTGTGTTTTACAGGGAGAAACTACCCTGTCCAAATTGCAGTGACTTACTTTTCAGAGAAGTCAGAATTTACATAAGCCAAAATCCATTTGGGCCCCCATTTCTCTTTTCTTTTTTTTTTTTTAAATATTTTATTTATTTTATGAGTAGGCAGGCAGGCAGAGAGAGAGAGAGAGAGAGAGAGAGAGGAGGAAGCAGGCCCCCTGCTGAGCAGAGAGCCCAATGTGGGGCTCGATCCCAGGACCCTAGGATCATGACCTGAGCCGAAGGCAGAGGCTGAACCCACTGAGCCACCCAGGTGCCCCCCCCCTCCTTTTCTCTTTTAAACACTGTTTTAAAGTGTACTGAATTGGGGCGCCTGGGTGGTTCAGTGGGTTCAGCCTCTGCCTTCGGCTCAGGTCATGATCTCAGGGTCCTGGGATCGAGTCCCGCTTTGGGCTCTCTGCTCAGCAGGGAGCCTGCTTCCCTGCCCCCTCAACCCTCTGCCTGCCTCTCTGCCTACTTGTGATCTCTGTCAAATAAATAAATAAAATCTTAAAAAAATATAAAGTGTACTGAATCTTTATCACTAATTATTTCTCTGAAAAAGAGAGCACTTTTAATGAAAAGGTGAGACACAAAAAAGTGAAGGGAAAATGGTGTATGGAACTAAAGCTTTAGTTTGTGTTGTTTGTTTTTTGCAACACCCCCCCCCCCCCCACCATGGCAGGTACTGTCTCATCTGCGAAGGATCGTGTTTTAGTTTCTCTGCTCCTGCCAGGCCTTCCTCCGCTTTGTGGACGCTGCAGTTACATGGTCATTGTGCCGGTTGTCTCCACCTGCCCCCAGGTTGGCGTTGTCTGAGGATGACACTCGGCACGGTGGTCAGGCTGCTTCCACAGCTACTGCCTGGCCACCCAGCCAGCTCCTGGGGGTGCTGGGGGCGGTGCTGGGTGGGAGGCGGTTTGCTCGGGTGCGCTGGCCAAGCGGGCAGAACTTTGTGCTTGCGTCCTGCGTAAACACCCATGGGATCCATCTGTGTCGTGCTCCCCCAGGTACAGGTAATGAGCCCTGGGCTTTTGGATGTGAGCCTTTGAAACTGCAGCCTCTGCATCTGCCTTATTAGGAAGCCGCTCTAGACAAAACATCATCTAAATGAGATTTTCTCTCACATATGTGTTGTGTAGGAGGAGGCAACAAATGAAACCGTGATCTATCATGGAAAAATACACAGCATGGTTGGATAATGGTATCCAGTAAACTCACGGATTAGACACATCTTGTTTTCATAACCAGTGTTAAGGAGTGGGTATTTCTATTTTGAACTCTCATTTCAGAGGTGGAGTGAGCTGTATAAATTTTCATAGCGGTGATTTGTTTATTTTATGATTTCCCTTCCTGACCCTTCTGTCTCTCCGCCTCTCCAAGAGACAGGCTATTTGGTTTATTACTAGTTCATTCGAAGTTGTGCAATTTAAATATGATTTTTTTCAAAGTACAGCTTGTCATGCATCCGCAGTGTCAGTTGGTGAGGGCCTTTGGTATGTAGAACTGTACCAAGATCCCAGATGGGACATGGGAAGGTCTGTTTACAGGCCGTGAAGACTTCACCTCACTTCTTTACAGACGCCGAATCCAGCTTTCTATGAAGCCGATCGGTGCGTCGATGGCATGTTTTACTTCGGGCAGCGATGGAGGCTAAGGGGTGCATCTTAGTGCTCCCCGGCTCCCCTCCTCTGAGAGTGGCCCTTCACCTTCCTTCCCTCAGGCCACAGTGCCTTCCAGCAACCGCTCCACCTGACAGATAAAAAAAATTATGTGCATGTTGATAAATGAAGGAAAAGACTGATACACACATATTTAATAGACTTTATTTTTTAGAGCAGTCTTAGCTTGATAAGACCGTTGAGCAGAAGGTACAGACGTTTCTCGCACACGCCCTGCCTGCACTCATTCTTAACCTCCCCCATCACCAGTATCCCCAGGGTAGAACATCTGTTACAGTCAGTGACTCTGCGCTGACAGTCGTAGTCACCCAAAGTCCAAAGTGTTCACATTAGGGTTCTCTCCTGATGTACCTTCTATGGGTTTGCACAACTGTGTACTGACACATATGCATATTATTGTCTCCTACAGAGGATTTCCACTAAGACTCTCCTGTGTGGCCCTGAAAGTCCTCTGTACTTTGCCTGTTTATCCCTCCCTGTCGCGTCCAACCCTTTGCCGTAACCACTGGTCTTCTTACTGACTCCCTCGTTTTTCCTTTTTCAGAATGTCATCGCATTGGAATTGTGCAGTATATATGTTGCCTTTTCAGCTTGCCTTCTTTCGCCTTTGTAATACGCATTTAAGGATCCGCCATGTCTTTTCGTGACGTCATAGCTCATTCATTTTGGGGACTGAGTTTCCATCATCTGAGCGTACCACAGTTTATTTACCCACTCATCTACCGAAGGATACCTTGGTTGCTCTCAAGTTTTGGCAGTTACGAAGAAAGCTGCTATAAGCATTGTGCCCATGGCTTTGTATGGGTGTAAGTCTTCCGCTCATTTGAGAAAATACGAAGCTCACAACTGTTGGGTCGTGTAACCTTGATGTATTTTGTTATCTTTCAAAAGATGGAGAGTTTAACTGTGCGGCTATTCCAATGTTAAGGAATGACAATCTCAGAGAATTTATGAATTGGTCAGTGGGATTGGATGTGTTGGGTATGGTGGACCTGTCTGGTCCCCTTGAGGCTGTTCTTGGCGAGTGGTAAGATGCTGTAGCATGGCTAAGACTGGACAACCTACTTCATTAGTTAAATGGGATTTTATCACAGGCTTGCTCAGAAAGGCGGTACCCATCTAGTCTCAACCTCTGGTAACTTGACCTCCCATTTTTTGGTCTTCTCCACTTCATCTTAGTACCACAGCAACTCGGGCTTAATGTGAATGGAGGGGACATTGCAGATTCCTGCATCTTACTCTCTGAGTCCTCTGCTTCTTTACCTCAGCCCTCTTGCCTATGTATCAGTAAGAACTGAAGGCTCCAAGTGGTGGTTTTTCCTCTCCGGTTCTATACTTACTCACCTTGTCCCTGTAACTTGGTTCGCTTTCACCTATAGAAACATGCACTTCACATTTATCTTATAAAATATAAGCTCTTCCTTAACATCTTATCTTTCTCTAGCCACTACTCTGTTTTACTCTTTGGGAAAAGAATGACTAAATATTCACCAAAATCCGTGTTTTCCCCTCGGGAGTGTGGAGATGTTGCTGGGAAGTGGGTGTCCGTCTTCAGACTAGTTTGCCTTGAGGTGGGGGTGTAGTGACTCATCCCTGCGGATGGGGTGTAAGTGTTCCTTTGGGAAGAGGTCAGGGAGAGTGGAACAAGAAGGGGGCCAGATCCCAGGGGTCCAGATTATCCTTGGAGGAAACTCTTCTGACCACTCGGAATACTGGACTGCCCTGGATTGTTAACAGGAACAAGACCAAACTTCCAAGAAGCTGTCAAGATGGATGGGCTTGTTTGTTACAGCAGCTCACGTTACCCTAACTCGGGGTTCAGCAAACAGGTTCAGTGTGTGAGCCACGTTGGTCCATGACCTGTTTCTATAAATAGAGTTTTGTTGGAGCGCAGCCATTCTCATCCATTCATTATGTCTGTAGCTCCTTTTGGACAGCACCAGCAGAGCTGAGTTGTTGTGACCAAGGCTATACCCCTGTGAAAGCTGACAGCGTTCACTCTGACCCTTTGCTGACAAAGTTTGCCAACTGATGCTCTGAGTAATAGTTCAGCTTCCCCTGTCTGCTGAGAAAGCAACACCAGGTGGACGAGGGATACCACCTGGGACAGTGGAGGACAGAGGACAGACACCTGTGGATCTCCCCCTTCATTTGCTGATAAAAGGTCCCCAGTGCCTCCAGACTTTTACACACACACACACACACACACACACACACACACGGGAGAGAAAATCAAAGAGAGGAATATGCTATCTATTAGAATGTAATGTGCCTTTGCTTTCTTGAAGGGATTTTCTCATCAGTGATTCTCAAACTTGAGTGTGCATCGGAATCATCCGGAGGCCTTGTGAAACTCAGACTGTAGGGCCCCTCCCTTGGGGTTTCTGATTCAGCAGGTGTGGGGTGGGGCTGAGATTCTGCATTTCCCACATGCTTCCAGGGGGTGCTGGGAACCACACCTTGGGAACCCCTAGCATGGATTATTAGATGAGACTCTGCTTTGCTCTGGGTTGGACACAAGGGTGACTTCTTTCCTTGCCCATTCAGTGGGGGTCCGAGGAGAGAGCGCATCGGGGGAGGGAGGTATGATTACTTACGGATTACCACCAGGTGCTTTTGCTGCCCATCCAAGTTGTGGTGTGACTTCTGCGGCTCTTACCTGAAAGTTTTAGACTTTTAAATTAAAAAAATTTTTTAGTACTCATTATTTTCCTAAGGCAGCGATTACTTGAGAATAACCAAAACTGCATATCAGGATGGATCATCTACAGTTTGCTACAGGCTAAACTCCTCACAGACCATTAGCATATAAGCAGAGACACCAAGCTCTGCAAGGTGGCAACAGGCTCTGCAGGCTAAGTGTGGGCAGTGGTGTTGCATGGGGAGGTGCCCAGAAGGCACCATGCCTGTGGATATGCAAATGTCTCGGGCCCGCTGTCACTGGGATCTCCTCCTTAGGACTTGCCCCTTTCCCTCAGCTACAGTTCCTCCTCCCACTCCCCTTCCCCCTTCCTCCTCCACCTTCTTCTTTTTCTTCTTTTAAAGATTTTATTATTTATTGGAGAGGGGGAGAGAGAGAACACAAGCAGGGGAAGGGGCAGAGGGAGAGGGAGAAGCAGACTTCCCACTTAGCGGGGAGCTTGACATGGGGCTCGACTCTAGGACCCTAAGATCATGATCTCAGCCAAAGGCAGACAGATGCTTAACTGACTGAGCCACCCAGGTGCCCCTCAGCTGCTGTCCTAAGCAGGACCCTGTATGTGTAGTGTTGGCCAGGTTCCTTCAGTGAGAGTGATGTGGGGCGGTCCCCAGAGGTGGAGCTCCTTTTGGAAGTCTTCTCATGTCTTCCAGAACTATAGGGGGCATCTCATCAGATGTCTTGAGGGGTAGACTTCAAAATCAAGTGTTGGGCAAAGGCAGAGGGAGGGGAAAAGAAGGAAGTGTGGAGAGATGGAGTCTGTCCGTCAGCCCTTCCTAAAGGGGCAGTGGTGGCTTCTGTTAAAAGCTTCCCACCTGCTATTTCTCTAGGGGTTTCTCTTTAACCCTATTACATATACCTTAAGTAAGCAGGACTGTGTATTAAAAAATTGTGTCCTTCTAATGCATTCATTAGTTGTACAGGTGATGCCATGTTAAGTTCACTAACTACATCTTCTCTGCCTGTAAATTTCGTAAGGACAGACACTATTTCTTTGGCAGTTCATGGGGGCAAAAAATGGTGCTGGACATTGGGGAAGTTAACTTGAAGGAGGCTAGAAATTTCCCTGATGATTTTCATTATGTCATGAGTCAAGCAGATATCTTATCAAAAGGAAAGACTGCCTCCCTTATCGTCATGGTGCCTTCCTGCTATGCCCTCAACGTTTGAGGATTCTAGCTTTATCGCTCTTTCCCCCAACAATAAAGGTTTAGATCAAGAGTGGGTAAGCATTTTCTGGGAAGCACCAGGGGGTACATATCTGCAGCTTCTCAATCTGCCATTATAGTGTGAGAGCAAGCGTAGACAAATGGACGGCCTTGGCTTGGCTCTGTCTCACTAAAACTTGGTTTGCGGGGCGCCCGGGTGGCGCAGTCGGTGAAGCATCTGACTTCGTCTCGGGTCTTGATCTCGGGGTCCTAGAATTGACTGCCACAGCGGGCTTCCTTCTCAGCAGGGAGTCTGCTTCTCTCTCTCCCCCTGCCCATACCCCTACTTGTGCTCTTTCTCTTGCTCACTCTCTCAAATAAATAAACACGATATTAGGACTTTGTTTACAGAAATAGGCAGTACCAGTTTGGTTTGCACACCCATAGTTTGCTGTCCACTGGCTTCATCGGTGCATACACATCACCTGGGGAACTTGTTAAAATGCAGTGGAAGGTTTTCAGAGGTAGGGGAGAGAGATTTTGCATTTCTAACAAGCTCCCAGGAGCTGCTGCTCGTCTTTAGGCCACAGTGTCCAGTATTGAGGATTTGGATAGGATCAGCTTTTTGTAAATACAATTGGCAATTGCAGTGAACTGGGGAAGGCTGAGGATGATTTCAGTGAGCTGTGCGGTTTTACTGAATTTCAGAGGAAACCTGAAAGCCGTATCTAAACGCAGAAGCAGACTGTAGGAATGATACTTTTTTAGAAATGTCTTCCAGCCAGCCAGACCCGAGAAACGTGGGTATTCTCGTAGTGACTTCATTCTTCTCTGGCTTCCTGGAGCCCAGTTACGTTTGAAACCTTCCAGGAAGAATGCAGCTAATTAAAAGGGAGCTGCGTTTTCTGCATGACCTGGGATCTGTCGCTTGACCTTCCAGCACCTGGGGGCAACACAGATGTACTTTCAAATTTTGTCAAAACAGGCTCTTACTGGAAACCAGATGTTGGGTCAGCATTTTCCCACATGTGGGAGCACTGAAATCCTGCAGGTAGCTCAGGCTCAAACGATTACTGATGATGACTTGCCAAATACCAGAGCTCTAATACGAAAGACTCATGACTCTCAGATTTAGAAGAAGCTCTTATATACGGAACAAGAGCCAGTGCAAGCGCAACCTCAAAAACCCCGAACGTGGGACGCCACCTTGAAAGGATGAAATAAGCTTTTGCCAGAGTCTGCCTTCCCCCGCAGGAAGGGATTCCTGCTCGGGCAGCATTGGGTGCTGCGTGCCTGATAGCACAGAAGGGCTCGGCTCAGGGGACGCCTCCCCCCCTCGCCCTCCCTCCATCTCTGCTGAGTTCCAGTAACTCTTTCCATATGGAAATTGACATTGCCAAATTTGAGAGGACACCCCCCCCCCCGCCCTTTCTTTGGCAGATTGTTGGAATCAATTCCATGTGTATAACTTATCTGGCAATGCAACATGGGGCTGAGGGGTCTGGAATTATTTTAAGGTTCAGGTTTTAAAAATAACAGGCAATTTTGACCCTCTTGGAAGATTTGCTACTACTGGACTCTCCCCTGAGTCATTCAGGTAGGGATCAGGTTGCCCGCCTGTCGTTTCAAAGCACCCTCCTCAGGAAAAAGGCTTCATGTTGGCAACTGTTTGTATAAGGGATTTCTTTGGTTGACCTTTGTCTGCTGTGTTAATGGTGTGTCACGGATTGGCCCTCTCTGGAAGGAGCTCCCTGGGTAAGAACATTCTAGCTGTGGCTCCTTCTAGGTGTGGGTCTCCTGGGAGGAAGTATGGCTTCAAGGTTAGACCCTAGAAGGGTCTCCACAGATAGACTTACGGCCAGCTCTGTTTCTGATCACCTTACCTCCGTGGACCCATTTTTAAGCTTTTTAGAACATATATAAATTGTTCCATCTTACAAGGGCATGTTGGAGATAAAATGTGGTTATTTATTCTAGCATAATGTCACCAGAAATACCTGGCTTTGGGGTATCCCTTTGAAGTCGACAGATCAACTTGCATGTCTGAGAGCCAAGGGGTACCAAAGGGGTAAGGAGAATTGTCGCAGTGTGGGACCCCTGAAAGAATAGAGATAGCGGTTTTACTCTGACTTCCTGTGGTGTTTCTCCTACACTGGAATCAGAGACATTTTTTTTTAGGTACCACAAAAGGTGAAAGGGTCACTTGTGCTTTTGGGTTTGCTGAGGTATTTTGTCTGTGGACTGGCCAGGATCTGGCTAAGGGAGTATTCAAATAGCTCGTGTACAGAAATTTTATGTTCTGAAAATTAATGCTTTATTGTTTGTTGAATGTTGGGTCTACTACCATCTGAGACTTATATTCAATTAAAGTATCTACCTTGAGTGGTTCTTTTGAGAAAGTACATACAGGTAGAAACATCTGTCATGCAGTTCGTTTCTAATAAATGGTAATGATTATTTATAAGAGATAATGAATTAATCATATATACACTTAGGAGGATTTCTCCTGGTGATGAGGAGAAAAAAAAAAAGTGTGAAGGTGTTCTTTTTCTTTGAGCTTTTGCTGATTCTGGCAATGGCATTTTTTGAATGGATCTTCTCTGTACTAGGCTGTCTGGGCTGGAACATTCTGGGTATAGCTACTAATACTCCTTGGTAAATGTGGGAAATGCAGGACTCATTATGAAATGTCCCTGCACATTGGCATGTGAGTATTGAGAGCTGCTGAAGAACCGGGGCAGTGTGGCATTAGATGCTTGTGAGGGGTACAGGTGAAGAACCCAGTTACTTACGAGGAGCAAAGCCCTTGGATCTGGGAGGTCTATGTTGATATGTTGTGTAAACCACCAGATGAAAAGCAGGGGAGGCATAGAATTGTATTTCCTGCTGGGGCACAGGCTTCTAATTAGACTTTTCCAAGATGGCCCCAGAAGAGAAGGTTGGCCACGTTTTACCAATTCTGAAGTGTACATATTGGCAAGATTTCATATTTCTAAAATCAGCGTGCTGCTTACAGTCAACCACATCTCATAATTATTGGTATCCTTTTCTCCTTCTTAGCATTACCTAAATAAACAATGTGTCTTACGTTTTGTCAACCCCGCTGTGTTTGGTGAAATGTGGTAGATTTGGGCTCGTGAAATAGGAATAAGAATGCAATAAAATGAATTACTTCCATCTTCTGGAATCAGAGGGCCTGAGAGAGCAAACGATGAAGCATTTTTGTTTTCCCCAGCCCTCATTTCTAAAGGAAGTTTAGGGTTCCTTTTCTTCGAGGTGTGTTCTCCGGCAGCATTGGCATCAGCTAGGACCTAGTGAATCAGACATTCTGAGGGTGGGCTCCCCAAGTATGGGTTTGCAGAAGCCTCCAGGGGATTCTGAGACACATTCAGCTTTGAGAGCCGCTGAACAAGGGCTCCCACACTTGTTCCCCGGGAGGGGTGTTGTCAGAGCGTCTGGTATGGGACGTCTGCTGTTCTTCCGAGCTTCCCCTCTCTCTGAAGCCGTTCCTGTCTTTGTAACTATGGGGGCGCATGGCAGCACGCTCTGCTTTCTCACGTCACTTCGTCGCTGACATGCTTCGCAGGCTCCTCCTTCTCTCTGTCATGGAAATGGTGTTGTCCTGCATGTGTGGGCTGCATC